>NC_053038.3:118751065-119054096 GCF_002575655.3 Aegilops tauschii subsp. strangulata | reverse complement strand
ATAATGTATTCTAATTATATTCCTCTATATATTCATTTTCCCTCTCATTTGAATATCACAGATTGAAGAGGCAACCCTACCTCAACTTAGAAAAGAACCTGACCACCTGATATTATCAAGCGCACGTCTCAAGGAATCTGTCTCAGTCTGGTGCTTGGAAGAATTCTTCATGTTTTTTTCTGGAAGTCAGTCTTTTCGCCTTTTTTTTTTTTTGCCGAGTAGGATGCTGAAGAATGTGGTTTTGATCCTTTTGTTGCTGCTTCAGAGGTGCTAGTGCTACTCCTTGAACCCTTTTTTTTGCGGGAAGCTACTCCTTGACCTGATATGATTTCAGATTAAAGCAAGATGAGCTAGGAGCCTAAGACGGTAAGACCTGACATACACCTTCTACCACTGGACTAAGAATTCGGTATTTCTCTATAAATAATCAAAAGATATACATTAATCAACATCAATTGAACATAAACATCAACTATGCTCAATTCTGAAGATGTATGAAAATAACTAAATTTACCTTGGCAAAGTACCATACATCAGATGGAGACTCGTTTAGAGCAGGCCGTGGTTCCAAGCTTCCGGCTGTGGTTGGCGAGAGCGACGGTATGGGGGCAGGAACTTGAGGGACATGCAGAAACCTTGCGCACCCTCACCGAAGTCGTGCACTTTCTGCGTATTGGAAACAACATCGCCGCTGATGTCCACAGTGTCGAACCTCTTCCACCATGTAGATGGTGATGCCTCAGGGTGGATGTACCGAGCGGGCCTTACAAATAAAGTTAAACCTCCATTTCAAAACACCCGATTCAGAACATTTTGCTTTCTTTATGAAGGTCAGGTTTCAAAATCCTCAACAATGATCGATTAAGTGTTGTCATCCATTTTCTGCAATAAAAAGAAGTTAAACCTCACACTGTTAGTTTGTTGAAACAACATTGCAAATTGTGTGAACGTGTAATCAAATATGGACTTCAATCAAACAGTGAATCAAACAACATGTATTAATCTTGACAGAAACTATCTATTAATTTGGAAAAGCTAATTATAAATGCACATGAGTGAGGTACTCTTGCTCAATTGATCTACCAGCTTCAGCCTCCTCTGCTGCCATCTTCCATCCTTTAATCTCCTCTTTAACAGTTTTTACGTCGTCCATCATCAGTTCTCAACCTGAAGAATGCATCAGAAAAAGTTATGAGTTTCGCACATTACAGAACAATAAGGATGGCTTGACTGAATTAATCAAAAAAAGTTATGTTTAGTGTTTTGACAGCAAGCCGTACACAAAGAATTAAGAAGCGCATGATTTATTAACAAAGTAGCAACAACATGATTTATTAATGATAAATAGGAATTTTCAGGTTTTGATTGAATAGGGCGCAATTAACAAAATAGCATTGTGCAGCACACTTTTAGAACTACAAAATGAAAGCTATTCGACGCCATTTCAACTGCTGTCTTCTAAGGATATTTCCCTTTTCTGGATGTAGGAAATAATCCTGCAGACACTATTAGCTTTACTACGTCTCATTCACTCTGCTGAATTTTGGTTCTAGTGATGTAGGAACTGTTCACAAACAAGTATATGAGAAGCAAGCTCGGCTTTAGCAAAGAATATTAAAAACTTTAAAAAGCAAACAATACTGCATCACAGGAAGTGGTACTGGAACTTATCAGCGACATCTGTCACACTGCAAACAACATTGCTGGTTACCTATTACTTATTCTTGAAATATCAAACAAAAATTATATGATGATACTCATATCTATTAGTCAAACTTTGGGCTATTGCATAGTATCATGGTTCAGTTTAGCCGCTTCTGATCACAGGAGAACAAACTGATTGAATTTTGGCTGCTGTGTCGTAGCATGGTTCAGTTTAGACTGAATTTTGGCTACTGTGCAGTAGCATGGTTTAGTTTAGACGCTTGACCAAAACAACTCCAAATCAATACTGCTTGAGCAGTTTGAACCACGTACCTTGGCTACACAGGCGGACGTAATTCCGGCAAAGTCGGCAGTACGGAGAAATTCAGAATCAGCATGACCACAATAACATAATACAAAATATATGATGCAGGCAAGATGCTGCTGCAGCTGAAGCTGGCAAGAGAAAATAATTCTTATGAATTAGTGAAGTAAACACATATTACTCAGCCATGCTAAACCATTCGCAGAAAACAAACTCTTAGCTAGACTGATAAACTGAAGCAATCAGCCAATTACGACAGAACCAATTTCAGTCACCAGCAACATATGGCTCTACTTCATAGTGTTATCTGGCACAAGAGAAGTAATTGTAAGTTTAGCAAGGTTCTTTTGCGAGGATTGACAGGTCAGAAAAGTTGCTGAATATAACTGGCCAGACAAAAACCAGCATGTGTCTTTCGACCTGCACTCCAGAACCGAATATTCATGCTCACCCAATCAGATTCAATCCAGATCAAGATGCATATGGTTCTACTCCATACTATTATCTCGTACAAGAGCGAGGTAATTATGAGTTTAACTTAGCAAGGTTATTTGCGAGGATTGAAAAGTCAAAAGGTTCCTGAATATAATTCGCTAGACATTCCTGCACTTAACCAAGTAAGTTTGTTTAACACAAATCGATCTAGTAGACGCGCTCATGGCAGTTAAAAATTATGCTTATTCTACAGACAAAAGCCAGCTTGTGTGGCATATTTTTACCTGGACTGCAGAACCAAATAATTCATGCTCATCCAATCAGATTCAATCGAGATCAAGATGGACAGGGCCTATCTATATGATCCATGGCAACTAAAATCGTCTCATCCTTGGCGATGAATAATTAGGTAGGATCAGGGACGCGTACGGGCGCGCGAGCAACAACAGTAGCCACGCACGGGCTCGCCAGCAAGACAGGGGACAGAAAAATAACTGAAACAGGGGTCAAGGGGATAGCTAAAAAATAAGGCCTGAACAATGTCGGCTTATTGATATTGATATAATATAATTCGTTGAGCAAACAACAAAGTACATATATACTACAACACAAAATTAAGTATTGTCCCTTAATCCAGCCAGGCTAAACTAAAGTCGCCATTAATTCTTGCAAAACATAAATCTGCTTGGACTGAAAATCCTAGAACAACGGAACTGTTATTTGGCGATGTCTTCATAATCATTATGCTGAATTGCACAAACTTAGTACCTTTCGAAAGCTATCAACAGCCTCTAAAACTTTCACCACATAAAACTACAAAGCTATTTCATAACTGAAGTAAGAACAGAATCGCATACAGAGCCAGGGGATAGAATTATATGTAAAACATGGGATTCCATCCAGTGAATATCAAGGGGATACAAACCTCTGGTGTAGCCGAGTCAGGCTACATTGGACGGATGGACGGATGTTCTTGTTCCTCCGGCGAACTCGGCGCTTCTTCCTCCGGTGAACTCGGCGACGACATTGGACGTTTCGTCGAAAATTGCAACGGACTTTGATGGAGCTTATGGTACAAGGACGCAACCTGATGGAGATTCTGGCCGAGGGCCCTTCATTCTTATAGCAGGCAACTGAAATCCGGGTCGGGCACTCCATTGCTTGGTGTTGGACAAGGACACGACCTCCAATTGTCCATCCAAATCACGACACGGGAGAAAAACATCGGAGATTGAGAAGGATACGGCGGAGGAGCCCGGAGAGGACTGGCAGCGGCAGACAGCCACCAGCGCCAGCGCCTCCGCCTCCCCATACCCAGCTGCACCACCTCCTCGGTCTCCGTCTCCGCCGCCGGCCCCGCCAGCCGCTATGACTTCGAGCCACTGCTTGCCTACCTCTCCGACCCCTCCTCCATCGCCTCTCTCACCTCGCCGTCTCCTCCACCCTCCATGCCAGCTCCCAAGCGTCGCCTCGCCGCGTCCTACTCCGCCGTGCCGTCGCACCTCGCACGAGTGGCACGCTCTGCACCGGGGCCTCGCCGCCAGCGACATGTCCCTGCCGCTCGCCTTCGCACTGCTCCCCTTCCTCCAGCGCCACCGCCTCTGCTTCCCGCTCGACCTGCTCCTCTCCTCGCTCTCCGTCTCTGGGCGCCTGCTCCCGCACTCGCTGCTACTCTCCTTCTCGCCCTCCCCGCTCCTGCTCCGCCCCCAACTTCTCCTGCTCCGCCGCGGCTGGAAAGTAAGAGGGAGTGTGTGGATAAGATGAAACTGAGGAAGGAATCGCGGGTTGAATTCTTACAAACACGGGGTTTTTTTGTAAAAAAACAAAACGTTTTCTCACATCCACTTAAAGAGGGACTGCGGGTTCAATTACTAAAAAACACAGGGACTATTTTGCAAAATCGTCGACGACGTACAACCACACGCAATAGCTGGTTTATTAGTAGGTAAAGATTTATATTGGGTATGACTATGAGTGGATCTCTTTTACCATGAATTACAATGTTTAGTCAGTCCTTAATCTTTAAAGGTGCTTTGCATTTATATTGGGTATATAAAAAACACAGGGACTATTTTGCAAAATCGTCGACGACGTACGACCAGAAGCAATAGCTGGTTTATTAGTAGGTAAAGATTTATATTGGGTATGACTATGAGTGGATCTCTTTTACCATGAATTACAATGTTTAGTCAGTCCTTAATCTTTAAAGGTGCTCTGCATTTATGTTTTGCGATCTCAGAAAGGGCTAGCGAGATACCATCTTGTTCTACCATATTATGATTGTTTTGAGAAAGTGTTGTCATCCAAGATTTATTATTATTGCTCGCTAGTTGATTATGCCATTGATATGAGTAAACATGAGACCTGAGAGTTATTGTGAATATGGTTAGTTCATAAACTTTGCTGAAAACTTGAATGTTGGCTTTACATATTTACAACAATAAGAGCAAACAGAGTTTGTAAAAGTTTTTCTTTATCACTTTCAGTTTGTCAACTGAATTGCTTGAGGACAAGCGAAGGTTTAAGCTTGGGGGAGTTGATACGTCTCCGTCGTATCTACTTTTCCAAACACTTTTGCCCTTGTTTTGGACTCTAACTTGCATGATTTGAATGGAACTAACTCGGACTCACGTTATTTTCAGCAGAATTGCCATGGTGTTATCTTTGTGCAGAAACAAAAGTTCCCGGAATGACCTGAAACTTCACGGAGATTATTTTTTGAAATAATAAAAAATATTGACGAAAGAATTAAGGCCAGGGGGCCCACACCCTTTCCACGAGGGTGGGGGGCGCACCTGCCCCCCTGGGCACGCCCCCTGCCTCGTGGGCCCCCTGGAGCTCCACCGACCTCAACTCCAACTCCATATATTCGTGTTCGGGGAGAAAAAATCAGAAAGAAAGATTCATCACGTTTTACAATACGGAGCCGACGCCAAGCCCTAAACTCTCTCGGGAGGGCTGATCTGGAGTCCGTTCGGGGCTCCGGAGAGGGGGATCCGTCGCCGTCATCATAATCAACCATCCTCCATCACCAATTTCATGATGCTCACCGCCGTGCGTGAGTAATTCCATCGTAGGCTTGCTGGATGGTGATGGGTTGGATGAGATTTATCATGTAATCGAGTTAGTTTTGTTAGGGTTTGATCCCTAGTATCCACTATGTTCTGAGATTGATGTTGCTATGACTTTGCTATGCTTAATGCTTGTCACTAGGGCCCGAGTGCCATGATTTCAGAAATGAACCTATTATGTTTTCATGAATATATGTGAGTTCTTGATCCTATCTTGCAAGTCTATAGTCACCTACTATGTGTTATGATCCGGCAATCCCGAAGTGACAATAATCGGGACCACTCCCGGTGATGACCATAGTTTGAGGAGTTCATGTATTCACTATGTGTTAATGCTTTGGTCTGGTACTCTATTAAAAGGAGGCCTTAATATCCCTTAGTTTCCGCTAGGACCCCGCTGCCACGGGAGGGTAGGACAAAAGATGTCATGCAAGTTCTTTTCCATAAGCACGTATGACTATATTCGGAATACATGCCTACATTACATTGATGAATTGGAGCTAGTTCTGTGTCACCCTATGTTATGACTGTTACATGATGAATGTCGGGTGGTTGGTGCGAGATATGCCAACGGATGGCTTATCATTGTGGGTGCCAATAAAACATCGCCGGTGCCTGGAAACGGGATGAGGCGAAGACATGCACGCCGGCGGATCTTACCCAGGTTCGGGGCTCTCCGAGGAGATAACACCCCTAGTCCTGCTCTGCGGGGTCTCCGCATGATCACTAGATCAAGGAAAGGTAGCTACAATCGCTCCTAGAGCTGTTGGGTTCAAGGGAGAAGAAGAACAAGGCTAGCTCTTGCTTCTCTCTATCTCTATGGTGTGTGTGCTGTGTTCAGAAGCCAACCCTTTGCGTGGGTGCTCCGGGGGGTTTATATAGGCCTACCCCCCGGGGGTACAATTGTAATCCGGCTGGGCTCTGGTCCCAGCCGTCAGTGTCTACACTCGCCGGCTTCTCCGCCGGCTGTTGGGGCCCGCCGACTGGTGGGTCCCGCCGGCTGCCGGCCTCTTGGCCGACAGGCCGGCCCCACCGCCTAGGGTCTTGTCAGTGGCTGCTTACTGTAGCCTCGCCTCTAATGACGAGGGCTTTGTCGAGGTAAGCGTGGCTACAGTGTGCCGCCTTGAGGGCTCTCACTGTAGCCTCACCTCGTCTTGTCTTCTTAATGGGGCTCCTGCTTCGAGGAAGGGAGTAGCCGGCTTCTGGGGGCCGGCTACACCCCCGGCCGACTGGGGGAGGCCGGGCCGCCTTTGCGCCTCTCTCTGGCAGAAGGGGCCCGCCGCCCGCAGGCCGTACAGGAGTCGGTCGTCGATGACGTTGAGGCTGGCATGGCTACAGTGCCGAGCCGAACGGGAGACGGCCATCCCGTACGGCCTCTTGTGGCCATGCCTGCCTCGGGCCTTGGGGGTAGTGGGCCGCACTGTGGCCACACCCCGTCTTGTCACCGTTATGTGGGTGTAGCTTTGGTGGTTGTGGTCTCGGCCGGCTTCTTGGAGTCGGCGCTCTTCTTGGCCGGCTTCCCGGAGTCGGCCACCCCGTAGTTGTCCTGGGGAGAGGTTGCTGAGGCTGGGTCGCCTTCCGGGAGTCGGCTTTAGAGGTAGCCGGCTAGGGAAGGCGGCCCAATGCTTGGAGTGCTTGGAGGCCCAAAGGCCTGATAATTTTTTCAGAAGAACCAGGGGCAGTCGGTTAGGCTACCCGTGGCCATTTACTCCGACAGTAGTCCCCGAAGCTGATTGGGCTTCGAGGTGGAATAGGGGTTGAGAAGCTCGATCAGCTTCCTATCTTGACAAGTCGGCAGCTGGGAGCCGGCTTTGGTTAGGCGTGCCGCCTTGGTCAAAAACTCCGGAGTCGGAGGGCGGGAGCTCGCTAGTGTGTGCACCGGGCCGCGGGCCGGCCACTTGCCGTCTGCGAACCACGTGGCCTACCTTGGCTAGAAAGCCTGCTAGCCCACGCGCGCAACGGGACGTCGCCGCAGGGTGGGGGCCCGCCACGTCCGCGCCCGGGCCCAGGCGCGGATTCTTTGCATCCCGAAACCGCCCGCACGTCTCCTTGTGGCAGTTTCGGCCCGCCTTTAGGGCGCAATAATCGCGGTGCGTCGGGGGAATGGGTGCAGTTAATCCCACGTCCCCCCCACGTCCGGCCTCCCCGGCCTCGCCTCGCGGAGCTATAAGTAGGGGGAGGTGGAGGGCGGCAGGCCCTCGCACGCTCCTCCTACTTCCACCATCTTCTTCGCTCGCCGTTTCTCGCGACAGCGCCTCGCCGCCGCGCTCTTCCACTACTCGCTCCTCCGTCGCCGCACTTGTTCTCACCATGCCTCCCGCCACGGAGCAGTACGGCGGGGATTGGGACGGCTCCAATGTCCACGAAGATCACGTCGAGTTCCTCCGCCAGACGCAACGGCTGCCCGGCGCGGACAAGGTGGAGGTCCGCCTCGCACCGGCGAGGGAAATTACGCCAGAGCCGCGGGAGGGCGAGCGGGTGGTCTTCCGCTCGCACTTCTTGCGCGGCATCGGCCTGCCAGTGAGCGCCTTCTTCCGCTCCTGGCTCGATTTCTACCAGCTCCAGCCGCACCACCTCACCCCAAACGCGGTGGTGCTGCTATCAGCCTTCGTCACCCTGTGCGAGGGCTACCTCGGCGTCCTCCCCACCCTCGAGCTCTGGGGGGAGTTCTTCCAGTCCAAGCTGGGCACGCGCATGCAGGGCGTGCCGGCTCAGACTGGCGCCTTCATCGCGTCGCGGAGGTCGGTCGCCGATAACCCCTTCCCCGTCATCACGCTGATCTAATCGGTGAAGAAGTGGCAAAAATCGTACTTCTACGTGCGGAACATCGCCCCGCGGGGCGACTACATCAACCTGCCGGCTTACGTAGCCGGCCCACCGGCGGGCAGGCGGCCCCAGTGGTCCTTCCGGGCCGTGACTCTGACGCCGGCCGGGTCCGCCGCCGTCGCCCGAGTGCGAGAGCTGACCCAGTCGGAGGGCTTAACGGGGCCCGACCTGCTGGCCGCATTCGTCACGCGCCGGGTTCTTCCGC
Source organism: Aegilops tauschii subsp. strangulata (assembly GCF_002575655.3). Lineage (NCBI taxonomy): Eukaryota > Viridiplantae > Streptophyta > Magnoliopsida > Poales > Poaceae > Aegilops > Aegilops tauschii. Next base: position 119,045,590 of record NC_053038.3, on the reverse strand, counting down.
TCCAGAGCCGGCCTCATCTGATCTGTCAGATGAGCGGCCAGCTCAATCCGAGCCAAATGTGCACCAAGGAGATGCCGCGTGAGGAGGTCGCCTATATGGTGAACTACCTTGCGAACTGCAAACTCACCGAAGAGTGGCAGTTCGGCAAGGAGCCATATAGCCGAGCCAATCCGCCGCCTACGGTATGTTCTCCTTGTCTCTTTTTCTTTCTCTTTGCTTTGTCGCCGAGTTCCTCTTGGCCGACTCTAACTTAGTCGGTTTGTTTTTCGACAGAGCTCTCTTCTTCGGCCGGCCGACGGGTCAGACGCGGAGCGTCGATTCGTCCCAGACCGGACCGAACACGATCTGGAGGACCCCGACTTGGGGGCGGCCGGTATGGACGACAACATCGAGCCGGGCGATGGCCAAGCCGGCGGCAAAGCAGGCGGCTCCGGGCTCGGAGTCACCTTCGACGACTGGCCGGACGACGATGAGGCCGAAGTCGCCCCGCGCCGCCAGCCGGCATCTGGACGCGGCGCGGGTTCCTCCGCTGCACCGCCTGCTCGGGGCGGAGGTCAAAAGCGTCGCGCCGCCCAGGGTTTGTTCGGCAGCCGGACGAAGAAACCCAGGGGCGGGGCGGCAGCCACCAGGCGGGAGGAGGTGGCCGCGAAGGCGGCTTGCTTCCGCAAGACGGTGAAGCAACCGCAGACCGTGTCGGCGTAAGTTCAATTTCTTTCGTATACTCTTTTTTCTTTCTTTTCTCTGGTGGTTCCTGAGCCCTTGTCTTTTTCTTCAATGATCAGAGCTCCGTTGTCGCTTGAGCGGGCGGCTGCTGCCTCCGTCGTCGAGTCGCCGAGGGGGTCTGGGAGCACCACCCGCCGTGTGGACCCCCGCGCCGAGCTTCAGGCGGCGACGGAACGGAACGCGCGGGAGGCGCGGGAGGAACAGGAGGCGCGGGAGGCGGAGGCACGGAAGGCGGCCGCCGCCCAGGCGGCACGGGAGGAGGAGGTGGCGAAGGCGCTCGCCGATGCCGCAGCCAGGGCCCAAGCAGAGGCTGCGGCGGCGGCGGCGGGGGGGGGAGGTTTTGATGGTCACCCCGCTGCGCGTCATGGCGCCTGGGGACGTGGAGCCCTCGCCAGAGGGAGCCAGCGGCGACCAGCCAGGGCTGGGGAGAGACGACGACGTCATCATCCTGGAGAGAGCGCCGGTGCCGACCCCGCCAACTGGGGCGGCTCAAGGCGGCCGGCCTAATCAACCGCCTGCGCAGTCGGCGGGGGGCGAGCCGGCCGCGAGGACTGAGATGGCGGTCCGGATGCCGCCAAGCCGGCGCGCGGGAAAGGCTGCGTCGGAGCCACAGAAAGCCGAGTCGGAGCCGCAGCCGTCCGTGGGCTCCAGCTCGTCAGCCCAGGATGCGGAGGCGGCCAGCGCTACCTCGGGGTGGACGCCAGGCGGAGGGACGGCCGTGATGAACGTGGCTGCGCAGGACGTCCGGACCCGGCTCCAGGGCCAAGCTGCGGCGCTGAGGCAGTTCACCGACGAGTTCCTCGCGACGTGGGCGGCCATCCGGGTTAGTCTTCCCCTCTTGCTTCTTCTTGACTTTGATTTCTTCTTGATCTTGATTTCTTCTTGATCTTGGTTTTTTCCGTGGGGGCGCGTCAGCGCACCCACTGGGTGTAGTCCCCGAGTTCCGAGTCGGCTGCTGAGCAGGCGGCTTGGAACTTCTTGGTGGATTTGTCTTTGCTATTCTTGCTCTTACTTCGAACTTCTGTCTATCTTGCAGGACTACCACAATCTTCGTGCGGCCGCCTTCAACTCCCAGGCTCGGGAGCTGACCCAGAAGACCGCCGACCTTACTGAGAGCCGAGGTACGTGCTTTGTTCTTTATCTCATGTGGGGGCGCGTCAGCGCACCCACTGGGTGTAGTCCCCGAGATTCGGGCCGACTGCTGAGCAGTCGGGTCGGATCTTCCTTGACGACTTCTTCTTACCGTTCTTTCTTTTTCTGCCGTCTCTGCAGCGGCCAACGCCAGTCTGAGGGCATAGCTGGGAGAGTCTCAGACTGCCCTTCGTGCCAAGGATGCCGAGCTCGCCGCCCTGGTGCAGGAACACGACCGCCTGGCCAAGAAGTTGGCCGACCAGGAGGAAGGCCACAAGGCGGCACTGAAGGCTATGCAGGATCGCGAAGCCACTCTCCAGGCCGAGTACGAGACGGAGGCGGCTGGCTGGGCTGAGGCCAGGCAGACTCTGGTCTCTGGCTATGGCCAGATCGAAGATCTGGTTGACGGTAAGCCGCCTACCTCTTCGTCCTTTCTTGCCATCTGCCACTTTGGCTCTTTTTCTGATTTGGTGCTCTTTTCTCCTTTTCTTCTTCTTTCTTGCGTAGAATATTTCCCTGGCTATTCTACTGCCGCCAACCAGACCATCGAGGCCCGTCGCCAAGCGCGAAGGCAGGCTGGCTTTGAGATCTCGCCAACCGCCGGCCGCTCGCTGGAGGAGCAGCTCCTGGCGATCCAGGCCCGCATCCAGCCGGCTCACCGACTGCTCCGTCGGCTTCAGCGTGCCGGGGCGCAAGTCTTGGCCACCCTCTGTCCCGGCCAAGTGGTTCCTCGCACCCCCAGTCAGACTGCCGACTGGCTGGAGGTGGCAGTCGGCCGCTTCGAAGCTTGGAAGGCCTCGACGGCTCGCTCCGGCGCCAGGCGGGCGCTGGAGTTCGTCAAGGCCTGGTATCCCGGCCTGAGCCTGGATCAACTGGCTACCTGGCGGCAGCAAGCCAACACGGAGCTGGAGCCGGCGCGGCCGGCTATCATCCGGCGGGCTTCGGCGATCGCCGACTATACCGACACCAGCGTCTTCGCCCCCGAGGTAGACGACAACGGTGTCGCCCAGCCGGAGGAATGGTTCGGGCTGAACCCGGCGGACGGTGAAGATTCGGTGGAGGAGATCGACTCCAGCGACGAGGGTGAAGAAGAGGAGGAGGAAGGTGAAGACGCCGAGCCGGCTGGTGGAGCAGCCGGCCAGCCTCAGCCTGACCGCACCTCCAGCACTACGTCGCGAGCGAGTGCGTCGCCTGCCGTTGGTGGTGATCAAGCCGGGACCCGCTAGGCGGCCACTCCTTCAGCCGGCGAGGCCGCCTTCACCGACCAGCTCGGCCTCCGCACCGCGCCTTAGTCTGCCATCTTTTATTTTCCTGTCTTGTTACTTTTGGAACAATGTTTGGTTAAGTCTGCACAATTCCACCCACTGGGTGTATTCGAACTTATGTCTGTTGCCAGCCTGTTGGGGCCTTTACATGTATATAAAACTTATGCATGCGTTTGGCCTTTCCTTGTACTTTGCTTTTTATCCTTTCGCTGTTTCCTTTGCCGCCCTCCCGTGGTTGCCGCCTCCCCAGTCCAACAGTTGCTCTGCAATCTGTAGCTGGAGGAGTGCTTGGCCAATTGGGGGGGGGAGTACTTTAGCTTTGCTGGACTAAAGCTAAGTGCTTAGGAAGCCGGCCAGCCGGCTGTTCTGACAGTCGGCAGGCATGTTTGGAGGCCGTCTCTTTGCTATATAGGTTCGTTGTTCCTTAGCCATTTTTCGTGCGGGCATCCTTTCTGCCTTGCCTCTTGCTAGTCGGACAGTCGGTTCTTCGAGCTGCGACTTTCAACAAGAGGGGACTCGGGAGCCGGCACACTACTTTTCTGACTTCAGGTAGAACTTTCAATATAGCTCAAGGCGGCCAGTCCCCGGGCCGACTAGTCGAACCCGGTGCCAGACAAGAAATCAAATGTAATAATACATTCATGGATATGACGCTTGTCATTCATAGATAATCAAAGGCAGTCCCCGAGTACTGTTCGGGGGGCCTGTTGGTTTGTACTTAATACAAAAGGGGTAGTATGATACATACTGCTTTCAACTGTAAAATCGTCTTAGGAGGTTTGCGTTCCATGGTCGCTCCGACTCCTTGCCGGAGTCTTCTCTCTTGCGTGCTCTTGGTTTTTGTGCGTCGATCAAGTAGTAGGAGTCGTTGCCGAGTGCCTTGCTGACGACGAAGGGGCCTTCCCAAGGGGCCGAGAGCTTGTGCTGGCCGGCTGTTCGCTGGATCAGCCGGAGCACAAGGTCGCCCTCTTGGAAGGATCTTGGCTTGACCTTGCGGTTGTAGTAGCGGCGCAGCCCTTGCTGGTAGATGGCGGATCGGCTGAGTGCTAGCAGCCGGCCTTCTTCCAGTAGGTCCATGCCGTCTTCTCTTGCTTCTTTGGCCTCCTCCTCCGTGTACATGGTGATCCGAGGCGAGTCGAACTCGATGTCTGTTGGGATGACAGCCTCGGCACCGTACACGAGGAAAAATGGAGTGAAGCCGGTTGACTTGTTGGGTGTAGTGCGCAGACTCCAGAGGACAGCCGGCAGCTCGTCGAGCCAGCAGCCGACCGATCTCTCCAGTGGTACAACCAGCCGGGGCTTGATGCCGGAGAGGATGAGTCCATTTGCTCGCTCGACCTGGCCGTTTGACTGCGGGTGGGCAACGGACGCTAAGTCCAGTCGGATGCCCTGCGTCGCGCAGAAACGTGCCAGTGCTCCTTTGGCGAAGTTCGTGTCGTTGTCGGTGATGATGCTGTGCGGCACGCCGTACCGAGTAGTGATGTCAGTGATGAATGTCACGGCAGTCGGCCCGTTCAGCTTCTTGATCGGCTTTGCTTCGATCCACTTTGTGAACTTGTCCACAGCGACAAGTAGATGCGTCAAGCCACCGCGGGCTGTCTTGAAAGGGCCCACCATATCCAGTCCCCAGACGGCAAAAGGCCAGGTGAGGGGAATGGTCTTGAGGGCAGAAGCCGGCAGGTGTTGCTTGGAACTAAAAACTTGGCATCCTCTGCAGCTCTTGACTATTTCTTTAGCATCCTCCAAGGCAGTCGGCCAGAAGAAACCATGGCGGAAAGCCTTGGCCACGAGTGATCTTGAGGCTGCGTGATGGCCGCATTCGCCTTGGTGGATGTCTTTGAGGATTGCCACTCCTTTTTCTGGCTCGACACAGCGCTGGAAGACCCCAGTGACGCTGCGCTTCACAAGCTCTCTGTTGATTATTGTATATGCTGCGGCTCGTCGTTGCACCAGTCTCGCTGAGATCTCATCAGCCGGCAGCTCTCTGCTGACTAGGAACTTGAGGATGGGCCGGGCCCATGACGGAGCTGTGACTTCTTCTTCTGTTAATGTAGCCACCATGACTCGGGTGGGTGGGTTGGGTGGCGTGGAGTTGGAGTCGGCCACCGCTTCTTGTGTCGTTGCAGTCCCCGGGCCGACTGCTGCAGTCCCCGGGCCGTGTTCTGAAGTCCCCGGGCCGCCTGCGGGATTTCTCCAGTCGGATCCGGCTGTATCTGGCGCAGGCGGTACGAAGATGGAATCCGACTCTGGAGACGGCTTGATGGACGGCTTGAGGAGGCGCTGGAGGGAGACGCCAGTCGGTATGGCCTGTCGGGTGGAGCCGATCCGTGCTAGGGCATCTGCTTGGTCGTTGTCGGCCCTTGGCACGTGGAGGAACTCGCATCCTTCGAAGTATCCGCTGATCTGCTGGACGAGGAATCGATAGCTCGCCATGTTCGCGTCCTTGGCGTCCCAGTCGCCAGACGACTGCTGGACCACCAAGTCTGAGTCGCCGTAACACAGGATCCGGCGTATGCCAAGCTCTTTGGCTAGCCGGAGCCCATGTACGAGCGCCTCGTACTCGGCCACGTTGTTGGAGGCGGCGAAGTGGATCTGCAGCGTGTACTTGAGCTTGTCGCCTTTGGGAGAGGTGAGGACGATGCCGGCTCCCAAGCCGGTGCGCATCTTGGACCCGTCAAAGTGCATCCGCCAATGGGTAGAGTCGGGAGCCGGCGGTAGGTACTGGGTCTCGGCCCAGTCGACGAGGAAGTCGGCCAATGCTTGCGACTTGATGGCGGTGCAGGGTTGGTAGAAGATTGTGTAGGGCGCCAATACAATGGCCCATTTAGCCACCCGGCCGGATGCATCCCGGCTGCCTATGATCTCGGCGAGCGGGGCGGTGCACACGACCATGATGGGGTGCTCTTGGAAGTAGGGCTTCGGTTTCTTGGCAGCGAAGTACACCCCATAGCACATCTTCTGATAGTGCGGGTAGTTTTGCTTTGAGCTGGATAGCACTTCGCTGAGATAGTACACCGGCCTCTGGACTAGCTGGGCTCGGCCTTCCTCCGGGCGCTGGACCACAACAACAGTGCTGACGACTCGGCTAGTCGCGGCGATGTAGAGGAGCATGGGCTCCTTCTCAGTCGGCGCCGCCAGGACAGGCGGAGTGGTCAGCATTTTCTTCAACTCATGGAAGGCTTGGTCGGCTTGGTCGTTCCACTCGAAGTGAGTGGACTTCTTCATGAGTCGGTACAGGGGGAGAGCCTTCTCTTCTACTCGGCTGATAAAACGATTCAGGGAGGCTAAGCAGCCAGTGAACTTCTGCACATCTCGCAGCTTGGTGGGAATCTCCATCCTCTCGATGGCCTTGATCTTGACGGGGTTGCACTCAATGCCGCGTTCAGAGACCAGGAAGCCTAGCAGCTGGCCGGCTGGTACTCCGAACACGCACTTCTCGGGGTTGAGCTTGATTTGGAATCGGCGCAAGTTGGCGAATGTTTCTTTCAGGTCTTCCAGCAGGGTGCCGCGCTTCTCTGTCTTCACCACAATGTCGTCTACATAGACGTGGGCATTTCTGCCGAGTTGTTTCAAGAGACATTTCTGCATACAACGCTGAAAAGTGGCACCGACATTTCTCAAGCCGAATGTCATAGTCAGGTAGCAGAAAGCTCCAAAGGGTGCGATGAAAGCAGTCTTCAGGCGGTCAGCTGGGTCCAACTTGATCTGATGGTACCCTGAGTACGCATCCAAAAAACTCAACAGCTTGCATCCGGCTGTGGAGTCTATCACTTGGTCAATCCGTGGCAGAGCAAACGGATCCTTTGGGCAGGCCTTGTTCAGACTGGTGTAGTCTATACACATACGCCACTTATTATTCTTCTTCAAAACCAGAACTGGGTTGGCAAGCCATTCTGGAAAGAACACTTCCATGATAAAGCCGGCGGCAAGGAGCCGGGCTATCTCTTCTCCCACAATTCTTCGCTTCTCTTCTGACAGTCGGCGGAGGGGTTGCTTGACCCGCTTCGCATCAGCTCGGACATGCAGCTTTTGCTCGGCGAAATCCTTCGGGACACCCGGCATGTCCTTTGGGGACCATGCAAAAATGTCTCGATTCTCACGGAGGAAGTCGACGAGCTCGCCTTCCTATTTACTGTCCAAGTTCGCCCTGATGACAGCGAACCTCTCCGGGTTCTCCGGGTCCAAAGGTATCTTCTTCATCTCTTTGGCAGGCTGGAAGGAGCCCTGCGCATCACAATCCTTGGGGTTGGGGGACAAGGCCGGCTGCTTGCCGGCCATGGCCACAACTCGTTCCAACATCTTCTTCTCTTCTGCCACCACGAGGGACTCGGCCAGCCGGCTACTGGCCATGGCGCACTCGATGGACTTCTTGTAGTCGCCGGCCACCGTGATGATCCCCTTCGAGCTCGGCATCTTCATCTTTAGGTAGGCGTAGTGGGGCACAGCCATGAACTTGGCCAGAGCAGGTCGGCCAAGCAGTGCATGATAGGGGCTCTCCAAATCCACAACCTCGAACCATATTGCTTCTCGGCGGAAATGATCTTTGTCTCCGAAGAGAACATCCATTTTGATCTTGCCAATTGGGGAGCAAGACAGGCCGGGGATGATACCATGGAAGACGGTGCGACTCGGCATGAGCTGCTTCGCTTTGATGTTCAGTTTTTCCATGGTATCGCGGTACAGTATGTTGATACTGCTTCCGCCGTCTATCAGGACGCGGGAAAATCTGGCAGCTCGCCTCTCTATTGCGAGGGTGACGTCCAAGACCATTGCATAGGAGCCAGGAGAGGGCATCACCTCTGGGTGGTCGGCCTGGCTCCAGCTGATTGGCTTCTCTGACCAATGCATGAACTCGGGGGTGCTAGTGGCGACTGCATTAACTTCTTGATGTTGTCTGCGCCGACTGCGCTTGTCATCGGCTTGATTGGTGAAGACGACGTAGGCGGCATGCTCTTCGGGGAATTCGTCTTGGATGGCGCCGACTGCCGGCCGGGCCGCCGGCTGCTGGGGGGCTGGAGGCGGCGGACCGGGAGGCGGAGGCGGCAACATCCCCTCGCCCTTGGTGATGCGGGTGAGCCAATGGCATTTCCGAGTTGTGTGGTTGGACGGCTTCGCGCCGCTGTGGAACTTGCAGGGGCGTCGAGAGCTTGCTCGTAGGAGAAAGACGGCTGCCAAGCCGGCCTGCCACCCTTCTTCTTGGGAGCGGGCCGTTCTTCGGGCTGCTCGTCTTCAACTATGGCCACCTGCCGACTGGTGGAAGTCGGCATGGGGGCCTTGCGCTTGTGATCGTTCTGGTAAGGGCGCCGATTGGGGTCGCCAGCCGGCGTCTTGGGAGCCGGAGCAATCACCTTCCCAGAGGCGTCTACTCGCAGCTCGGTCTTCATTGAGGAGTCGGCTGTGGCGTATTTGTCCGCGGTGATCAGCAACTCGTTGAGGGTAGCCGGCTCGTCGCAAAGGAGTCGGTGCTTGAGGAGGGTGCCCTCTCGGCACCCGGCGGTGAAGTACTCGATGGCCTGGACCTCATGCACCCCCTCGCAGGAGTTGCGGAGCTCGGCCCACCGCGTGAGGTAGTCGCGGGTTGACTCGTTGGGCCCTTGGACGCAGAGGGAGAGCTGGCGAGGCTTGGGAGGCCGCTTGTAGGTGCTGGTGAAGTTGCGGGCGAAGACTTCTGTGAAGTCCAGCCAACTGTTGATGCTGTAGGGCTTGAGGCTATTGAGCCATGTGCGCGCCGTGCCTTGCAGCATGAGGGGGACGTACTTCACGGCGACGCGCCGATTGCCGTTGGCTATGCTGACGGCCGTGGAGTAGTCAATGAGCCAATCCTCCGGCTTCACTGAGCCGTTGTACTTGGGCGTGTCTCTGGAGAGCGAGAACCCTTTGGGGAAGGGCTCGTCGCGGATGCGGGGGCCAAAGCATGGCGGGCCGACATCGTCTTCTTCTTCTAACGCCAAGGATCGAGCAAGGCGGTCGATCCTGTGGCGGGCGTCGTTCTCGCCGACTCCTTCTCGGCGGCCGAGTCGGTCGCCAAGAGTCGGGTGTGTGATAGGCGGCGGAGTGAGGCGTCTTTCTCTTCGAGGCGGGGGAGGAGGCAAATTTCCTTGGTGCTCTACTGCTCGAGGGCGGCCCTCCGCGTCGCGCTCGATGGTGATGCGAGTCCGGCTGCGGCCGGCAGCCGGCTCCTTGTCTTTCTTCTGGCGTGCGCCGCTCGCAGTCGGCGAGCGGGACGTTGCGGCGTGCTCTCGGCGCGGGGGATGACTATCAGCACGAGCGCCGCTTCGTGCCGTTCTGTAGCTGCGTCGATCAGCTGTTGGATCCGTCTTGTCATGTAGGGGAGCTCATCGGCTCCCAGCCCATTGAGCTCTTCTGCAGCCGCCTGAGCGGCTCGCAGATTCTCGAGTGGGGTGGCGTAGATGGGGCGATCTGCCCCCAGCATGCTGGCGACGGCCGCGCCGCGCTTCTGGACGAAGCCGGCTCGGCTCGGGCCGCTAGGCGGCGGCGTACCGAAGGCGGCGCGGTCGACTTCGCGCTGGTGGGCCTCGGTGAGGCGTCCATGGAGGCTATCTTCTGGCCCTCCGCGATGAGGGCGAGGCGGCGTGCCTCCAGGGTCTCGGCGTCGGCATCGGCCGGGATGGGGACGGAGAGGTCGTGCATCGCCGCTTGCAGGGCGTCGTGAGCGTTCTCGCCTGAGTTGGCGACGTGGCTGATGACCAGCACTTCGGTGACAGCGCTGCTGCCACTGTCAGCTCGAGGGAGGGGGTCGTCGAAGACCACCACGTCGGAGGGGTAGGCGTCAAGCGATGCTGTGTCGGAATCGACAAGCATCGGGTCGGTGGAGCCGACCGACTCCACATCTGCAGCAGGCTCGCTGGAGACGTGAAGCTGGTCGAGGAGGCTGACGAGGCGGCTCTCGGGGTAGTCTGTGCCTGCGTCGGACGCAGGCTCGTCGAAGATGCGAGTCTCGCCGAGCAGATCGACGAGGCAACTCGCTGCGCAGGCGTCGTCGATGCCTTGCAGCGCGTCGAGGCAAACGCCATCGGGCGCAGCAGGCTGGCTGCGCTCGCGGGGGAGGAAGAGGGTTCCCGTCCAGAACAGGTCTCCGGACGACGGTGCACCTGACCCCACGGTGGGCGCCAAATGTCGGGTGGTTGGTGCGACATATGCCAACGGATGGCTTATCATTGTGGGTGCCAATAAAACATCGCCGGTGCCTAGAAACGGGATGAGGCAAAGACATGCACGCCGGCGGATCTTACCCAGGTTCGGGGCTCTCCGAGGAGATAACACCCCTAGTCCTGCTCTGCGGGGTCTCCGCATGATCACTAGATCAAGGAAAGGTAGCTACAATCGCTCCTAGAGCTGTTGGGTTCAAGGGAGAAGAAGAACAAGGCTAGCTCTTGCTTCTCTCTATCTCTATGGTGTGTGTGCTGTGTTCAGAAGCCAACCCTTTGCGTGGGTGCTCCGGGGGGTTTATATAGGCCTACCCCCCAGGGGTACAATTGTAATCCGGCTGGGCTCTGGTCCCAGCCGTCAGTGTCTACACTCGCCGGCTTCTCCGCCGGCTGTTGGGGCCCGCCGACTGGTGGGTCCCGCCGGCTGCCGGCCTCTTGGCTGACAGGCCGGCCCCACCGCCTAGGGTCTTGTCGGCGGCTACTTACTGTAGCCTCGCCTCTAATGACGAGGGCTTTGTCGAGGTAAGCGTGGCTACAGTGTGCCGCCTTGAGGGCTCTCACTGTAGCCTCACCTCGTCTTGTCTTCTTAATGGGGCTCCTGCTTCGAGGAAGGGAGTAGCCGGCTTCTGGGGGCCGGCTACACCCCCGGCTGACTGGGGGAGGCCGGGCCGCCTTTGCGCCTCTCTCTGGCAGAAGGGGCCCGCCGCCCGCAGGCCGTACAGGAGTCGGTCGTGGATGACGTTGAGGCTGGCATGGCTACAGTGCCGAGCCGAACGGGAGACGGCCATCCCGTACGGCCTCCTGTGGCCATGCTTGCCTCGGGCCTTGGGGGTAGTGGGCCGCACTGTGGCCACACCCCGTCTTGTCACCGTTATGTGGGTGTAGCTTTGGTGGTTGTGGTCTCGGCCGGCTTCTTGGAGTCAGCGCTCTTCTTGGCCGGCTTCCCGGAGTCGGCCACCCCGTAGTTGTCCTGGGGAGAGGTTGCTGAGGCTGGGTCGCCTTCCGGGAGTCGGCTTCAGAGGTAGCCGGCCAGGGAAGGCGGCCCAATGCTTGGAGTGCTTGGAGGCCCAAAGGCCTGATAATTTTTTCAGAAGAACCAGGGGCAGTCGGTTAGGCTACCCGTGGCCATTTACTCCGACAATGAACCACATCCGGCCTAATTCTCCGTCACCGATCCAATGCCTACGAGCTTTTCACATATTGTTCTTCGCTTATTTACTTTTCTGTTGCTACTGTTACAATCACTACAAAACCCAAAAATATTACTTTTGCTACTGTTACCGTTACTTCCATACTACTTTGCTACTAAATACTTTGCTACAGATACTAAGTTATCCAGGTGTGGTTGAATTGACAACTCAACTGGTAATACTTGAGAATATTCTTTGGCTCCCCTTGTGTCGACAATAAATTTGGGTTGAATACTCTACCCTCGAAAACTGTTGTGATCCCCTATACTTGTGGGTTATCACCGTCCATCCCCATGCCTCCGCCCAGTCCGACGACCAGTCACCAGCACGCCCCACTCCTCCTCACCTTATCTCTCATCTTTCTCGAGATATCATTTTTTCGATGAAATTCTCGAGATACCATTTTTCTGATAAAATTCTCGAGATATCATTAGTTTTTACACATGGGATTACTCCTGCATGGGTCAATCACAACAGGTGTTTTGTAAAAAGAAATGCATCTTGATGTTCCATGCAATGCACGGGCATCTTGCTAGTTTGCATATAATTCCAAACACCACGTAGACATGGTCTTTGACCATTTTACAACTATGTTAGTATCGTTGTTAGTGGTCAGCCGGTGCAAGTTATAGCCCTGGGTGTTTTAACCTTTTTTTAGTAATGATATCTGGCGATTGTTCACCACGAGCTCAATCCTGGCGAATCCCACGTAACCGTCAGATTTCCATCCGACGGTGGCTTGTTTTTAAACCATAGTATTTGATAAAACCGCCACCCTTACACACATACTGTAACTGTGTCGCGGGCGTGTGCAACTGCCATCTCTCCCAGCGAATGTTTGCTGGGGATTGGAGTTAGCACTAATGGCGGTTCGTAGTCGTTCCACGCTCGGGCATTGAAGTTTGTAACTATTTTATATTAGAATATACTACTCCTCTGGTGCTAGTAGTAGAGCAGAGTCCTACTCCACTACTCTATATGCAAACTAGGGCATAGTAGTAGGTACTGTAGGGAGTACTGGTACTGTGATCACTCAAGCAAGTTGTCTGGCATCGATATGACCCTACGCTGCTGGGATGCGTATCGTAAGTCAAGCAGCGTGTTGTTGTCATCATCACCTGTCCACTTCCCACAACACATATTCGCTTCTCCATCTTTGTCCGCACATAATCGTCCATCTTCCATCCCCCTTAAGGCGCCTCCTCCCTCTTCCGAAGCCCAAGCACTAACAAGGGCAGAACCGAGTAGCGTCCGCCGAAAGAGTGGCTGAAATTCGCTCCCCACAGAGGTAATCAAGCTCACTGTTTCGCATGTGGACAATCTCAATACCATGCCGCTCGCCACGTGCTCGTCGGGGCTGTACCGTTTACTCAAAGCCCTCAGGCCAGAGCTTTTTAAGCCAGCTCCTTGCTTGCTGATGCCGCCTGATCTTCAGAAATGGCGTGTCACGCGGCATAATGATCGTAGGGTGGTGAGTATCAACCCCCTTGACTGCGATCCGATCCCCGTCACCCTCAACTACATTAAGGGTATGTACTAGGTCGGCATGAACACGTCTTGAATGGTGCTCGTCGATGATCGCGGTAGCTGGATGCTCGTGGAGGTCTACACCCGGCGATTGATCTCCCTTCCTTCGATTAACACTGCACTGCTTTGGCATCGCAGCCCAGAATACTCGGAATCTTACAGTAGCCAACATGATACCAAGTTTGAATTGCTCAAGGTTGTAATCTGCCAAGTGCCCACAAGATCTGTGAATTATAAAGACTTCGGGCTAATTGCATTCTTCAACCGCGGTCTCGCCTATCTGATAGTCACTGCGGTAAGTGGATAAATCTGCACGCCCATCGCAGAATCATACATCCTCCATGGTTCTCTGATCCCATTGAACACAAGGGCTTCATTTACGTTGTCGACTCCTTCTATGGCTGGACGTATTGCTGGCCTACTCCAGTCATCACTACAAACGGTTGTTACAGCAGTATGTTACTTTCCTATGATATCATGATGGCTTGCTTATATTACTGTCAACATTTACTGAAAAAATATTTATGCTCATAACATGTTGTTCTTAAGATTGACTATAGTACGAGCCCTTTTTATTTGACTCCAACTTGATATGATGTTGTAGGCCGCCTGGTGTCCCTACCCTTCCTAATCCCAGAACCTTTCAAAGAAAAACGGCATGGCAGTTGCAGGTGGTTCCTGGCTCGATCAGACGACGGCGAACGATGGATGATCGTTCACACGTACCGGACGTGTTGTTTCACGGAATACAATCACAGTCACTGCAAGGTCTTTGAGCAGGATCCCAGCTTCTCTGGGCCTTCAGGAATTTTTGACTGGGGGCTGGTAAGTAGCCTTAGTACACGCTCTCTGTTTCTCGGACTGAATTATCCGATTAACCAGGAGATAACCGACGGCAAGGATCATGATGGCAACACGGTTTCGTTCATCAGGCAAAACTGTGTGTACACAGCATACCATGCGTCTCTCCATGCACCATACCCTGATATGTGCCGCCATGCTCTGCAGCCCAAAGTAGGAGAGAGGGTCACAAGTATCAGACTTTGACCTGTTGGCTGGAGTTTCCCCCGTCAGGCACCCATCTGGTTCAAGCCGTCAGCCAATCTCCACAGCTTAATAAATATTAACGTCTAACTGAGCCAGATAGTTAGGTGCGTACACTTGGTGTAGTAGGATCTTTATTTAGTTTGATGCATACACTTGTTCTTTTTTGCCCTTTTGTAATGATGGTTGATGTTTGATTTGGAAGAGAGAGCTGTGTCTTTACTCTTCTGGCATGCTTACTGCTTCTGTTGCACCCCCAGCCCTGGTTGCTGTTGCTGCTGTTTTCAATGTACAATCAGTAGTATATTTCGTCTGTTGGTTGAATAAATGTGTTGTTAGAACGACAAACACAATATTTTGGAAGTCGTTGCACGGTCCGATCCTTTAGTGCCCCGTGTCGTACGTAGCACATACTATTTTTGGTACATAACACATTTTCCACTTGTCGATAACATGCATCCCACTGGTGAAGGCCCAATAGAGGAGCCCATAATTAACTGGAAGGGAGGCTCTCACATGAATCTGGCCCACGTACATGCTCATGGTCCCCTAAACATAAATAAGTTAATAAATAAATAAGTAAATAAAGCTAAATGCTCCTGCACCGGTTCTTTAATTTCGCAATTTGAAAAGTCATATTTTAATAGGAGGATATTATTTCCTATGATAGTGTCATTACATTCAGTCGATATTATTATTAGGCAAAGATAGCGACCAGTCTTTTTTCTCCCACCATTTTCTTCCTGCAACCAGCGGACCCATGCAAATCGTAGTCAACGTTGTAAATAGTTTTGGTCCATTTTTTTCGATAAGAATGTCGAACCCAGCCCAACACATTGGCGACACCACTTTATCCTCCGCCTTGGTGCGCTCGCCGCGGCGCCGCCGTTCGGCCCTGTCAACATAGTGAATCAGAGAGGACTGTAGTTGTGAGTATGACAATACGAACCCACCAGGTCCACTCCCGAACACAAGCAAGCGCCTCTTTTACTACTCAGATGCACCCCTTTTTTTTACTCTAATCCACCCTGCTGATATCTGGGACCCACACCATTGTCAATGTATAGTCAATTGACGACAGAATTGCACAACTTTTTTTGAGGATTTGTTCGGAGGAGCACGCTATAAACTAGGTTGTGCGGTCTGTGTGGCCAACAAGACCAGCCCAGCAGTTCTTTGGGAAAATAGGTAGCCCACTATTTCTTTTTGAAGAATACCCAAGCTAGGCCTATTTGTTTTCTCCAACTTACTGGGCTGCAAATCTTTCAAGACGAGGAGGGATGCATTCCAGCCTGGCCAAAGAGTATGGCCAGTATATCTTAAAAGTAATATCAAAGGGGTTGCAAATTCCAAAAAAATTATAGCAAATGGGCAATTAGTTTCGTTTTTTGTTTTTGATCTTCACTGATATTTTATATTTCATTGGATTTTAACATGACATAGTACTAATTTATTTTTAAATTTGTTTTAGTATGGCTACTAATTTTTGGATTAACAATATTTTGTTCCCCAACAAAAATATGAGAATATTTTAAATTTCACACATTTTTTAGTTCAATTTTTTAACCCTGGCACTGACCAGAAAATGGGCAGCAATTCTAAAAATGGAAAATGGGCTGCAATAAATTCCATATGAATTAGCAAATGAGTAAAAATTATAAAAATAATAGCAAATGGGTTGTACAGGCCACAAATTTTGAGGCTGACTTGTTTACGCAAGGCTTTGTCAGTCAATACACGATTCTAGCGGCAGTGACTGTTGGATGTCCATCCAACAGCCAACGTGCTTCTTCAATATTTGATCTTCCTACTCGAGCCGCCTAAACCAGCGCCGGCGGGACTGTCTGCTCCCTCCTCTTGTGGCCGGTTGTGATGCCGCGCAGGCTTCACCGGCCCACCCTACTCCCTCCGCCGGCCTGGACATCCCTCTACCCACCCGCACCTCATGTTATTCTCCGGTGACGGCAGCCTCACGCCGCAGCCGAACTAGTCAACCGTCATACTCTGCTCGGCGTGGGCATCCACTGTTGTGTCTTCGCCGGCTCCGGGTCATTTCATTCCTAGGCCTCAGAGTCGTCCACCGCGTTGGTGCTCTAGGCGCGGCGTGCTCAACATTCAACAAACGACATCCACCGGAATAGAGATGTATGTGGAGAGGCTGACAGTAGGGACCCCCATGGTCCATGGCCACACGCAATCAACTGCCTCCTTATTGCACGAAAAAAATGATTCCTCCCATTAATTTCCGAGGCGCACCGGTTCGAAGGATGACTTGTGGGCCTACTAAGTTGACGCGCACGCAGGGCTTTGTCCACTTAGTCAACAAACGATTCTAGTAGCAGTGACCGTTGGATTTTAATTGAACGGTCTTGTTGCTTCTTCTATCGCTGCTCTTCCTGCACCAGCCGCCCAAGCCAGCGCCGACGAGACCGCCTGCTCCTGCCTCCAGTGGCCGGCTGTGCTGCCGCGCAGGCCTCACCGCCCCACCCTACTCCCACCGCTGGCCAGGCCATCCCTCTATTGTCTATCATCCACAACCCGTGTTATTCTGCAGCGATGGCAGCCTCACACCGCAACCGAACCAGTCAACCCTCGTACTCCTCTCCGCGTGGGCATCCACTACCACGTCTTCCTCGGCTCCACGTCATCCCCTTCCAGGCCTCGCCGTCGTCCACCGCCTTGGTGCTCTCGGCGCGGCGTGGTCAACGTGGTCAAGGAACGACTTCCATTGGAAAAGGACTAAATGTGGAGAGGCTGATAGCTGGGTCCACGGCCGCAGCAAGGAAGTGCAACCTTACTACGTGTAAAATAATTATTCCTCCACCTGACAGCGGGGACCCACCGGAAGGGACTCTGTATTTTGCGGAAAAAATATTTCCCCCTGACAGCTGGGACCTACCAACTACATCTTCGCACGCAAGGAAGTGCCTCCGTATTAGGCGCGAAAAAAATGAATCCTCCCCCTGACAGCTCGGACCCACCATCAATAACTTCGCACGCAAGGAAGTGCCTCCTTATCCTCCCTGACAGCCGGGACCCACCTGGTCGAAGCGTACGTAGAGCTGTCATTGTGGTCGCGGACGTGTACGTACATACTGGTCGATTGATCTCCCTGCAACGATGAACCGTGGCCGAGCAAGCAGCGACACGTGTAGTAGTAGAGCCCCCGACGTAGCAGTTCAGGCAGTCCAGTCAAAACCATGTACACGTACGTACAGCCAGATGCAAAAAATATCACCACGTACATACATACGAGCGGGGTCTCGAACGCGTACTCGCGCATACGTACAGCCAGGGCTCGTGTACATGGAGGGCAACGGACGGCAGCAACGGCGTCCTGTTCATCGGCAGCCAACCGGCTGGGTCGGAACAGAGAAACTGTGTCGTTGTGTTCATCGGGAGGCAACGAAATGCGTTGTGTTCATCTGGAGCCAACCGGCTTGGAAGGAACAGCCGAAACGAGGCCCGTCGTACCGCAGAACGGAGGAAATGGCCTTGTGTTTGAGCTCCTACGGTCGAAACGGGATCCTGTTCACCGGGAGGGGTGTGGCGTACCGCAAAACGGAGGAAACAGACTTGTCTTCGACCTCCTACGGTCGAAACGGGGTCCTGTTGATCGGGAGGGGTGTGGCATACCGCAAAACAAAGGAAACAGACTTCTGTTGGAGTGCTACGGTCGAAAAAGGGGTCCTGTTCATCGGGAGGGGTGTGACATACTGCAAAACGGGACTCCACGGGCTACTGTTCATCCACCGTCTACTGCCTCGCTCCAGCCTCCATGGGCTACTGTTCATCCACCGTCGACCTCCTCCAGCCTCCACCTGCGACTGTTCATCCACGGTGTCTCCCTCCCGCCTCCACCAGCTACTGTACATCCACGGGCTCCTGTTCATCCAACCTCCATCGCTCCTCCACCGGCTACTGTTCAACCAGCCCTCTCCACGGGGTCCTGTTCAACCACCCCTCCACGGGCTACTGTTCATCCAGCCCTCCACCGGCTACTGTTCAACTAGCCCTCCATAGGGTCCTGTTCATCCAGCCCTCCACGGGTTCCCGTTCATCCACCCCAACCGGCTCGATCGATCGGGGTCCTGTTCATCCAACGGCAACGGCCTCTACTACCACGGGGTCCTGTTCATCCAACCCCCACCGGGAACCGTTCATCCAACCCCCAACAACACTCACTGTTCATCAAGAGGCAGTAGGTTCGATCGGCTTCAGTAGCAGCAGTAGCGAAGGAATCGCTCGATCAGGTTCAGTTAACAGCCAGGGATCGATCGATCGCTCGGGTTCAGTAATGCGTAGCCTGCAGTGCAATCGCTCGGGTTCAGTAGGCGAACGCCTCGCTGGGGTTTAGTTAGAGCCCAACGCCTGCACCCACACGCGTACGTGTACGATATAAACATGCATCGCTCGGCCCCGACCACCCACCATAACCGGGAACTCCCCGATATTTTCCGCGCCCTCGCTTCTACCACGGTTTTTTCCGTCATGGACGGCCCAAAGAATGTCATGCAGCCGCGTCTCTGACCCGCCCAGGACGAAAAGGCCATCTTCTGTCATGATTTTTTGTCATAGAAGTAGGAGCCCATCACATCTATGATGATACCGCGTTTTGTCAGAATTATCGTCATAGAAGTGTCATAAGCATGACAGGAAAAAAATTCGTTCGGCCCAAAATGTCACGGATGTGTCTTTTTTATAGTGATCTATGGAGGGGTGTTCTTACTCGAGACCTATATAGTAGCCCACGAGCTGATTTCTTTTTGCGTGTTGTTATAATTTGGTGCATCCATGATTATCCGACTTTGGGCACTATGTCAGGGCGAATGACACATGGTTACTATGCATGTGTTCACTGTGATAGGAATCCGCTGTCATACGCAATACTTAGCAAGATCTGTTACATTGGACACCACCGTTTCGTTGGCAAGGACAAGCCATGTCCTAACAAATACCGAAGAAATGTGTTCAATGCAAAGCATGAAAACCGTGATGCGCCAAAGAGGCTCACCGCCGATGAGTTGCAAGTGGAATTAGAGAAGGTCAGGCATATTACACCAGGAAACCATCCTGATAATGGTAGCAGGAAAAGGAAGCGTGTCAGGGCAGAAGAGATATTATTGTTTACCCGCAGGTCCACTTTCTGGGAGTTGGAGTATTGGAAAGATTTGGATCCGCGGCATAATCTTGATGTGATGCACATCGAGAAAAATATATGTGACAACATTATCGGCACACTTCTTAATATTGAAGGCAAGACGAAAGATACCTTAAAATCTAGGATTCATTTGACACACCTGGGTATCAGAAAGGATTTGCAGGTGGAAGATGAAGGTAAACCACGGGATATGGCACCAGCTCTGTACGTCTTGGACAAGGTAAAAAGAAAAGAATTCTGTGAGGTCCTGTCACGTGTGAGATTCCCCACATGGATTTGCTTCCAACCCTGAAAGGAGAGTCAGTGCAGATGGAAACAAGGTACAAGGGTTGGAAACTCATGACTGCCATGTCCTACTTCGAAGGGTTTTACCTGTTATCCTTAGAGGATTGGGCCACCCTGACTTATACAGAGCGGTTGCAGAGTTGGGACAATTCTTGTAACACTCCAAAAATTTTGATTTGGCTTTTTCTTTATTTGATTTAAAGGAGGTTATTTGAATTTTTCTAAAAGAGGGACTCTCCTTCTCAATTTTTTTTGACAAATATTTTCTTTAAAAAGGTCCTTCTCAATATTGATTTGTGGTCTTGAGGGTTTTACATCTTGTGTGACTCAACACAAATATTTTCTTTTGGGAAGTCTTTGAAATTCTTTCTTTTAAAAATAACCATATGACTTATGAATTGATTCTTCCTCATTCAATTTTTTTTCTTGCCATGACCTAGGTAGAAATTTTTCTTCCAAAACCCCTCCCTCCACTTTGGGTCAAGCCAAGCATCCTATTCCAGCAAGTCTCAAACTCTTTAAATTTTATTCCTATTTATTTTATCCTCAAAACAATTTCTGTCATTTATTTTGGGCCTTGATGAGTTACAAAGGAACCACCAGATCCCTTTTGAGTTTTGGTTCCAAACAAACTCCTCTGACTAGTCCTTAGTACCTTCAACCTAGATCCATCAAGATCCACTGGTCCATAGTTCAAATTTTTCAAATTCTGCTTGCTGCAAGTTTGGACCAGATTTGCCATTTTTGGTGAACTACATTATTTTTCTTCTCCAAAAATTCTGAGATAAATCAGGCAGCCCCCAGATGCATTGAGAGACCACCTCACCAAAGATCAGCTCCAGAAAAAATTTCCACATGCCAGAATCATTTCATCGAATAGCTGGCGTGCACAGTTTCTGTCAAAGTTCAGAAATTCAGTGTTTCAGTTCAGACGACAGTGTCGTTTCTTCAGAACCGCGGCGTCAATCTCACCAGTGCACGCGTTGGCGCCTTGCTCCCTGCTCCTCCTTCTTATCCACCGTGCCGCACGGTCGCCTGGACGGTTGCGAGCGTCGGCGGTGAGCTGGCAGAGGTGCATCGCCCCCGTGAGCGGCGGCAGCAGCACTTGCTGCGGCTGCCAGAGAGGCGCAGCGAGGGACGGCGCCGTCCAGCACCGCCCACACCACCAGAAGCCTACGCATGGCCGTCTTCTTCCCCGTGCGTGCTGCAGCACAGTCGCTGTGGCCTGAGAGGCGCATAGCACGCTCTCTGCCGCCGACGGGCCCGTGAGGCCGTTCCGTCGAAGACTTGGAGTATCGCCCAAGTCTGGCCAAGTTTAGCTACGGGATGAAGCCAGTGATCCAATCCGCAGCTGCCCCGACCCCTAAACCCCCTTTCGACCACTGCCTCACCGTAAACATCGCCAGAGTTATCCCGTTCTCGGCAACCGCCTCGGACCGGCTATAAAAAGGAGCCTCGAGCTCGCCTTTGACCCAGCACCACTCCTACATCTCACTAGAGCCACGCCTAGCTACTAGGGAGACCTCGGGGAGGCCTTCTTCCCCGACTCCGGCCGCCCTGATCCGCTTCGGGCTCTGGCACGATTCCCTCTGGTGAGACCACCCCCGCCTCCCAGACCGTGCCAGTCGCCTCCTAGTACACCCACTCCTCTAAACCGAGCCTCAATTTGACATTTGCAGCCCTCCCCGGCGAGATCCACCACCGCCCGAACCACCGTCCGCCGGAGTGGAGGCCGCCGTCGACGTGGTGCTCGCCGACGACCAACTCCACCACCCACAGACGCGGGAGAGCACCGTGAGTCCATAGGTACCATCCACTCCCCCTACCTCGCCGTGGATCGCCGCCGGCGACCACCGCGGCCCTCGGGCGCCGGGTGCTCTATTTTGATTTTTAACCTGACGGGTGGGACCCCTCGTCAGCCTCTCTCTTATTCGAACCGTTTTCTGAAAGCGCCTTCGGGCAAAGTACGTCTTCTGTTTTTATAAACTAGCCCCTGGAAACTTTCTGTTTCATCACAGATTAGTCCCTGGACTAAAACCTTTATAACTTTTAAACAAAGATGATTTTGAGTTGATTCTTTTTCTGTCATCTTTGTTTTTCTGTGTAGTTTTTTATCAAATTTATTTGAATTTTTTTTGGAATAATTTTTATACACACACGGTATTTACGTTAGTATGCGATTTCTTCATACCGTAGATACCGGAGGAGGTGACGGAACCGCGAACTTCGCCGAGCTAGACTCCGACTACTCCGAACCAGGCAAGCATGTTTGAACCTTTGATATGATGAGTGTTTTGCATGTTTGCTTGAATAGTTAGTTCATGGCATGTTTATATGAGCATCAGTGAGTGTTATATTGCATGCAAGGCAACTACCAGTATGCTTCGAAACTTGATGTGATCATTTGATGGGAGATAACATGATCATGTGGTGACATGAAAGGTGGTAAGATGGTATTGTTGAAGCATGCCAGTCTTATGTCAACCGTTGAACTCCAGTGTTAATGTGGATCAAGCCACGTTACCGTCCGTCCCCATTTCGTGCTGCCACATGTTTTCTGCAAAGAATACGGTTTAGTAAGTTGCAAACCTCTTTCCTCGTACACACCAAATAGAGGGGCCGATGAGGGTTCCATGGCCCTGGATTAAAGCCCGTCATCCGGTCAGGGGGCATGGGTGTTTCTGGTTGGGACCGAGAGGGGGGCACCCCTTAGAGCGCGTGATATAAATTTGATCCCATGCTACGCGAGGTTGTGGCCTCCCCGTCTCAAAGTTTTTCTTGAACGTTGCCTAGGGTGATCCCTGGCAGCGGAATGTGGAATGGGTGTGTACTGGTTAGATGTGTTTCTCCTAAAATACCGTAAACGGAACTAGTCTTTTGTGACTACTGAAATCCATTGGCTGTGGTTAAAGAGTACAAACTCTGCAGAGTCAAAACCCATCCGAGTAACCGTGTCCATGGTCAAGTATCTTGGTCAACATCTCCATATCAGTATCAGTATCAGTCTCAACGTCCGTCTCAGCGTCAGTCTCTGTGTCAGTCTCAGTGAAATCCCCTGTGAATAAACATGAATGGTAAACCCGGCTGAATGTTATTCCTGTGGATGGACTAACCAGTTTATTATTACATACATGAGTATTCCCTTGAGATGATTTAAATTCATGAGCTACTTGAATCCGAATAATGAAATATAAGCCCTTTATGTGATGTCGCTCAGACGTCCGACTGTGGCACTCTTGTTATTTACTTTCGATATAAGCTCTTTATGTGATGTCGCTCAGACGTCCGACTGTGGCACTCTTGTTATTTACTTTTGATATAAGGCCTTTATGTGATGTCGCTCAGACGTCCGACTGTGGCACTCTTGTTATTTACTTTCGA
Source organism: Aegilops tauschii subsp. strangulata (assembly GCF_002575655.3). Taxonomy (NCBI): domain Eukaryota; kingdom Viridiplantae; phylum Streptophyta; class Magnoliopsida; order Poales; family Poaceae; genus Aegilops; species Aegilops tauschii. The sequence continues at coordinate 119,022,714 of NC_053038.3, read as the reverse complement.
TACAAGCCCTTTATGTGATGTCGCTCAGACGTCCGACTGTGGCACTCTTGTTATTTACTTTCGATATCAGCCCTTTATGTGATGTCGCTCAGACGTCCGACTGTGGCACTCTTGTTATTTACTTTGATATAAGCCCTTTATGTGATGCCGCTTAGACGTCCGACTGTGGCACGCACTGTCATTTATATTTCAATATGAGCCCTTTATGTGGTGTCGCTCTGACGCCCGACTGCGGCATTGTTAATTTATTTTTTTACCTTTCGAGGCGTCGCTTCACACACCCGATCGGTCTTCAGCTATTTTATTGGGATTTCGGGAGGACTACCGCCTGACTTCCTTTTTATTTATCGTGCAGTGCAATTTATTATCTGAGTGCGCATTACTAATCTGCTCATGTGCATCATGTTTGCATTTGTTATATCTTATGTCCAAACTGTCTTGCGAGTACATTCAAAGTACTCACCTGGCTTGTTGATTTGGCCAGATGTTGACGAAGGCGATCTTATGGATGAAGAGTTCGATAGCGAGTCCGACGCCTAGAGGAGTCCCAGTCAGTCGCATGCGATCCTGGAATTGGTCACTTGTATTATATACGCTTCCGCTACCCAGAATAAAAGTCATCGAGCCTCACTCCGACGCTCGATGAGTTGTAAGATTTAGGAGTCATGTCACCCACTTCACTGTGACATATCCGCCACCACTTTTATTACGAGTCAGTAGTTATGCCACCATACTCCTTGTGTCATATCCGCCGTTATGTATTATATTGGCGTGCTTGTAATAAATTGTTGAGCAACCTCAGCTCAACCTTGTATAATATTTAGTACTTCTGGATTTCTGTATCAAGGATTTGTCTACCAGTAAGAAGGATTCTTCTATACTGGTTTGATATAAGGGGCGGTTTCTCAATAAATGTTTTATTGGAAAACCGGTCCTGAAAATTCTTCAGGGAACTCTGCAGTAGAAATATCAGGATAGATGCTTTGGATCGTCTTAGAGACAAGATACAAACTATCCTATGCGACCTTGAGAAGATATATCCTACAGCCTTCTTTGATGTGATGGTGCATTTGGTTGTTCATCTACCTGATGAGGCACTACTTAGAGGTCCAGTATGTTGGGGAACGTAGTAATTTCAAAATTTTCCTACGCACACGCAAGATCATGGTGATGCATAGCAACGAGAGGGGAGAGTGTTGTCCACGTACCCTCGTAGACCGACAGCGGAAGCGTTATCACAACGCGGTTGATGTAGTCGTACGTCTTCACGATCCGACCGATCAAGTACCGAACGTACGGCACCTCCGAGTTCTACACACGTTCAGCTCGATGACGTCCCTCAAACTCCGATCCAGCCGAGTGTTGAGGGAGAGTTTCGTCAGCACGACGGCGTGGTGACGATGATGATGTTCCACCGACGCAGGGCTTCGCCTAAGCTCCGCAACGGTATTATCGAGGTGTAATATGGTGGAGGGGGGCACCGCACACGGCAAAGAGATCTCAAGGATCAATTGTTGTGTCTCTGGGGTGCCCCCCTGCCCCCGTATATAAAGGAGCAAGGGGGAGGCAGCCGGCCAAGGGTATAGGCGCGCCAAAGGACCGGGAGTAGGACTCCTCCTTTCCTTGTGGGAGTAGGAGAAGGGAAGGGGGAAGGAGAAAGAAGGAAGGGTGCGCCCCCCTTTCCTAGTCCAATTCGGACCAGATCATGGGGAGGGGTGCGGCCACCTTTTGAGGCCTTTCTCTCCTTTCCCGTATGGCCCATTAAGGCCCAATACGAATTCCCGTAACTCTCCGGTACTCCAAAAAATACCCGAATCACTCGGAACCTTTCCGAAGTCCGAATATAGTCGTCCAATATATCGATTTTTACGTCTCGACCATTTCGAGACTCCTCGTCATATCCCCGATCTCATCCGGGACTCCGAACTCCTTCGGTACATCAAAACTCAATAAAACTGTCATCGTAACGTTAAGCGTGCGGACCCTACAGGTTCGAGAACTATGTAGACATGACCGAGACATGTCTCCGGTCAATAACCAATAGCGGGACCTGGATGCCCATATTGGCTCCCACATATTCTACGAAGATCTTTATCGGTCAGACCGCATAACAACATACGTTGTTCCCTTTGTCACCGGTATGTTACTTGCCCGAGATTTGATCGTCGGTATCTCGATACCTAGTTCAATCTCGTTACCGGCAAGTCTCTTTACTCGTTCCGTAACACATCATCCCGCAACTAACTCATTAGTCACAATGCTTGCAAGGCTTATAGTGATGTGCATTACCGAGTGGGCCCAGAGATACCTCTCCGACAATTGGAGTGACAAATCCTAATCTCGAAATACGCCAACCCAACAAGTACCTTTGGAGACACCTGTAGAGTACCTTTATAATCACCCATTTACGTTGTGACGTTTGGTAGCACACAAAGTGTTCCTCCGGTAAACGGGAGTTGCATAATCTCATAGTCATAGGAACATGTATAAGTCATGAAGAAAGCAATAGCAACATACTAAACGATTGAGTGCTAAGCTAACGGAATGGGTCAAGTCAATCACGTCATTCTCCTAATGAGGTGATCTCGTTAATCAAATGAAAACTTATATCTATGGCTAGGAAACATAACCATCTTTGATTAACGAGCTAGTCAAGTAGAGGCATACTAGTGACACTCTGTTTGTCTATATATTCACACATGTATTATGTTTCCGGTTAATACAATTCTAGCATGAATAATAAACATTTATCATGATATAAGGAAATATATAATACTTTATTATTGCCTCTAGGGCATATTTCCTTCAGTCTCCCACTTGCACTAGAGTCAATAATCTAGTTCACATCGCCATGTGATTTAACATCAATAATTCACATCACAATGTGATTAACACCCATAGTTCACATCTCTATGTGACCAACACTCAAAGGGTTTACTAGAGTCAATAATCTAGTTCACATCGCTATGTGATTAACAACCAAAGAGTACTAAGGTGTGATCATGTTTTGATTGTGAGATAATTTTAGTCAACGGGTCTGTCACATTCAGATCCGTAAGTATTTTGCAAATTTCTATGTCCACAATGCTCTGCACGGAGCTACTCTAGCTAATTGCTCCCACTTTCAATATGTATCTAGACCGAGACTTAGAGTCATCTAGATTTAGTGTCAAAACTTGCATCGACGTAACCCTTTACGACGAACCTTTTGTCACTTCCATAATCGAGAAACATATCCTTATTCCACTAAGGATAATTTTGACCGCTGTCCAGTGATCTACTCCTAGATCACTATTGTACTCCCTTGCCAAAATCAGTGTAGGGTATACAATAGATCTGGTACACAGCATGGCATACTTTATAGAACCTATGGCCAAGGCATAGGGAATGACTTTCATTCTCTTTCTATCTTCTGCCGTGGTCGGGCTTTTGAGTCTTACTCAATTTTACACCTTGTAACACAGGCAAGAACTCTTTCTTTGACTGTTCTATTTTGAACTACTTCAAAATCTTGTTAAGGTATGTACTCATTGAAAAAACTTATCAAGCGTCTTGATCTATCTCTATAGATCTTGATGCTCAATTTGTAAGCAGCTTCACCGAGGTCTATCTTTGAAAAACTTCTTTCAGACACTCCTTTATGCTTTGCAGAATAATTCTACATTATTTTCGACCAACAATATGTCATTCACATATACTTATCAGAAATGCTGTAGTGCTCCCACTCACTTTCTTGTAAATACAGGCTTCACGGCAAGTCTGTATAACACTATATTCTTTGATCAACTTATCACAGTGTATATTCCAACTCCGAGATGCTTGCACCAGTCCATAGATGGATCGCTGGAGCTTGCATATTTTGTTAGCACCTTTAGGATTGACAAAACCTTCTGGTTGCATCATATACAACTCTTCTTTAATAAATCCATTAAGGAATGTAGTTTTGTTTATCCATTTGCCATATTTCATAAAATGCGGCAATTGCTAACATGATTCAGACAGACTTAAGCATAGATACGAGTGAGAAACTCTCATCGTAGTCAACATCTTGAACTTGTCGAAAACCTTTTTGCGACAATTCTAGCTTTGTAGATAGTGACACTACTATCAGCGTCCGTCTTCCTCTTGAAGATCCATTTATTCTCAATGACTCGCCGATCATTGGGCAAGTCAATCAAAGTCCATACTTTGTTCTTATACATGGATCTCATCTCAGATTTCATGGCCCCAAGCTATTTTGCGGAATCTGGGCTCATCATCGCTTCCTCATAGTTCGTAGGTTCGTCATGGTCAAATAAGATGACCTCCAGAACAGGATTACCATACCACTCTGGTGTGGATCTCACTCTGGTTTACCTACGAGGTTTGGTAGTAACTTGATCTGAAGTTTACATGATCATCATCATTAACTTCCTCACTAATTGGTGTAGGAGTCACAGGAACAGATTTCTGTGATGAACTACTTTCCAATAAGGGAGCAGGTACAGTTACCTCATCAAGTTCTACTTTCCTCCCACTCACTTCTTTCGAGAGAAACTCCTTCTCTAGAAAGGATCCATTCTTAGCAACAAATGTCTTGCCTTCGGATCTGTGATAGAAGGTGTACCCAACTGTCTCCTTTGGGTATCCTATGAAGACACATTTCTCCGATTTGGGTTTGACCTTATCAGGATGAAACCTTTTCACATAAGCATCGCAACCCCAAATTTTAAGAAACGACAACTTTGGTTTTTTGCCAAACCACAGTTCATAAGGCGTCGTCTCAACGGATTTTCATGGTGCCCTATTTAACGTGAATGCAGCCGTCTCTAAAGCATAACCCCAAAACGATAGCGGTAAATCAGTAAGAGACATCATAGATCGCACCATATCTAGTAAAGTGCGATTACGACATTCGGACACACCATTACACCGTGGTGTTCCAGGTGGCGTGAGTAGTGAAACTATTTCACATTGTTTTAACTGAAGGCCAAACTCGTAACTCAAATACTCTTCTCCACGATCAAATCGTAGAAACTTTATTTTCTTGTTACGATGATTTTTCGCTTCACTCTGAAATTATATGAACTTTTCAAATGTTTCAGACTTCTGTTTCATTAAGTAGATATACCCGTATCTGCTCAAATCATCTGTGAAGGTCAGAAAATAATGATACCCGCTACGAGCCTCAATATTCATTGGACCACATACATCTGTATGTATGATTTCCAACAAATCTGTTGCTCTCTCCATAGTTCCGGAGAACAGTGTTTTAGTCATCTTGCCCATGAGGCACGGTTCGCAAGCATTAAGTGATTCATAATCAAGTGATTCCAAAATCCCATCAGTATGGAGTTTCTTCATGCGCTTTACACCAATATGACCTAAACGGCAGTGCCACAAATAAGTTGCACTATCATTATTAACTTTGCATCTTTTGGCTTCATTATTATGAATATGTGTATCACTACGATCGAGATCCAACAAACCATTTTCGTTGGTGTGTATGACCATAGAAGGTTTTATTCATGTAAACAGAACAACAATTGTTCTCTAACTTAAATGAATAACCGTATTGCAATAAACATGATCAAATCATATTCATGCTCAACGCAAACACCAAATAACACTTATTTAGTTTCAACACTAATCCCGAAAGTATAGGGAGTGTGCGATGATGATCATATCAATCTCGGAACTACTTCCAACACACATCGTCACCTCGCCTTTTACTAGTCTCTGTTTATTCTGCAACTCCCGTTTTCGAGTTACTACTTTTTAGCAACTGAACCAGTATTAAATACTGAGGGGTTGCTATAAACACTAGTAAGTACACATCAATAACATGTATATCCAATATACCTTTGTTCACTTTGCCATCCTTCTTATCCACCAAATACTTGGGGCAGTTCCACCTCCAGTGACCAGTCCCTTTGCAGTAGAAGCACTTAGTCTCAGGCTTAGGTACAGACTTGGGCTTCTTCACTTGAGTAGCAACTTGCTTGCCGTTCTTTTGAAGTTCCCCTTCTTCCCTTTGCCCTTTTCTTGAAACTAGTGGTCTCGTCAACCATCAACACTTGATGTTTTTCTTGATTTCTACCTTCGTCGATTTCAGCATCACGAAGAGCTCGGGAATTACTTTCGTCATCCCTTGCATACTATAGTTCATCACAAAGTTCTACTAACTTGGTGATGGTGACTAGAGAATTCTGTCAATCACTATTTTATCTGGAAGATTAACTCCCACTTGATTCAAGCTATTGTAGTACCCAAACAATCTGAGCACATGCTCACTAGTTGAGCGATTCTCCTCCATCTTTTAGCTATAGAACTTGTTGGAGACTTTATATCTCTCAACTCGGGTATTTGCTTGAAATATTAACTTCAACTCCTGGAACATCTCATATGGTCCATGACGTTCAAAACGTCTTTGAAGTCCCGATTCTAAGCCGTTAAGCATGGTGCACTAAACTATCAAGTAGTCATCATATTGAGCTAGCCAAACAGACTCCAGATGAGCCCTCCCGAGAGAGTTTAGGGCTTGGAGGTGGCTCCGTATCGTAAAACGCGATGAATCCTTCTCTCTGATTTTTTTCTCCCCGAACACGAATATATGGAGTTGGAGTTGAGGTCGGTGGAGCTCCAGGGGGCCCACCCTCGTGGCAAGGGTGTGGGCCCCCTGTCCTTGATTCTTTCGCCAATATTTTTAATATTTTCCAGAAATAAGTTCCGTGGAGTTTCAGGTCATTCCGAGAACTTTTGTTTCTGCACATAAATAACACCATGGCAATTCTGCTGAAAACAGCGTCAGTCCGGGTTAGTTCCATTCAAATCATGCAAGTTAGAGTCCAAAACAAGGGCAAAAGTGTTTGGAAAAGTAGATACGACGGAGACGTATCAGTACCTTGTAAATTATGAGAGAAAAGGCATTAGAATTACTCCAAAAAGCATTTTTATGCATAAAAACATCATAAATAACAGTAGGAAAACATGATGCAAAATGGACGTATCAACTCCCCCAAGCTTAGACCTCGCTTGTCCTCAACCAAAAACCGAAATCAAAAAACATGTCCACATGCTTAGAGAGAGAGAGGTGTCGATAAAAACAAAATATGGACATAGAAGCATCATGTTCATTATTATAACAGCAACAAACTTAAACATAAGACTCTTATCATAGACTTCTCATGTATAAGTGACAATTCATCACACTATTGAAGTATAAAGCAAAAACTCTATTAGAAACCAACAAACTATGTTCTCAGTCAACTTTGCAACTACAATTCATCATCTTTTCAGGAAGGGTCATGTATCGGAGCCTTTAGGCAAGTCCACATACTCAACCATCATATAGTCTTCTATGATTGCTAACACTCACCGCATACATATGAGCAAAACCTTTCAGCCGGACACATAGAGAGATACGGGCTTATAGTTTCGCCTCCCAACATATTCACCTCAAGGGTGATGCCAACAATAATAACTCATGCTACCCATATTCAACTGGACATATGTGCCTAGATCTTTCCTCACCATATGATGCTTGCCAAAAGAGAAAACAAAAAGGAGTAGAGAGAAAACTTTGACTCTTTGCATAAAAGTAAATACATAAAAGTAAAAGATAGTCCCTTCGCAGAGGGAAGTAGAGGTTTCCATGTGCTTATTTGTTTTTATGTTCAACCCCTTAGTGCAAAAGAACGTCATGTTGCATTGCCCCTTGTGATAGCGACCTTTATTATGCAGTCTGTCGCTTTTATTCTTCACCATCACAAGTTCGTACAACGCTCAACTTTCTCTTACACTAAATGATCTCACATTTTAGAAGCAATTTTTATTGCCTTTTTGCACCGATGACAACTTACTTGAGGGATCTTGCTCAATCCCTAGGTAGGTATGGTGGAATCTTGAAAATAAGATTTGGGTTTAAGGGTTTTTGGATGCACAAGTAGTATCTCTACTTAGTGCGGAATTTTTGGCTAGCAAAGATAGGGGGCAAGCACCAGATGTTGAAGGATCTATGACAATATAGCTTCTATGTGAATATGAACAAACATAAACCATTACGTTGTCTTCCTTGTCCAACATCAACAATTTTGGCATATAATATTTTGATGGGGGCTCATAATCACAAAAGATTTCTAGGATAGTATATTTATATGAATCTTCTCTTCCCTTATTAATCCTTTCATGAGTTGCATCATTGACTAATGCTATGTTTGTCAATCTCTAATAAAATTTCCTACTTATACTTTTCCTTATGTGGTGTCATCACCTACCATAAGATTAGCATATGATCTTTTTCATTTATTTCCTTTCTTTTATTTATTTCCTTTCTTTTTATTGCAACATGAAAGTAAAGAAAACAAACACTCAAACTAAACTTTATTATATATCTCGCACATGATTACAAGGATAGATCACTAAGCAAACTCTTGAAAAGAAGGATAGAACTAACCTTTTATTCATCTAAAGCAAAAGATCAAACTAAAATAAGTAAAGGCAAAAGATAGTGGGGATGATACGATACCGGGGCACCTCCCCCAAGCTTGGCGAAAGCCAAGGGGAGTGCCCATACTCGATACTCAATTTTCTTTTGGTGATGAAGAAGAAGGTGGCGGTGATGAAGAAGATATCTTGTCCTTGGGTTTCCATGGCAGAGGTCCACCATCATAAGAGGAGGAGTGAGTCTCACGGGTCCTGCAACCGGCAGCCAAACTCATACCTTTAAACCTCGCCTCATATTCAAAGGCTTGGTTTTGGAGATCGTAAATATGGCTTTGGAGGAAGTTGATTTGCTCGTTGAGGGTGAAGACGATGTCCTTCATGGGCTTGCCATCCACCTTGAGATCACGGGAAAGGTCCGTGATCATGAGGTGATTGGCATTGAGTCCACACTCCACCATCCCCTTGCAGCGAAGACATCTTGTTCCATAGCTTCAAGCCTAGCCTCCACGGTTCCCGTCCCCTTGGGACCTGGCACATCGCGGAGGTGAAGCACCCCCTCATGCATCTGGATGACCTGCAGGTGCTGCACCACCTCCCGCAAATATGGGTTGATGATGTTCTAGAAGAACTTGTCCTTGGAGGAGCTTGAAGTGGCCATGGTAGATGGGATCTGACAGAAAATAGCAAGGAAAAGAAAACAGAGGATTTCTCTATGATATGGTGGTCAATAGGTTTGGGGGTATATAAAGATTTTTTTATCTTGAGAAACAAGCAAACGGAAGAAAAACGGAGTCCGGAAGGTACCCCAGGTGGGCACAACCCACCTGGGCGCGCCTGACAAGCCAAGCGCGCCCTGATGTCTTGTGCCCAGGCGCGCCCAGGTGGGTTGTGCCCATCAGGGTACGCTTGACTTATTTTCCTAATTTTCTAAATATTCCAAAACTGAAAAAAATTGCGGATTTTTCGGAGTCCTTTTACTTACCGTATTACGTACCTCCTTATTTTCACGATTCTGGAGTGTTCCGGAAGGACTCTTTTATGTGTTCTTCCGATGTCATAGTTTGGATAATGTTACTCTCAATATTAATGGGCATACCTAAGATATAATGTTTTATTCGTTGCCCATTAACAACCTTCGGGTTAGTACCTTCGGCATTATTTATTTTGATAGCTCCAGACCGATAAACCTCCTCGATGACACAGGGGCCTTCCCATTTTGAGAGGAGTTTTCCTGCAAAGAATCTGAAACGAGAGTTGTACAAAAGAACATATTCTCCGACTTTAAACTCACGCTTTTGGATTCTTTTATCATGCCATCTTTTGACTTTTTATTTAAACAACTTGGCATTTTCATAAGCTTGGGTTCTCCATTCATCTAATGAGATAATATCAAATAACCTCTTTTCACCGGCAAGTTTGAAATCATAGTTGAGTTCTTTGATTGCCCAATATGCTTTATGTTCTAACTCAAGAGGCAAATGACAAGCTTTTCCATAAACCATTTTATAAGGAGACATACCCATAGGATTTTTATATGTTGTTCTATAAGCCCAAAGTGCATCATCTAGTTTCTTAGACCAATTATTCCGGGACCTATTGACAGTCTTTTGCAAGATTAATTTTATTTCTCTATTGCTAAGTTCAACTTGACCACTGGACTGAGGATGATAAGGTGATGCAATTCTATGGTTAACATCATACTTGGCAAGCATTTTACGGAAAGCACCATGAATAAAGTGTGAACCACCATCAGTCATTAAATATCTAGGCACTCCAAACCTTGGGAAAATAACTTCCTTAAGCATTTTAATAGAGGTGTTGTGATCAACACTACTGGTTGGAATAGATTCTACCCATCTAGCAACATAATCAACAGCAACCAAAATATGTGTATACCCATTAGAGGAAGAAAAGGTCCCATGTAATCAAATCCCCACACATCAAATGGTTCAATAGCAAGTGAATAATTCATAGGCATTTCTTGACGCTTACCGATATTACGTCTTCTTTGGCATTCATCACAAGATAAGACGAACTTACGGGCATCCTTGAAGAGAGTAGGCCAATAAAATCCGGATTGCAATACCTTGTGAGCAGTTCTATCTCCAGCATGATGTCCTCCATAAGCTTCGGAGTGACATTTCCGTAGGATTTGTCCCTGTTCATGCTCAGGTACACAACGTCTAATAATACCATCTACTCCTTCTTTATAAAGATGTGGGTCATCCCAAAAGTAGTGTCTTAAATCATCAAAGAATTTTTTCTTTCGTTGGTATGTAAAGTTAGGTGGTAAATGTTTAGCAACAATGTAATTAGCATAGTCAGCATACCAAGGAGTGTTATGAGCAACATTTATTGCAACTAACTGCTCATGAGGAAAACTATCATCAATAGGTAGTGGGTCATCAAGCACATTTTCAAGGCTAGATAAATTATCAGCTACGGGGTTCTCAGCTCCTTTTCTATCAGTGATATGTAAATCAAATTCTTGTAGCAAGAGAACCCACCGAATAAGTCTAGGTTTAGCATCTTTCTTTTCCATAAGATATTTAATAGCAACATGATCGGTGTGAACAATCACTTTTGAATCAACAATATAAGATCTAAATTTATCACCAGCAAACACCATTGCTAAGAATTATTTTTCAGTAGTAGCATAATTTCGTTGAGCACTGTCTAGAGTTTTACTAGCATAATGAATAACATTCAGTTTCTTATCGACTCTTTGTCCTGGTACAACACCAACAACATAATCACTAGCATCACACATAATTTCAAAAGGCAAGTTCCAATCAGGTGGTTGAACAATAGGTGCAGAAATTAAGGCTTTCTTGAGTGTTTCGAAGGCTTCTAAACAATCATCATCAAAAACAAAAGGAACATCCTTCTGCAAAAGATTTGTAAGAGGCCTACAAATTTTAGAAGAAGTCTTTGATAAATCTCCTATAGAAACCAGCATGACCTAAGAAACTACGAATACCTTTGATATCTTTAAGACATGGCATTTTCTCAATTGCATCAGCCTTAGCTTTGTCCACTTCAATACCTCTTTCAGAAATCTTATGACCCAAGACAATGCCTTCATTAACCATAAAGTGGCACTTCTCCCAATTCAAGACAAGATTTGTTTGTTCACAGCTCTGCAAAACTCGGTCAAGATTGCTTATAAAATCATCAAAAGACTTCCCATAAACAGAGAAGTCATCCATGAAAACCTCAACAATATTTTCACAGAAGTCAGAGAATATAGCAGTCATACATCTTTGAAAGGTAGCAGGTGCATTGCATAAACCAAAAGGCATATGTCTATAAGCATAAGTTCCAAAGGGACAAGTAAAAGTGGTCTTTTCTTGATCAGGTTGAGAAATAGGTATTTGTGAAAAACCAGAATATCCATCAAGGAAGCAAAAATGTGTGTGCTTAGATAATCTTTCTAGCATTTGATCAATAAAAGGCAGAGGGTAATGATCTTTTCTAGTTGCTTTGTTTAATTTTCCAAAATCAATTACCATTCTATAGCCTGTAACAATTCCTTGTGGAATAAGTTCATTCTTATCATTAGGAACAGCAGTGATACCTCCTTTCTTAGGGACACAATGAACATGACTTACCCATCTACTATCAGCTATAGGATAGATCATACCTGCTTCCAGAAGTTTTAATATTTCCGTTCTTACCACTTCTTTCATCTTCGGATTTAACCGACATTGGTGATCAACAACGGGTTTAGCATCCGGTTCCATATTAATTTTGCGATAACATAGAGTGGGACTAATGCCCTTTAAATCATCAAGAATATATCCAATAGCAGCTCAGTGCTTCCTTAGAACTTTCAATAATTTTTCTTCTTCATGTTCTGAAAGGTTTGCACTAATAATAACATGATATATCTTCTTTTCATCAAGATAAGCATATTTCAGAGTGTCTGGCAATTGTTTTAATTCAAACACATGATCACCTTTAGGTGGAGGAGGACCTCCTAGAGTTTCAATAGGCAAATTGTTTTCAAGCAGAGGACATTGTTCAAAGAAAATTTTATCTATTTCATTTCTTTCATGCATATGTAAATCATTTTCATGGTCTAGCAAATATTGTTCTAAAGGATCAGTGGGTGGTACAAAAATAGAAGCAAGACCAATTATTCCATCCTCACTAGGTAATTCTTTTTCATGAAGCTTTCTACGAAACTTGGAAAATTTAAACTCATGAGACTCATTACCAAAACTAACACCGACAGTTTGTTTCTCACAGTCTATTTTAGCATTAACGGTGTTCAAGAAAGGTCTACCAAAGATAGTGGGACAAAAGTCATCTTGTGCGGAACCAAGAACAAGAAAATCAGTAGGGTATTTTATTTTCCCACACAAGACTTCAACATCTCTAACAATCCCAATTGGTGATATAGTGTCTCTATTAGCAAGTTTAATAGTAACATCTATGTCTTCTATCTCCGCGGGTGCTATGTCATTCATAATTTCTTGATATAAGGAATAAGGAATAGCACTCACGCAAGCACCTATGTCACATAAACCATGATAACAGTGATCTCCTATTTTAACTGAGACAACGGGCATGCCAACAACAGGTCTATGTTTATCCTTTTTATCAGGCTTGGCAATTCTAGCAGCTTCTTCACAGAAGTAAATAACATGCCCATCTACATTTTCTTCTAATAGACCCTTAACCATAGCAATACTAGGTTCTACCTTAATTTGTTCATTAGGTTTAGGTGTTCTAACATAACTTTTGTTAACCATAGTTGAAACTTTAGCATGTTCCTTTATCCTAACAGGGAAAGGTGGTTTCTCAATATAAGCAGTAGGAACAACTGGATCAACATTATAAATTATAGTTTCTTCTTTAGCTAGTATCGGTTTTTTAATTTCTTCTTTAATAGGTGGGTGATATTTAAACCACTTTTCTTTAGGGAGATCAACATGAGTAGCAAATGATTCACAAAAGGAGGCAACTATCTCAGAGTCAAGTCCATATTTAGTGCTAAACTTTTGAAAAGCATCGGTATTCATAAAAGATTTAACACAATCATATTTAAGCTTAATACCTGACTCTTTACCTTCGTCGAGTTCCCAATCTTCAGAGTTGTTTTCAATTCTTTCCAAAAGATCCCACCGGAATTCAATAGTCTTCTTCATAAAAGAACCGGCACAAGAAGTATCAAGCATGGATCAATCATTATGAGAAAGCCGAGCATAAAAATTCTGAATAATAATTTCTCTTGAGAGATCATTATTGGGAAATGAATATAACATTGACTTAAGCCTCCCCCAAGCTAGAGCGATAATTTCTCCTTCACGAGGCCAAAAATTATATATGTAATTCCGATCACGATGAACTAGATGCATAGGATAATTTTTTTGGTGGAACTCCAATTTCAATCGATTCCAATTCCAGGAACCAATATCATCGCATAGCCTATACCATGCCAATGCTTTTCCCTTCAAAGATAAAGGGAAAACCTTCTTCATAACTTCATCTCCGGGTAAACCTGCAAGCTTGAACAATCCACAAATTTGTTCCACATATATCAAGTGCATATCAGGATGTTTGGTTCCATCTCCTGCATAAGGATTAGCTAGCAGTTGTCCTAAAGAATTTAATTTTCAATATTTTTAGTAGGTGCAGTGGGTTGAGGGGTAGCTAATTGTGGTTTTGGTCGAGGTGAAGATACCCCGAACAAATCCCTCAAAGGATTGTTTTCCATAGTAACAAGTGGCAATAAATTTCAGCACACTATATAAATGTTTCCTTACCAAATTCCACTTACCATAGGCGCTTCACTCCCCGGCAACGGCGCCAAAAATAGCCTTGATGACCCACAAGTATATGGGATCAATTGTAGCTCTTTTCGATAAGTAAGAGTGTCTAACCCAACGAGGAGCGGAAGGAAATGACAAGTGGTTTTCAGCAAGGTAATGTCTGCAAGTGCTGGAATTGTAAGTAGCAGAGTAGTTTGATAGCAAGATAATTTGTAACAAGAAAGTAACGATAGTAGTAACAAAAGTGCAGCAAGGTAGCCCAATCCTTTTGAGGCAAAGGACATGCCAAAACGGTCTCTTATGATAAGCAAAGCGTTCTTGAGGATACACGGGAATTTCATCTAGTCACTTTCACCATGTTGGTTCGATTTGTGTTCGCTACTTTGATAATTTGATATGTGGGTGGACCGGTGCTTAGGTGTTGTTCTTACTTGAACAAACCTCCTACTTATGATTAACCCCCCGCAAGCATCCGCAACTACGAGAAAAGTATTAAGAATAAATTCTAACCATAACATTAAACTTTTGGATCCAAGCGGTCCCTTACGGAATAGCACATAAACTAGGGTTTAAGCTTCTGTCACTCTCGCAACCCATCATCTAATTGCTACTCCACAATGCATTCCCTTAGGCCCAAATATGGTGAAGTGTCATGTAATCGACGTTCACATGACACCACTAAGGGAATCAGAACATACATACTATCAAAATATCAAACACATATCAAGTTCACATGATTACTTGCAACATGATTTCTCCCGTGACCTCAAGAACAAAAGTAACTACTCACAAGTGATAAACATGCTCAAGATCAGAGGGGTATTAAATAGCATATTGGATCTGAACATATAATCTTCCACCAAATAAACCATATAGTAATCAACTACAAGATGTAATCAACACTACTAGTCACCCACAAGCACCAATCTATAGTTTCGGTAACAAGATTGAACACAAGAGATGAACTAGGATTTGAGATGAGATAGTGCTGTTGAAGATGTTGATGGAGATTTCCCTCCCCAAGATGGGAGAGTTGTTGGTGATGATGAGGACGATGATTTCCCCCTCCGGGAGGGAAGTTCCTCCGGCAGAATCGCTCCACCGGAGGGCAAAAGTGCTCCTGCCCAAGTTCCGCCTCAAGAAGGCGGTGCTCCGTCCCGAAAGTCCTGTCCTTATTTAGGTCAAAATGACTTATATACCAGAAGATGGGCACCAGAGGTGGGCCTGGGTGAGCACAACCCACCAGGGCGCGCCTGGGCTCCCTGGCGCGCCCAGGTGGGTTGTGCCCACCTGGTGGGCCTCCTCTGGTACTTATTTGCTCCAATATTCATCATATATTCCATCAAAATTCTCCGTGAAGTTTCAGCCTATTTGGAGTTGTGCAGAATAAGTAGCCTGACGTAGCTTTTCCAGGTCCAGATTTCCAGCTGCCGGAATTCTCCCTCTTTGTGTGTACCTTGTAAATTATGAGAGAAAAGGCATTAGAATTACTCGAAAAAGCACTATTATGCATAAAAACATCATAAATAACAGTAGGAAAATGATACGTCTCCAACGTATCTATAATTTATGAAGTATTCATGCCATGTTTACAATAGTTTTATATGATTTTGGTATGATTTGATTAGAACTAACCCAGACTGACGCTGTTTTCAGCAGAACTACCGTGGTGTTGTTTTTGTGTAGAAATAAAAGTTCTCGGAATGGGCTGAAAATCAACGGAGATTTTTTCTGGAAAATATGAAAAATACTGGAACAAAAATCTACCGGAGGGGAGTCCCAGGGGCCCCACTAGGGTGGGGGGCGCGCCCACCCCCCTGGGGCGCGCTCCCCTGCCTCGTGGACTCCCCGAGGGTCCTCCTGACGTGAAATCAACGCCAACTTCTCCTATAAATATAGAAACCTTCGGGAATTAACCTAGATCAGAAGTTCCGCCGCCGCAAGCCTCTGTAGCCACGAGAAATCAATCTAAGCCCTCTCTGGCACCCTGCCGGAGAGGGCCAGCATCACCGGAGGCCATGGAGGAGGATCCCGGAGGGGCCATCATCGCCATGAAGGACAAGGACCAGAGGGAGAACCTCTCCCCATCTAGGGGGAGGCCATGGAGGAGGAAGCACAAGGGGGAGAACCTATCCTCCTCTCTCTCGGTGGCGCCGGAGTGCCATCAGGAGGGGAATCATCGCCGCGGTGATCGTCTTCATCAACATCACCATCATCATCACCATCCTCATCTCTTTTACACGGTCCACTCTCCCGCACCCCGCTGTAATCCCTACTTGAACATGGTGCTTTATGCAACATATTATGATCCAATGATGTGTTGCCATCCTATGATGTTTTGAGTAGATATCCTTTGTCTTTGGGTTGATTGATGATCTAGATTGGTATGAGTTGTATGTTTCATTTTGGTGCTGTCCTATGGTGCCCTCCATGTCGCGCAAGTGTGAGGGATTCCCGCTGTAGGGTGTTGCAATATGTCCATGGTTTGCTTATTGTCTGTGTTGCGTGAGTGACTGAAACACAAACACGGATAAGCGGGACATGGCATATGGGAATAAAGAGGACTTGATACTTTAATGCTATGGTTGGGTTTTACCTTAATGATCTTTAGTAGTTGCGGATGCTTGCTAGAGTTCCAATCATAAGTGCATATGATCCAAGATGAGAAAGTATGTTAGCTTATGCCTCTCCCTCATATGAAATTGCAATAGTGATTACCGGTCTTGTTAACAACTCCTAGGACAATTCCGCACACCTACCCATCATTATTCCACACTCGCTATTTATAATATTTAGTAATATATTCTAACTTTATGATAACATCACCTACTTTTATGTTTTAGCTCTCCAATATCATGCAAAGTTATCCTCTTCATACCCACAACGTAGTTTTATTCTTGTTTCTAGTTGGAAGTAAACGTTCGGTGTACGTAGAGTGGTATCAGTGGCAGATAGGACTTGAGAGAATATTGATCTTACCTTTAGCTCCTTGTGGGTTCGACACTCCATACTTATCACTTCCACCTTTGGGAATTGCTACGATGATTCCCTGCACTTGGGGATTATCAGAAAACATGATGCAAAATGGACGTATCAGTTGCAAGCTTAGGTCACATGCAAGAAATGAGAATGAATGTCAAACACCTTGACACTGTCGCTCATCCGCTAACATTGAGATACATGGTTTTAAAATTCTAGTAAATCAAAAACTCGTCTGAAATTCTTGAAACTTGACATGATATCATGGAACGGCATCGACATGCCGTGGTAAAAATATTGTCCCATTTGGGGTAGGTTTGGGTATAAGCTTCTCGCAAACCAGAGCTTCTCTCACAACAAGCCTGATGGTTTTGGTAGGGAACATGCCACCTCGGGGGATGAAACGATATCTGTTGCCTATTCTTACTTTAAAAAATTTTCTCGTGTCAACATAGAACAAAAGGAGTGTTGTGTCGATTTTTGGGATTTTTCGGGGTTCGCTTGGACATTTTTATACATTAACTGAGTTTTCTATGCATTTATGTGCATAATTCAAATTTGAACTGCACGCACATGCTCCAGTGCATATAAATGGGTTCAAAATTGAAATGTGTGTCCTTGATTGCATGTGTAAGTCCCATGCAAGAAATGAGAATGAATGTCAAACACCTTGCCACCGTCGCTCGGCCGCTAACATTGAGATACATGGTTTTTAAATTCTAGTAAATTGAAAACGCGTCTGAAATTTATGAAACTTGACATGCTAGCATGGAACGACATCAACATGCCGCGATAAAAATATTGTCCCATTTGGGGCAGGTTGGGGTATAAGCTTCTCACAAACCAGAGCCTCTCACAACAAGCCTCATGGTTATGGTAGGGAACGTTTCACCTTTCTGCACGAAACGATATCTGTTGCCTCTTCTTGATTTCAAATTTTTTCCAGTGACAACATAGAACAACATGAGTGTTGTGTTAATTTTAGGAAATTTTTGGGGTTCATTTGGACATTTTTAAACATTAACTGAGTTTTTTATGAATTTATGTGCATAATTCAAAATTGAACTA
This sequence comes from Aegilops tauschii subsp. strangulata, assembly GCF_002575655.3. Lineage (NCBI taxonomy): Eukaryota > Viridiplantae > Streptophyta > Magnoliopsida > Poales > Poaceae > Aegilops > Aegilops tauschii. Next base: position 119,004,466 of record NC_053038.3, on the reverse strand, counting down.
CAGACACATGCTCCAGTGCATGTAAATTGGTTGAAAAATCAAATCTATGTCCTTGGTTGCATGCTTAGGTCCCATGCAAGAAATGAGAATGAATGTCAAACACCTTGCCACCGTCGCTCGGCCGCAAACATTGAGATACATGGTTTTTAAATTCTAGTAAATCCAAAACTCGTCTGAAGTTAATGAAACTTGACATGCTATCATGCAGCGGCATCAATATGTTGTGGTAAAAAACTTGTCCCATTTGCGACAGGTTTGGGCATAAGCTTCTCGCAAACTAGAGCTTCTCACAACAAGCCTGATGGTTTTGGTAGGGAACGTGCCACCTTTGGGGACGAAACGATATCCATTGCCTCTTATTGCTTTCAAAAAATTTCTAGTGTCAACATAGAACGACAGGAGTGTTGTGTCAATTTTTGGGATTTTTCGGGGTTCGGTTGGACATTTTTATACATTAACTGGGTTTTCTAGGCATTTTATGTGAATAATTCAAATCTGAACTACATGCACATGCTCCAGTGCAGAAAAATGGGTTGACATATCAAATGTGTGTCCTTGGGTGCATGCTTAGGTCCCATGTAAGAAATGGGAATGAATTTCAAACACCAGGGCACTGTTGATTGCCGGCAAAACGTTGAGATACTTTGTTTTTAAATTATAGTAAATCCAAAACTCGTGTGAAATTCATGAAACTGGGCATGCTATCATGGAATGGCACCCGACATGCTGTGGTATTTTTCATGTCCATTTTGAGAGAAGCCGCACTCGAATAACAGCCAACAAAGGCATTTTTAAACAAATAGCTGCCACTTTAACATCTCAAACATTTGTATAATTTAAATCCTGTGCGTTCTGTTAACCATTCACGTGACGACATGTATCTGAGTTTTAATGGCTATAGGAGGTGCCGTGCGGACAACTGCTTGACTGAACGGGAGGCATGCGAGCGCAGTCTGGTGCGCAGGCTGACTGAGAGGCGTGCAAGCTATCCTCCAATGCGTAGGCTCACCGGGAAGCGTGCGAGCTGTATGCTGTGCAGGCTCACTGGGAAGCGATCCCTTTGACTTCCATGGCCGCCCACCTTGCTCGCATCCTCTCCATTAATGGCGCCCGAGCCGCTGTTTAATACGGGCGGCCTTACTGTTCGCCTCACATTCCCCTCCCTCTCGCAGACCTCCACCAACCCCATGGCGTAGAAGGATCTTCTGCTACTAGTCTTCAAGTTTGGTGAAGTCGACTCTGAGCCGGAGGAGATAGAAAATAAGGAGGAATGGAGCCTCATGGACATGGCTGAGGGAGTCCTGGACTAAGGGGTCCTCGGGCGTCCGGCCTGTTATCCATGGGCCGGACTGATGGGCTATGAAGACATGAAGATCGAAGACTATACCCGTGTCCGGATTGGACTCTATTTGGCGTGGAAGGCAAGCTAGGTGATTGATTATGAATATTCCCTCTTATGTAACCGACCTCATGTAACCCTAGATCTCTCCGGTGTCTATATAAACCGGAGAGCATAGTCCGGATAGGACAGATTCATTACCATATACTCACAAGCTAGACCTTAGGGTTTAGCCACTACGATCTTGTGGTAGATCAACTCTTGTAACACTCATATTCATCAAGATCAATCAAGCAGGAAGTAGGGTATTACCTCCATAGAGAGGGCCTGAACCAGGGTAAACATCGTGTCCCCCGTCTCCTGTTACCATCAATCCTAGACGCACAGTTCGGGACCCCCTACCCGAGATCCGCCGGTTTTGACACCGACATTGGTGCTTTCATTGAGAGTTCCACTGTATCGTCGATGAAAGGTTTGATGGCCCCTTCAATCGTCAGTAATGACGTGATCCAGGGAGAAACCTTCCTCCTCGGACAGATCTTTGTATTCGGCGGCTTCGTACTGCGGGCCAATTCGCTTGGCCATCTGGAGCAGATCGATAGCTACGCCCCTGGCCATCAGGTCAGATTCGGAAGCCTGAACTACGTCGCGGACATCCGTGGAGACTTGATCTTCGACGGATTCGAGACCGCGGCAACCGCTCCCCTTCGCCCCGATGAACATGGCTTAAACCTGTCATCGGGCCGCATCCGGGAGATAGCTCCTGTAACAACTCTGGCCTTAGATCCGGAGCGGGTCAAGTCGTCCGAAGATGGGAAACTCAACCCCATCACGGGGGCTACCAATCCGGCGGCGTTGGAGCCGCATGCAGATTCCACTTCGTACGATACTGGCATCAACGAAACCCCGAACTTGTCTCCGGTATCGAGTTCCGAACCCTATGAGCCTGCGGATACCGAACTCGATCGGCTATCGATCTTCAAGTTCAGCGCCGCGGATATCTTCCAACACTCGCCCATGGGCGACCTACTAAACTCACTAAAAAACCTATCCCTGGCAGACGGCTCATCACCTGTAACGCCCATGATGCGGCTATATCTCCCACGTGTCGAGGCACGACTTAGAGGCATAACCGCATTGTGGTATTGTCGCAAGAAGGGTTATCTTCACACAATCCCATGTAATGAACAAGAATGGGATAACGAGAGTTGGCTTACAATCGCCACTTCACACAATACATAAATATAATTCATACATCATCCAAAATCCACACATAGACAGACTACGGTCAAGATCCAAATGAAAACAAGATAACCCCAAATGATAGATCCCCGATCGTCCCAACTGGGCTCCAGTACTGATCATCAGGAAAAGAAACATAGTAACGGCCACGTTCCTCATCGAACTCCCACTTGAGCTCGGTTGCGTCATCTGCACTAGCATCGTCGGCACCTGCTACTGTTTTGGTAGGATCTGTGAGTCACGAGGACCCAGCAATCTCACACCCGCGAGATCAAGACTATTTAAGCTTATAGGAAAAGGATGGTGTAAAGGTGGAGCTGCAGCAGGCACTAAGCTTATATGGTGGCTAACATACGCAAGTGAGAGCGAGAAGAGGAGCAACGCAACAGTCGCGAAGCTAGAAATGATCAAGAAGTGATCCTGAAACTACTTACGTTAATGCATAACTCAAACCGTGTTCACTTCCCGGACTCCGCCGAGAAGAGACCATCACGGCTACACACACGGTTGATGTATTTTAATTAAGTCAAGTGACAAGTTCTCTACAACCGAACATTAACAAATTCCCATCTGCCTCATAACCGCGGGCACGGCTTTCGAAAGATAATACCCTGCAGGGGTGTCCCAACTTAGCCCATTATAAGCTCTCACGGTCAACGAAGGATAAACCTTCTCCCGGAAAGACCCGATCAGTCTCGGAATCCCGGTTTACAAGACATTTCGACAATGGTAAAACAAGACCAGCAAAGCCGCCCGAATGTGCCGACAAATCCCGATAGGGGCAGCACATCTCATTCTCAGGGCACACCGGATGAGCCAGACGTCGGGTTGGCATAGACCCTGGTTGCCCAGGGGGCGCCGAACATCGCTCGGTTTGGGCCAGCACTCGAAGGAGCACTGGTCCGGGGGTTTAAATAAAGATGACCCTCGGGCTCGCGAAAACCCAAGGGAAAAAGGCTTAGGTGGCAAATGGTAAAACCAAGGTTGGGCCTTGCTGGAGGAGTTTTATTCAAGGCGAATTGTCAAGGGGGTCCCATAAATCACCCAACCGCGTAAGGAACGCAAACTCAAGGAACATAATACCGGTATGACGGAAACTAGGGCGGCAAGAGTGGAACAAAACACCAGGCATAAGGCCGAGCCTTCCACCCTTTACCAAATATATAGATGAATTAATTAAATAAGAGATATTGTGATATTCCAAAAAATATCCATGTTCCAACATGGAACCAACTTCAACTTCACCTACAACTAGCAACGCTATAAGAAGGGCTGAGCAAAAGCGGTAACTTAGCCAAACAACGGTTTGCTAGGAAAGGATGGTTAGAGGCTTGACATGGCAATATGGTAGGCATGATATAGCAAGTGGTAGGTAGCGCAGCATAGCAATAGAACGAACAGCTAGCAAAGCAAAGATAGAAGTGATTTCGAGGGTATGGTCATCTTGCCTGCAAGGTTCTCAGAGTTATCGAAAGCTTGATCCTCGTAAGCGTACTCAACAGGTTCCTCATTCATGAACTCGTCTCCCGGATCTACCCACAGCAAGAACACAAGCAATGAAACCACAATCAATCACGGGAAATGCACAAACAACATGATGCATTACATGTATGATATGCGAGATATGGTATGCGATGCATATGCGTGCTCCGGAAGAAAAATGATGAACAAGGCAGCAACTTGGAAATCCAAGCATGCCACTGGAAAGATGAGATGATTTCGGTCGAAATCGATATAAAGATCACCGGAAACGGATGCACGGTTTGCAAATGGCAGGCAAAACAAGAATGACACGAATCTGTGATTAACAGCATGATAGCACTTAGAATACATCAAGAAACTATGCTACAGCACTCCAACATAGCAACAAAGCATATGACAGTAATCTAAAGGAGATGTTTCACAAAAGAGGAACACTGAGCTAAGGCTTGATCACAACATAACAGGTTCAAACAAGCATGGCAAAAGTGCAAAAGATATCAGGTTCACAGACTTTGTGAAATTACTGGACATGGCTGAAACAGCATCAGGTAGCAATGTTCAGAGCAAGAAATCAACATGCTACAGGAACTTAAAATAGCAAAACAAGGCATGGCATGAATCTACTAAATGCATAGAACAAAAGTCCCTTACTGACCATGAGCCAATAAGGACCAGAAGATATGATGGCAACCATGTAAACATAGCAAGTTTCGTTAACAGATTTCAGACTTAGCAGAAAACAGAGCATGGCAGAAACAGACGTTAAGAGGGCATCTTGGTGAGCTTGATTCACTCACCACAAAACAATTCATGATAAAACAAGCATACCTACAGCAAGATGGAATGTTTATGAAGCTATCCATGGCAAGAGCAAGTTCATAGCATGAAAGGATCAACTACAACAACCTTGGCAAAATTGAATATCATGTTAACAATCTGCCAGAAATATTTTATAGCACAATTAGAGCAAGATTGAGACATGCTAGGGCACTCCATAATTGCAAACAGGGGCATGGATGGATAGAGAACAACTATATCTACAAAACATCCTTACTTAACATGCTCAAAATAAGCATGGATCTCTCTGTAGCCACATGGATACATAGCAACAAAATAACAGCAGTCACAGACTTGGTAAAATTACTAAGTCCCTGAAATCAGAAACATCACGAAGCCTAATTTGCATGCTTGTGCTAGTCACCACATAGATCACAAAAATACATGGCATACACCTCTGTAAAAATGGCATGGCATACATCAAAACACCTGTAGAGCTCATGCCCATAAGATGCACACATCAAATGCAACAAAATAACAAATCCTCATGTTCTGATAAGTAACAGCAGTAACAACATATAGCACTCTTGCAACAGAGATTTGGGCATCAAGATGGACTCAAATGAACATGGTATAATGGAACGAAATGAAGAGCATCTAGAGAGGAACATTTCGATATATTACACGCACGAAACGGAGCTGTATATAGAGAGCAATGATGCAATGAACAGAGGCATATTATGCAAATATTACGAGACGGAGAAAAATCGGGCGGGAGAAGAGTCAACCCTAGTCTCAGATCGAGATCTGGCTCGTCGGCGCACAGCTCGAGGATGGCCGGAGGAAGGAGTGGTCGGCCGGCCGGAGGGAGAGGGAGGAGACGGCGGCTCGGGGCGCGGCGGAGACGGGCGGTGGCGCGGCGGAGTCGGCGTCCTCGGCGCGGGGAGGCGGCGCGCCGTCGTCGGGGGCGGTCAGCGACGGCGGCCTCGGGCGGCTCCGGCGACGGCGAGGGAGGACGGCGGCGGCGCGCGGGGGAGGCGGCGGCGACGCGGGGCAGGCGCCGGCGGGAGGCGGGCACGGGCCGCGGGCGGCGCGGGCGACGGGCGCCATGTGGCAGGCTGCGGTTGGCTGCGGGCGGCGGCGGGTTTCGTCCGGCCGGCGGCGGACGTGTCCGGCGGCGCGGGGTGGAAGGGACTAGGGTTTGCACCGCGAATATTTCGGAGAGGGAGGTGTTTATATAGCTAGAGGGAGCTAGGAGAGTCCAAATGAGGCACGATTTTCGCCCTCGAACGACCTAGAGCATGGAAGTGGCTTAGAGGGGTTTTGGGCTGTTTGGAGGGGTTTTTGCTGTAACACACAAAAGGACTTTGCGGTTACCCGGTTAACCGTTGGAGCGTCAAACGACCTCCAAATGGAACGAAACTTGACAGGTGGTCTACCTGTGGTATACCAAGGCCACTTGGCAAGCCTCGGTCCATTCCGAGAACGTTCAACACCCGCTCACGAAAAGAAATGAGAGGGGGTGCGCCGGTGCATGTGGGAGTGTCGGATTGCAAAACGTACAACGGGGAAAATGCTCGGGCGCATGAGACGGATACGTATGCAAATGAGATGCACATGATGACATGATATGAGATGCATGACATGAACAAAATGCAAAACAAAAAAAAACCCAACCACGAAGGGAATATCATAACACATAGCCAAAAATGGCAAGAGTTTGAGTTACAAATATGGAAAGTTACATCCGGGGTGTTACATCACCGAACTACGTTCGGTTCGACCTTACGGCGGATGATGGGGAATTTTGCTTCCCACCCATCACCCACTTCATAGCCACCGTCGAAGACCCAACCAACACGCCTAACCCCCGCTCCGAAGACATCGACGGTCTGGACGACGATGAGGGGCAAAGCCAGAGCTTACTATTCGCTAGACACGGGGCGACCACTTCCTGGTATGACGTGTGTATGGTAGACACACCCAACAACGATCTCGACAAGGACAAGGAGGATTGAGTCGAGGATAAGCCTCCTGGTACACAGTCCGAACACCAGCGCCCCCGGCGCCACTCTCAGTCACGTCACTCAAGAGAAAACAATACTAGCATCGGAGGCGATAATACTCCGGACAACGAAGACCCTGTTGAGACAGGATCCGAACAGGAGGACCAGGAAAACGGGCAGGATAGCCCTGATGTACAGGCCATATATGGAGACTCGTAGGATAGTAATTATCTTCCACTCTCCAAGGAAGAAGAGAGCCTCGGCAATGAGGAATTCATCGTGCACCGTCTCCTGTTACCATCAATCCTAGACGCACAGTTCGGGACCCCTACCCGAGATCCGCCGGTTTTGACACCGACAATGGCCCTGAACGAGCTGGCCGCAGCGGTTGCTGCCCCGCGCCCGTCCCAGCTCCCATCCCCGTGCCCGTGCCAGCGACCATCCCGGTAGCATTCACGGGCTGGTCGCCGAGCACTATCGTAGAGCTGGAAGCCGCGAGCGTCAGCGAGGTCTCTGTGGACCCGCGCGAGCTCGTGTACATGCCAGCACCAGCGCCCGTGCCCGTGTGCGCCCTTCAGCCCACCGCGGTGCCGGTCCCCGTGCGTTTGCCTGCACCCGCCACGCCCGTGCCCGTGTGCGCACCCCCCTCAGCGGCATGGGACGCCGCCGTCAACCGCTACCTCGCAACGCCGCCAGTAGCCATCCTCCCGCGCCCTGCCCATCGATCGCGCGATGACATGATGTTTGATTTCCAAGTGAAGAACATTCTGTGTTGCCTTGAAGACTTCAACAACGGTGTCCCGGAGTCGACAACGACAATGCCCGCGCGGCACGCCGCCTCCGCCGCTGCCAGAAATAGTTTTTTTGGTTTAATACTGTATCTCGATCATATGAATATAAATTCACAGTGTGATTGAATGAAAGATATGGTTTGAACGAACTTGCGTTTTTCTCTCTTAATGTACAGACTTATCAAAAAATTTCTTTAAAAAAACGTCAATGGTTTTTAAATATAAAACATTCATCGCAAATGTTTTAGTTAGAATACCCGTATATAAACCGACAGCTTCCCCAGGAAGCCAAGGGAAAATGTGCCGAGCAGGATTTGTGTAGCTCTTGATCGCAAACGTTTTAGATAGAACACCCATATGAAAAGTGAGAGTTATGATCTTCCCTAGTAAGTCAAGGGAAAATTCGCAGGGCATGATTTGTGCATCTCTTCAATGCAAACAGTTCAGATTGAATATGGTATGCAAAGACAGACTTCGGCACTAAGCCAAGAGAAAATGTGTCGAGCAAGATTTGTACATCCCTTCAACGCAAACGGTTATTTTGGATGACCCATGTGCAACCACGTACAGACAATTTGGTAAGATTTGCATCTGTCATATTGGGTATATTGCCATTTGTCAAACTAGAAAGATTGACATTTGTTGATCTAGTAACATTGCCATTTGTCAACTTGTAACATTGCGATTTGTCAAAATATGCAGCTAAAAGTCACTAGCACTATCTAATTTTTACAACTAAAATTCAGTAATTAAGCATAGATTTCATTCATAGATTAAGCAGTCATTCTTTATACAAACAGTTCAACTCGACAGCTGGATCGACCAAACTTTTCCCCAATTGTTGCCAACCATGTACTGAAATAGCTAGTTCAACTATATATACTAGCTAATTTTAAGTATGTTGTACAGTTTCACCATATCTATAGTCAGATGAACTGAACAAAATAGCCCCTAAATACTACTACTACGGAGGGGCTTTGTACTACTTCCGGCAGCCTCTCCTCTGCCGAGCGCGCTCAGTAAGAGGCAGAGGAGGACCAGCCTACCGACGAGCTGGACAACTGTAATATGGTGCCTGCCGCTGTTGCACCTTCAGCGACGCTCACCTCGAACGCCCTCTGCCGCTCTAGACGACCCCTCTCGAAGCGGTGGTTCTCCTCGTAGATCTCCTGATTCCTCGCCTCTACGGCGGCGTGTGTTGCCGCCACGGCGGCGGTAAGGCTCTTTGCGTGCTTGACGAGGCGCTCCTCCTCCTCCCGCAGGAACTCGATGTAGTGCGTAAGGTCGCTGATGCACGTGTGGGCCTCCACCTCCGCCTCCCACCTTCGGGTGGCGGTGGCGGAGCGGGTGATGACCCCGACGGTCGATGGTGGGCTGGCGGCCACGGCGCCCGATGATGGGGTGGCGACCACCACCACCACCTCCCGCCTTCGGGCCGCGGCGGCGGAGCGGGTGATGGCCAGGGTGGCCAGCAGTGGGGTGGCGGCCACGACGGCCACCTCCCACCTTCGGGCTATGGCGATGGAGAGGGCGATGGTCCTGGCTTTCAACGGTGGTGTGGCGGTTGTTGGGGAACGCAGTATTTCAATTTTTTTACCTATGATCATGCAAGATCCATCTAGGAGATGCATAGCAACGAGTGGGAAGAGTGTGTCCACGTACCCTCGTAGACCGAAAGCGGAAGCGTTTAGTAACGCGGTTGATGTAGTCGAACGTCTTCGCGATCCAACCGATCCAAGTAACGAACGTACGGCACCTCCGCGATCAGCACACGTTCAGCTCGATGACGTCCCTTGAACTCTTGATCCAGTTGAGGCTGAGGGAGAGTTCCGTCAGCACGACGTCGTGGCGATGGTGATGATGAAGTTATCGGCGCAGGGCTTATCCTAAGCACTACGATGATATGACCGAGGTGTGTAACTGTGGAGGGGGCACCGCACACGGCTAAGAGAAGACTTGGTGTGTCTTTGGGGTGCCCCCTCCCACGTATATAAAGGGGGGAGGAGAGGAGGCCGGCCCTAGAGGGGGCGCGCCAAGGGGGGGAGTCCTACTTGGACTCCCGGTCCAAGTAGGATTCGCCCCCCTTTCCTATTCCAACTAGGAGAAGGAAGGGAAGGGAGAAGGGGGGAGAAGGAAAGAGGGGGGCGTCGCCCCCTCATAGTCCAATTCGGACCAGCCCATGGGGGGGCGGCCACCCCTTGAGGCCCTCCTCTCCTTTCCACTAAAGCCCATTAAGGCCCATTACTTCCCCGGGGGGTTTCGGTAACCTCCCGGTACTCTGAATTTCACCCGAAACAACCCGAACCATTCCGGTGTACGAATGTAACCTTCCAATATATGAATCTTTACCTCTCGACCATTTCGAGACTCCTCTTCATGTCCGTGATCTCATCCGGGACTCCGAACAAACTTCGGTTCATCAAAACACACAACTCATAATACAAATCGTCGTCGAACGTTAAGCGTGCGGACCCTACGGGTTCGAAAACTATGTAGACATGACCGAGACACATGTCTAGTCAATAACAGATAGCGGAACCTGGATGATCATATTGGTTCCTACATATTCTACGAAGATCTTTATCGGTCAAACCGCATAACAACATACGTTGTTCCCTTTGTCATCGGTATGTTACTTGCCCGATATTCGATCGTCGGTATCATCATACCTAGTTCAATCTCGTCACCGGCAAGTCTCTCTACTTGTTCCATAATGCATCATCCCGTGACTAACTCATTAGTCACATTGCTTGCAAGGCTCATAGTGATGTGCATTACCGAGAGGGCCCAGAGATACCTCTCCGATACATGGAGTGACAAATCCTAATCTCGATCTATGCCAACTCAACAAACACCATCGGAGACACCTAGAGAGCATCTTTATAATCAACCAGTTACGTTGTGACGTTTGATAGCACACAAGGTGTTCCTCTGGTATTCGGGAGTTGCATAATCTCATAGTCAGAGGAACATGTATAAGTCATGAAGAAAGCAATAGCAGAAAAACTAAACGATCATTATGCTAAGCTAACGGATGAGTCTTGTCCATCACATCATTCTCTAATGATGTGATCCCGTTCATCAAATGACAACACATGTCTATGGCTAGGAAACTTAACCATCTTTGATCAACGAGCTAGTCAAGTAGAGGCATACTAGGGACACTCTGTTTGTCTATGTATCCATACATGTACTAAGTTTCCGGTTAATACAATTCGAGCATGAATAATAAACATTTATCATGATATAAGGAAATATAAATAACAACTTTATTATTGCCTCTAGGGCATATTTCCTTCAGCGGCCACGGTGGCAGACGGTGGGGTGGCGGCAACGGCAGCTGGCAATAGCTACCGACGGGCAGTGGTGGTGGAGCGTGTGATGGGTGTTCCGCGCACATCCAACAGGAACGCCACGTGAACTACACTATGCCGGGGACTGCGCCGCTACCGCGGTGTAGCCTCCCAATTGGAGCTGTCCTCTGATGACAGCGGAGTGGCTGAGTGACGACGATGGACCGGTGCCATTGGCGATTGTGGGAGAAGCAGACGAGATAAGCTACAGGGAGGTAGGGGAAAATGCGATGCAGGACTCGCCGGCCGTGAGGGTTTATATAGCAGGCCGGTAAGCATTGGGATTTTGGGGGATTTCACCGGCTCAGGCGAGAAGCTTGCGCAGTTGCGCGGGAACGGGTTCACCACCGTTTGGCCAAAAGAACGCCCCCGCGCGCTGCTCAAGCTTGTGCTCTAAGCCGTCTGCGGCAGCGGGGTGACAAGACGTGCGAGAGGAGGACGAAAGGACACGTACACATATGGTTAATAAAATAAAAACGTTTGCGACTAAATTACCTACTACCCCCATCCTGGTTTATAAGTCGTCTATGTATTTTTGTGCCAAATTTTGACTTTAGATTTAACTAATAAAATATGAATGCATTCGCCAGAGATTATATCATTGGATTCGTATTTGAACATAGTTTCCAATTATATAATTTTTGTAACATGCATTAACATTTTGTTGGTTAAATTTAAGGTCAAAATATGACACAAAATATAAAGGGGACTAATAGACCAAGACGGCAGTAGTAGCACACGGACGCTCTCTACGCAGCGACACAACTGTCGGCCGGCTTGTAGATGACCATTTCCTGCGTGTTCAACTGCTCTATGCGTGTGGTTGCTTGCGGTTGAGGCGGTCGCAGCGCGCTCGACTCGCGTCCCGCCGCGCGTGCTCTTCTCTTGTGTTCCTCCGTGCGCTCTGCCCTCGTCCCTCCACGTGCGCTGCCAATGTTTGGGGCTGGCGCACGATCACGCACGTTCGTGTGCATGCGGTTGCACCGGGCGCGACGCCACGATGCAGTTACCCGCTGCAAAAACTGCCATGCGGACGCGCCGAGAATCCAGGCCGCCCGGCCCCCATTTATTCCTGCAGCCATTTACCTTCATCTCTCGCGCCACACGACACAATAAGCACACCCACGACGATACAGAGAGGACATCCAGCGGTTCCAATGGCGCTCCCCGTGGCTCCAATGGCGCTCCCAGCGGCCGACGATGACAACGGTGGACAGTTCACCACGCATCACGTAGTGGACACCTGAAGGAAATATGCCCTAGAGGCAATAATAAAGTTATTATTTATTTCCTTATTTCATGATAAATGTTTATTATTCATGCTAGAATTGTATTAACCGGAAACATAATACTTGTGTGAATACATAGACAAACAGAGTGTCACTAGTATGCCTCTACTTGACTAGCTCGTTGATTAAAGATGGTTATGTTTCCTAGCCATAGACATGAGTTGTCATTTGATTAAAGGGATCACATCATTAGGAGAATGATGTGATTGACTTGACCCATTCCGTTAGCTTAGCACTTGATCGTTTAGTATTTTGCTATTGCTTTCTTCATGACTTATACATGTTCCTATGACTATGAGATTATGCAACTCCCGTTTACCGGAGGAACACTTTGTGTGCTACCAAACGTCACAACGTAACTGGGTGATTATAAAGGTACTCTACAGGTGTCTCCGAAGGTACTTGTTGGGTTGGCGTATTTCGAGATTAGGATTTGTCACTCCGATTGTCGCAGAGGTATCTCTGGGCCCACTCAGTAATGCACATCACTATAAGCCTTGCAAGCATTGTAACTAATGAGTTAGTTGCGAGATGATGTATTACGGAACGAGTAAAGAGACTTTCCGGTAACGAGATTGAACTAGGTATTGAGATACCGACGATCGAATCTCGGGCAAGTAACATACCGATGACAAAGGGAACAACGTATGTTGTTATGTGGTTTGACCGATAAAGATCTTCGTAGAATATGTGGGAGCCAATATGAGCATCCAGGTTCCGCTATTGGTTATTGACCGGAGACGTGTCTCGGTCATGTCTACATTGTTCTCGAACCCGTAGGGTCTGCACGCTTAAAGTTCGATGACGGTTATATTATGAGTTTATGTGTTTTGATGTACCGAAGATAGTTCGGAGTCCCGGATGAGATCGGGGACATGACGAGGAGTCTCGAAATGGTCGAGACGTAAAGATTGATATATTGGACGACTATATTCAGACATCGGAAAGGTTCCGAGTGATTCGGATATTTTTTTTCGGAGTACCGGAGAGTTACGGGAATTCGCCGGGGAGTATATGGGCCTTATTGGGCTTTAGGGGAAAGAGAGAGGAGAGGCTGGGCGCCCCCCAAGGCCTAGTCCAAATTGGACTAGGGGAGGGGCTGCGCCCCCTCCTTCCTTCTCTTCTCTCTCCCCTTTCCTTGACTCCTACTCCTACTACTTGGAAGGGGGGAATCCTACTCCCGGTGGGAGTAGGACTCCTCCTAGGGCGCGCCATAGAGAGGGCTGGCCCTCCCCCTCCTCCACTCCTTTATATACGGGGAGGGGGGCACCCCTTGGAGACACAACAATTGATCTTTGATCTTTTAGCCGTGTGCGGTGCCCCCCTCCACCATAGTCCACCTCGATAATATCGTAGCGGTGCTTAGGCGAAGCCCTGCGTAGGTAGAACATCATCATCGTCACCACGCCGTCATTCTAACGAAACTCTCCCTCAACACTCGGCTGGATCGGAGTTCTAGGGACGTCATCGAGCTGAACGTGTGCTGAACTCGGAGGTGCCGTGCGTTTGGTACTTGATCGGTCGGATCGTGAAGATGTACGACTACTTCAACCGCGTTGTGCTAACGCTTCCGCTTTCGGTCTAGGAGGGTACGTGGACAACACTCTCCCCTCTACGTAGGATTTTTTTTAAATTACTACGTTCCCCAACAACACCCACGTGAGGGGGAAGGCCCTCTCGGTGGTGTACAGAAAGAGCCGATCTCGGTGGAGAGCTCCATCCAAACTATGGAGCAGTTGCTTGCCGAGGACAAGTACCAAGTGGTCGGCTTCGACCTCAAGTACACCATCAGTCGTGCCGGGCACGATCAGAAGGTTGCTGTCGCCCAGTTGTGTGTGCGACATGACGCCCTCGTCTACCACTACCACTTGGCCACAAGGCCTTGCGAGCATTTCTCTAGGGCCTTTCTTTTACTTTATGCAATTTTTATTTTTATTTGAGTCTCCATCTTCTCTTATAAAGCACCAACTAAGGGGAACTATGATCGTACTTGAGCATTGGGTGTAGCTAATATGCGAGTGTGTTTCATGAATGGGTCAATGATTGAGCATAATGGGCTAGGGATAACTTATTTTAGCGTTGATATTTTGAAAGACATGGTTGCTTGTTGATATGCTTGAGTATTGAAATTCTCATGTCAAAACTAGACTATTGCTTTGAACCATATAAAAGTCCAAATGTCCATGCTACAAATAAAAGAATATGTGATGACATGTTAGGCAGCATTCCACATCAAAAATTCTGTTTTTATCATTTAACTACTCGAGGACGAAGAGGAATTAAGCTTGGGGATGCTGATACGTCTCCAACGTATCTATAATTTTTGATTGTTCCATGTTGTTATATTATCATTTTGGATGTTTTACAATCATTTTATATAATTTTTGGTACTAACCTATTGACATAGTGCCAAGTGCTAGTTGCTGTTTTCTGCATGTTTCTTACATCGCAGTAAATCAATACCAAACGGAGTCCAAACACAGCGAAACTTTTTGTGGATTGTTTTTGGACCAGAAGACATCCAGTGGGCCAAAGAAGTACCGAAGAGGGAGCCTGAGGTGAGCACAAGACACTAGGGCGCGCTTGGAGGCCCAAGCGCGCCCCGGTGGGTTGTGCCCACCTCGGTGCCCTCCAGCACCGTCTCTTTGCTCTATAAATACCCCAATATTCCAGAAATCCTAGGGGACTCGACGAAAATCAATTCCATCCGCAAGTTCCAGAACCACCAGATCCAATCTAGACACCATCACAGAGGTGTTCATCATGTCCATTGGTGCCTCTCCGATGATGTATGAGTAGTCTTTTGTAGACCTACGGGTCTGTAGTTAGTAGCTAGATGGCTTCCTCTCTCTCTTTTGATTCTCACTACAATGGTCTCTTGGAGATCCATATGATGTAACTCTTTTTGCGGTGTGTTTGTTGGGATCCGATGAAGTTTGAGTTTATGATCAGATCTATCTTTTTATCCATGAAAGTTATTTGAGTCTTTTTTGATATCTTATATGCATGATTGCTTATAGCCTCGTATTTCTTCTATGATATTTGGGTTTTGTTTGGCCAACTTGATCTATTTATCTTGCAATGGGAAGAGGTGCTTTGTGATGGGTTCGATCTTACGGTGCTTGATCCCAGTGACAGTAGGGGAACTGACACGTATGTATTGTTGCTATTAAGGATAACAAGATGGGGTCTATTTCTACATAAATAGATCTTGTCTACATCATGTCATCGTTCTTATTGCATTTCTCCGTTTTCCATGAACTTAATACACTAGATGCATGCTGGATAGCGGTCGATGTGTGGAGTAATAGTAGTAGATGTAGGCAGAAGTCGGTCTACTAATCTTGGACGTGATGCCTATATAATGATCATCGTCCGGATATCGTCATGATTATTTGAAGTTTTATCAATTGCCCAACAGTAATTCGTTTACCCTCCGTTTGCTATTTTTCTCGAGAGAAGCCACTAGTGAAATCTACGGCCCCGGGTCTCTTCTTTAATATATTTGCCTTCGCGGTCTATTTTTATTTGCTTTTATTTTCAGATCTATTAAACCAAAAATACAAAAACACCTTGCTGCAATTTTTACTTATTTATTTTATCTCGCGTTCCCGCGAGATCTATTTATCCAATTATTACAATGTTATCTATCTTTTTACCCATGAGGGATTGACAACCCCTCTCTTACGTCGGGTTGCAAGTATTTGTTCTTTGTGTGCAGGAGATGTTTACGTGGTGTTGCGTGGTTATCCTACTGGTTCGATAACCTTGGTCTCATCACTGAGGGAAATACCTACCGTTGTTGTGCTGTATCATCCCTTCCTCTTTGAGGAAATACTGACGTAGTTCAAGCAAGCATCACGGACCTGTTTGCCGCGTATCACACACATCTTGTTCAGTTGAACCGCTTCTGTTGCATTCCCTAATAGCAAATAGTTCATCGGAGTGAACTATATGCCGTATATCGCATACACATTGATATGACTGCCTATTTCTGTTGTTCTGTCTAATCGCAAACAGTTCTTTTGGATTAACCGTTTGCCATGCATCGCACACGCAACTAAAATCTGAACCATGTTTGATGTCACTTCCATCGCTACATTTTGCATCTTTTTTATGGGTTTTTTACATCCCCGTTTGTGATTGATAAATCGCACACAGTTTCGTCGAAGGCTCTCTGATCGTAGTGTCGCGTTTGGACCATCCTACAGTAGTGATTCATGGCTTTCAAGCCAAATGATCAATCTTACGGCCACATTCATGGCATAGTTTGTTCAAATTATCTAATATTGTGCACAAGGGTGCATCTTGGAATGGCAAACAATGTTGCCTACTGAAGTTTTCATTTTCTTTGCACGGAAATTTCATTTTCCATTTTTTGAGTGCCCAAAATGAGTTTTTTTGTGAATGATCTACCATATATTTGTTGCAAATTTGTACCAAATAAAATTTATAAAATAATGCAAAGTTGACCAAACTATATTTAATGCACAGTTGACCAAATGGTTGAGTTTCAAAAGCTTTGATCCACCTCTCGTGAAAAAGACAAATTTTTGTCGATTCAGTAGGAAGCGGGTCAAATTTAAACTGCAGCTGCCACATAGTTTGCTCTTTATTTTTTCCAAAATTCATTTCTAGGTACATAAGTATCTATTTAATCAGAGAAACACCAGACGTTTTCCAAGATTCAACCACTAGCTAGGAACGGTCATGCCCGCCGTTTTGACTACATTTTGAGACAGGCATGAAAAATAAAAAAAATAAAAAAATTGGAAAACCTTCTCATTGTGCCATTATATGTGACTAATTTACCAGGAAAAATAATAAACTTGTAATACGACAATTATTTTTAAAAAGTGTTCCCGGAAATGAGCTATCATGTGTGAAGATTCATGGCTTTCAAGCCAAATGATCAATCTTACGGCCACATTCATGACATAGTTTGTTCAAATTATCTAATATTGTGCACAAGGGTGCATCTTGGAATGGCAAACAATGTTGCCTAAGTAAGTTTTCATTTTCTTTGCACGGAAAATTCAATTTTCCACTTTTCGAGTGCCCAAAATGAGTTTTTGTGAAGGAGCTACCATATATTTGTTGCAAAAGTGTACCAAATCAATTTTCTAAAATACTAGGACATATTTAATGCACAATTGACCAAATGGTTGGGTGTCAAAAGCTTTTATCCACCTCTCATGAAAAAGACAAATTTTCGCCGATTAAGTAGGAAGCGGGTCAAATTTGAACTGCAGCTGCCTTATAGTTTGCTCTCTATTTTTTTTTCAAAAAATCATTTCTTGGTACATAAGTATCTATTTTAATCAGAAATACATGGTTTGGTGGTGATACGTCAAGGTTTGGACGGTGGCCGAGGGCCCCAACTCCAGAGCGCGTAAACTCGCATGCCCGCGCGCGTGGTCACCGCATGATCGTGGCGTTACACGTGTTCTGGGCGGCCTAGGCATGTTTAGTGGGTTGGGAACTCCCCCGGTAGGTGTTAGGAAGAAGAAGACAATAGAAGAATCCCACGAGAAGACTGAACTAAGCTCAAACATGAATTAGCAGCCAAGTGTTTGATTAGTGGTGGGGAAAATGCACATGGCCAATGGGCCTGGGTTTTGGCCGAGGATGATCATCTAGTAAGGACACTGTCTTGGAAAATTTGCAGCTCAAATGGAGGAGCCTAGGTGTCACTTGCTTTGCAAAGTACCACAGGGGATAGAAATATGAATATTGAAGCTGGACTCAAATGAATGAATGAATGGATTGATCTGAAGTTTGAAGGAGGATGATAATTTGGGCATATGAAGGTACTGTAAAAGATTCATGCCATTTGGATAAATAAAAATGGTACTTACTTCACAGTGCTCTCCACTGAACAGAAAATTAGGAAAAATATTGAGGAAAATTGGCTAGATTAAATGAGCTAAAATTTGGTGGAGGGAGGTTCTATGGGCATGGTCATGTCCTCGTAAATTTTCAACAATTATAAATTAATATAAAACATAGTTGCTTCACAAACTGAAAATATTACCAGAAAAAGATTGGATGGTGAGCTCACATGGATTGTTAGATGGGGCTTAAATTTTGTGGAGAGCTATGATTGGGGAATATAGAAGATGTGGCAAAATTTTAGCTTATTAGGATTTGTCTAGCTAGTACTTCACAACGGTTCTAGCTGAAACAGAAACTTTGGAAATTTGCCGAGGAAGATTTAATAGGCAAATGGAGCTGAATTTTGTCATGGGGCAATGATTTGGATAGTAAAGAACGCCCAATTTTTTTTTTAGAATTTTGGGTACGACAGAAATATAGACTGCTTCACAACCTAGGGCAAAAATTGACACATAGACATGACACATAGGCAAAACTGATGAGGTGGCTCCTAGTCATAGCAATGCACCATAATTTACAAGGTTATGACCATCTATATTGGTCGTGATCAGCTAGAAATAAGGCAGCGGACCAGTGATGTTTGCTTTACGACTATTTCATGTAAGGAAATTACGACCTTTCTGACCAAAATGGTCGTTATGGTTTAGGGTTTGGAGCCTCCCGAACATCTTATGACCAATTGGTCTCAAATAGTCGTAGATTTACAACCAATTCTTCCAGGGTCACTAAAAAAAGGTCACAAGTTGACATATTTCTTGTAGTGTGTGCGCCAAGGGTCTGCTGGATCGGTGCTCTGATTTTAGATGATGTGCACAGGGTTGAGGTCAGGGCAAGCGGCCCTAATCATGACCACCATTATCATCAAGTTTGAAGGTGGTGCGGCTTTTATTGCTTAGAAGGTGGATTCAGAAGGATCGATTTTTATCTTGTAAGGCATTGTTGAATAATATAGTCCGATCCAAACTAACTGACGCAACCTCTATACAAGGCTGAGTCAATTAATTCGAATCGGAGGGAGTAATAAGAATGCCTGTGTGCATCGCTCGATGCAAAGGCGGGGGGTTCAACCTCGAAGGGAAAAAAGAACATATAATGACTGAGGCAGAGAGCGTTCCCCTCTTTTCGGAAAAAGGACACATATAATAAATACTAAATATGTTTTATATGTTATACATAGGTTTCTTCCTCTACATATGTATATATGGATATGGATAAGTACCACACTGCAACTGATCGATCATATGGTGAGATCAAGAGTGCTTGCCCTGATTGCATATTGCACTTTGCCCTATCTTATCTGAAGGAAATATGCCCTAGAGGCAATAATAAAGTATTATTTATTTCCTTATATCATGATAAATGTTTATTATTCATGCTAGAATTGTATTAACCGGAAACATAATACATGTGTGAATACATAGACAAACAGAGTGTCACTAGTATGCCTCTACTTGACTAGCTCGTTAATCAAAGATGGTTATGTTTCCTAGCCATACACATGAGTTGTCATTTGATTAATGGGATCACCTCATTAGGAGAATGACGTGATTGACTTGACCCATTCCGTTAGCTTAGCACTTGATTGTTTAGTATGTTGCTATTGCTTTCTTCATGACTTATACATGTTCCTATGACTATGAGATTATGCAACTCCCGTTTACCGGAGGAACACTTTGTGTGCTACCAAACGTCACAACATAACTGGGTGATTATAAAGGTGCTCTACAGGTGTCTCCAAAGGTACTTGTTGGGTTGGCGTATTTCGAGATTAGGATTTGTCACTCGGATTGTCGAAGAGGTATCTCTGGGCCCACTCGGTAATGCACATCACTATAAGCCTTGCAAGCATTGTAACTAATGAGTTAGTTGCGGGATGATGTATTATGGAACGAGTAAAGAGACTTGCCGGTAACGAGATTGAACTAGGTATCGAGATACCGACGATCGAATCTCGGGCAAGTAACATACCGATGACAAAGGGAACAATGTATGTTGTTATGCGGTCTGACCGATAAAGATCTTCGTAGAATATGTGGGAACCAATATGAGCATCCAGGTTCCGCTATTGGTTATTGATCGGAGAGGTGTCTCGGTCATGTCTACATAGTTCTCGAACCCGTAGGGTCCGCACGCTTAACGTTACGATGACAGTTATATTATGAGTTTATATGTTTTGATGTACCGAAGGTTGTTCGGAGTCCCGGATGTGATCACGGACATGACGAGGAGTCTCAAAATGATCGAGACATAAAGATTGATATATTGGAAGCCTATGTTTGGACATCGGAAGTGTTCCGGGTGAAATCGGGATTTTTCCGGAGTACCGGGAGGTTACCGGAACCCCCCGGTAACTTAATGGGCCTTATTGGGCCTAGGTGGAAGAGAGGAGAGGAGGCTAGGGCAGGGCCACGCCCCCTTCCCCCCAGTCCGAATAGGGCAAGGAGATGGGGGCAGCGCCCCCCCTTCCTTCCTCCCCTCCACCTCTCCCCCCTTCCACTCCTAGTCCAACATGGAAAGGGGGGGAGTCCTACTCCCGGTAGGAGTAGGACTCCTCCTGGCGCGCCTCTACCTCCTAGGCCGGCGGCCTCCCCCTTGCACCTTTATATACGGGGGCAGGGGGCACCTCTAGACACACAATTGATCAACGATATTTTAGCCGTGTGCGGTGCCCCCCTCCACCATATTACACCTCGATAATATTGTAGCGGAGCTTAGGCGAAGCCCTGCGTCGGTAGAACATCATCATCGTCACCACGCCGTCATGCTGACGAAACTCTCCCTCAACACTCGGCTGGATCGGAGTTCGAGGGACGTCATCGAGCTGAACATGTGCTGAACTCGGAGGTGTCGTGCGTTCGGTACTTGATCGGTCGGATCGTGAAGACGTACGACTACATCAACCGCGTTGTGTTAACGCTTCCGCTTTCGGTCTACGAGGGTACGTGGACAACACTCTCCCCTCCCGTTGCTATGCATCACCATGATCTTGCGTGTGCGTAGGAATTTTTTTTGAAATTACTACGTTCCCCAACAGTGGCATCCGAGCCTGGTTTTATGCGTTGATGTTATGCATGAGTAGAACACAAGTGAGTTGTGGGCGATATAAGTCATACTGCTTACCAGCATGTCATACTTTGGTTCAGCGGTATTGTGAGATGAAGCGGCCCGGACCGACATTACGCGTACGCTTACACGAGACTGGTTTCACCGTTGCGAGCACTCGTTGCTTAAAGGTGACTGGCGGGTGTATGTCTCTCTCACTTTAGTTGAACCGAGTGTGGCTACGCCCGGTCCTTGCGAAGGTTAAAATAGCACCAACTTGACAAACTATCGTTGTGGTTTTGATGCGTAGGTAAGAACGGTTCTTGCTAAGCCCGTAGCAGCCACGTAAAACTTGCAACAACAAAGTAGAGGACGTCTAACTTGTTTTTGCAGGGCATGTTGTGATGTGATATGGTCAAGACATGATGCTATATTTTATTGTATGAGATGATCATGTTTTGTAACCGAGTTATCGGCAACTGGCAGGAGCCATATGGTTGTCGCTTTATTGTATGCAATGCAATCGCCATGTAATTGTTTTACTTTATCACTAAGCGGTAGCGATAGTCGTAAAAGCAATAGTTGGCGAGACGACAACGATACTACGATGGAGATCAAGGTGTCGCGCCGGTGACAATGGTGATCATGACGGTGCTTCGGAGATGGAGATCACAAGCACAAGATGACGATGGCCATATCATATCACTTATATTGATTGCATGTGATGTTAATCTTTTATGCATCTTATCTTGCTTTGATTGACGGTAGCATTATAAGATGATCTCTCACTAAAATTTCAAGATAAAAGTGTTCTCCCTGAGTATGCACCGTTGCGAAAGTTCTTCGTGCTGAGACACCACGTGATGATCGGGTGTGATAGGCTCTACGTTCAAATACAACGGGTGCAAAACAGTTGCACACGCGGAATACTCAGGTTAAACTTGACGAGCCTAGCATATGCAGATATGGCCTCGGAACACGGAGACCGAAAGGTCGAGTGTGAATCATATAGTAGATATGATCAACATAGTGATGTTCACCATTGAAACTACTCCATCTCACGTGATGATCGGACATGGTTTAGTTGATTTGGATCACGTAATCACTTAGATGATTAGAGGGATGTCTATCTAAGTGGGAGTTCTTAAGTAATATGATTAATAGAACTTAAATTTATCATGAACTTAGTACCTGATAGTATCTTGCTTGTCTATGTTAATTGTAGATAAATGGCCCGTGCTGTTGTTCCGTTGAATTTTAATGCGTTCCTTGAGAAAGCAAAGTTGAAAGATGATGGTAGCAATTACACGGACTGGGTCCGTAACTTGAGGATTATCCTCATTGCTGCACAAAAGAATTACGTCCTGGAAGCACCGCTAGGTGCCAGGCCTCCTGCAAGAGCAACACCAGAAGTTATGAACGTCTGGCAGAGCAAAGCTGATGACTACTCGATAGTTCAGTGTGCCATGCTTTACGGCTTAGAACCGGGTCTTCAACGACGTTTTGAACGTCATGGAGCATATGAGATGTTCCAGGAGTTGAAGTTAATATTTCAAGCAAATGCCCGGATTGAGAGATATGAAGTCTCCAATAAGTTCTACAGCTGCAAGATGGAAGAGAATAGTTCTGTCAGTGAGCATATACTCAAAATGTCTGGGTATAATAATCACTTGATTCAACTGGGAGTTAATCTTCTAGATGATAGCATCATTGACAGAATTCTTCAATCACTGCCACCAAGCTACAAGAGCTTTGTGATGAACTATAACATGCAAGGGATGAATAAGACAATTCCCGAGCTCTTCGCAATGCTAAAGGCAGCGGAGGTAGAAATCAAAAAGGAGCATCAAGTGTTGATGGTCAGTAAACCACTAGTTTCAAGAAAATGGGCAAAGGGAAGAAGAAGGGGAACTTCAAGAAGAACAACAAGCAAGTTGCTGTTCAGGAGAAGAAACCCAAGTCTGGACCTAAGCCTGAAACTGAGTGCTTCTACTGCAAGCAGACTGGTCACTAGAAGCGGAACTGCCCCAAGTATTTGGCGGATAAGAAGGATGGCAAGGTTAACAAAGGTATATGTGATATACATGTTATTGATGTGTACCTTACTAATGCTCGCAGTAGCACCTGGGTATTTGATATTGGTTCTGTTGCTAATATTTACATCTCGAAACAGGGGCTACGGATTAAGCGAAGATTGGCTAAGGACAAGGTGACGATGCGCGTGGGAAATGGTTCCAAAGTTGATGTGATCGCGGTCGGCACGCTACCTCTACATCTACCTTCGGGATTAGTTTTAGACCTAAATAATTGTTATTTGGTGCCAGCGTTGAGCATGAACATTATATCTGGATCTTGTTTGATGCGAGACGGTTATTCATTTAAATAAGAGAATAATGGTTGTTCTATTTATATGAATAATATCTTTTATGGTCATGCACCCTTGAAGAGTGGTCTATTTTTAATGAATCTCGATAGTAGTGACACACATATTCATAATGTCGAAGCCAAAAGATGCAGAGTTGATAATGACAGTGCAACTTATTTGTGGCACTGCCGTTTAGGTCATATCGGTGTAAAACGCATGAAGAAACTCCATACTGATGGACTTTTGGAATCACTTGATTATGAATCACTTGGTACTTGCAAACCGTGCCTCATGAGCAAGATGACTAAAACACCGTTCTCCGGAACTATGGAGGGAGCAACTGATTTGTTGGAAATCATACATACAGATGTATGTGGTCCGATGAATATTGAGGCTCGTGGCGGGTATCGTTATTTTCTCACCTTCACAGATGATTTGAGCAGATATGGGTATATCTACTTAATGAAACATAAGTCTAAAACATTTGAAAAGTTCAAAGAATTTCAGAGTGAAGTTGAATATCATCGTAACAAGAAAATAAAATTTCTACGATCTGATCGTGGAGGAGAATATTTGAGTTATGAGTTTGGTCTTCATTTGAAACAATGCGGAATAGTTTCGCAACTCACGCCACCCGGAACACCATAGCGTAATGGTGTGTCCGAACGTCGTAATTGTACTTTACTAGATATGGTGCGATCTATGATGTCTCTTACTGATTTACCGCTATCGTTTTGGGGTTATGCTTTAGAGACGGCTGCATTCACTCTAAATAGGGCACCATCAAAATCCGTTGAAACGACACCTTATGAACTATGGTTTGGCAAGAAACCAAAGTTGTCGTATCTTAAAGTTTGGGGTTGCGATGCTTATGTGAAGAAACTTCAACCTGATAAGCTCGAACCCAAATCGGAGAAATGTGTCTTCATAGGATACCCAAAGGAGACTGTTGGGTACACCTTCTATCACAGATTCGAAGGCAAGACATTCGTTGCTAAGAATGGATCCTTTCTAGAGAAGGAGTTTCTCTCGAAAGAAGTGAGTGGGAGGAAAGTAGAACTTGATGAGGTAACTGTACCTGCTCCCTTATTGGAAAGTAGATCATCACAGAAACCAGTTTCTGCGACACCTACACCAATTAGTGGGGAAGTTAATGATAATGATCATGAAACTTCAGATCAAGTTATTACTGAACCTCGTAGATCAACTAGATCAAGATCCACACCAGAGTGGTACGGTAATCCTGTTCTGGAGGTTATGTTACTAGACCATGACGAACCTACGAACTATGAAGAAGCGATGGTGAGCCCAGATTCCGCAAATGGCTTGAGGCCATGAAATCCGAGATGGGATCCATGTATGAGAACAAAGTATGGACTTTGGTTGACTTGCCCGATGGTCGGCAAGCCATTGAAAATAAATGGATCTTTAAGAAGAAGACTGACGCTGACGGTAATGTTACTGTCTATAAAGCTCGACTTATTGCGAAAGGTTTTCGACAAGTTCAAGGGATTGACTACGATGAGACCTTCTCACCCGTAGCGATGCTTAAGTCTGTCTGAATCATGTTAGCAATTGCTGCATTTTATGATTATGAAATTTGGCAAATGGATGTAAAAACTGCATTCCTGAATAGATTTCTGGAAGAAGAGTTGTATATGATGCAACCGGAAGGTTTTATCGATCCAAAGGGAGCTAACAAAGTGTGCAAGCTCCAGCGATCCATTTATGGACTGGTGCAAGCCTCTCAGAGTTGGAATAAACGCTTTGATAGTGTGATCAAAGCATTTGGTTTTATACAGACTTTTGGAGAAGCCTGTATTTACAAGAAAGTGAGTGGGAGCTCAGTAGCATTTCTGATATTATATGTGGATGACATATTACTGATTGGAAATGATATAGAATTTCTGGATAGCATAAAGGGATACTTGAATAAGAGTTTTTCAATGAAAGACCTCGGTGAAGCTGCATATATATTAGGCATCAAGATCTATAGAGATAGATCAAGACGCTTAATTGGACTTTCACGAAGCACATACCTTGACAAAGTTTTGAAGAAGTTCAAAATGGATCAAGCAAAGAAAGGGTTCTTGCCTGTACTACAAGGTGTGAGATTGAGTAAGACTCAATGCCCGACCACTGCAGAAGATAGAGAGAAGATGAATGATGTTCCCTATGCTTCAGCCACAGGCTCTATCATGTATGCAATGCTGTGTACCAGACCTGATGTGTGCCTTGCTATAAGTTTAGCAGGGAGGTACCAAAGTAATCCAGGAGTGGATCACTGGACAGCGGTCAAGAACATCCTGAAATACCTGAAAAGGACTAAGGATATGTTTCTCGTTTATGGAGGTGACAAAGAGCTCATCGTAAATGGTTACGTGATGCAAGCTTTGGCACTGATCCGGACGATTCTAAATCGCAAACCGGATACGTATTTACATTGAACGGTGGAGCTGTCAGTTGGTGCAGTTCTAAGCAAAGTGTCGTGGCGGGATCTATGTGTGAAGCGGAGTACATAGCTGCTTCGGAAGCAGCAAATGAAGGAGTCTGGATGAAGGAGTTCATATCCGATCTAGGTGTCATACCTAGTGCATCAGGACCAATGAAAATCTTTTGTGACAATACTGGTGCAATTGCCTTAGCAAAGGAATCCAGATTTCACAAAAGAACCAAGCACATCAAAAGACGCTTCAATTCCATCCGGGATTTAGTCCAGGTGGGAGACATAGAAATTTGCAAGATACATACGGATCTGAATGTTGCAGACCCATTGACTAAGCCTCTTCCACGAGCAAAACATGATCAGCACCAAGACTCCATGGGTGTAAGAATCATTACTGTGTAATCTGGATTATTGACTCTAGTGCAAGTGGGAGACTGAAGGAAATATGCCCTAGAGGCAATAATAAAGTATTATTTATTTCCTTATATCATGATAAATGTTTATTATTCATGCTAGAATTGTATTAACCGGAAACATAGTACATGTGTGAATACATAGACAAACAGAGTGTCACTAGTATGCCTCTACTTGACTAGCTCGTTAATCAAAGATGGTTATGTTTCCTAACCATAGACATGAGTTGTCATTTGATTAACGGGATCACCTCATTAGGAGAATGACGTGATTGACTTGACCCATTCCGTTAGCTTAGCACTCGATCGTTTAGTATGTTGCTATTGCTTTCTTCATGACTTATACATGTTCCTATGACTATGAGATTATGCAACTCCCGTTTACCGGAGGAACACTTTGTGTGCTACCAAACGTCACAACGTAACTGGGTGATTATAAAGGTGCTCTACAGGTGTCTCCAAAGGTACTTGTTGGGTTGGCGTATTTTGAGATTAGGATTTGTCACTCCGATTGTCGGAGAGGTATCTTTGGGCCCACTCGGTAATGCACATCACTATAAGCCTTGCAAGCATTGTAACTAATGAGTTAGTTGCGGGATGATGTATTACGGAACGAGTAAAGAGACTTTCCGGTAACGAGATTGAACTAGGTATCGAGATACCGACGATCGAATCTCGGGCAAGTAACATACCGATGACAAAGGGATCAACGTATGTTGTTATGCGGTCTGATCGATAAAGATCTTCGTAGAATATGTGGGAACCAATATGAGCATCCAGGTTCCGCTATTGGTTATTGACCGGAGAGGTGTCTCGGTCATGTCTACATAGTTCTCGAACCCGTAGGGTCCGCACGCTTAACGTTACGATGACAGTTATATTATGAGTTTATATGTTTTGATGTACCGAAGGTTGTTCGGAGTCCCGGATGTGATCACGGACATGACGAGGAGTCTCGAAATGGTCGAGACATAAAGATTGATATATTGGAAGCCTATGTTTGGACATTGGAAGTGTTCCGGGTGAAATCGGGATTTTTCCGGAGTACCGGGAGGTTACCGGAACCCCCCGGTAACTTAATGGGCCTTATTGGGCCTAGGTGGAAGAGAGGAGAGGAGGCTAGGGCAGGGCCGCGCCCCCCTTCCCCCCCAGACCGAATAGGACAAGGAGAAGGGGGCGGCGCCCCCCTTCCTTCCTCCCCTCCACCTCTTCCCCCTTCCACTCCTAGTCCAACATGGAAAGGGGGGGAGTCCTACTCCCGGTAGGAGTAGGACTCCTCCTGGAGCGCCTCTACCTCCTAGGCCGGCGGCCTCCCCCTTGCACCTTTATATACGGGGGCAGGGGGCACCTCTAGACACACAATTGGTTAACGTTCTTTTAGCCGTGTGCGGTGCCCCCCTCCACCATATTACACCTCGATAATATCGTAGCGGAGCTTAGGCAAAGCCCTGTGTCGGTAGAACATCATCATCGTCACCACGCCATCGTGCTGATGAAACTCTCCCTCAACACTCGGCTGGATCGGAGTTCGAGGGACGTGTAACACCCCGGATGTAACTTGCCATATTTGTAACTCCGACTCTTGCCATTTTCGGCTATGTTTATGATATTCCCTTCGTGGTCGGGTTTTGTTTGTCGTTTTGTATTTTGTTCTTGTCGTGCATCTCATACCATGTCATCATGTGCATTGCATTTGCATACGTGTTCGTCTCAGGCATCCGAGCATTTTCCCCGTTGTCCGTTTTGCAATCCGGCGCTCCCACCTCCTCCGGTGCACCCCTCTTGTTTTCTTTCGTGAGAGGGTGTTGAACATTCTCGGAATGGACCGAGGCTTGTCAAGTGGCCCTAGTATACCACCGGGAGACCACCGGTCAAGTTTCGTTCCATTTGGAGGTCGTTTGGTACTCCAACGGTTAACCGGGTAACCGCAGATGCCTTCTGTGTGTTGCAGAAAAACCACCTCTATAAACAGCCCAAAACCCCTCTAACTCACTTCCATGCTCTAGGTCGTTCGATCACGATCGTGTGGGCGAAAACCGCACTCTGTTTGGACTCTCCTAGCTCCCTCTACCTATATATATGCATCTCTCCCGAAATACATTCGCAGTCCAACCCTAAAAATCGCCCTCCGGCGCTGCCGGACGTGTCCGTACCACGCCGGACAAACACGCCGCCGCCCGCAGCCTTTCCGCGCCCGCCATGTGGCGCGCCACCGCTCGTCGCCGACGCCGGCCCGCGAGCCCGCGCGGGGCCCTCCGGGCCCGTTCGCCGCGCCCGCGCGCCCCCTCCTCTGGACCGCGCCGCCGCCGCCCGTTCTCCTCGCCGCCGCCGCGCGGATCCACGCCGTCGCCGCACCGCCGCCCTCCCGCGTCGCCGTCCGCCGCGGCCGCGTCCTCCTTCCCCGACGCCGTCGCCCTTTCCTCCGGCCCTCCTCGCCGTCCTCCTCGCCCGTCGGCCGCCGTCCTCTCCCTCGCCGTCGTCTTCTCCGGTAGCTCCGGCCACCGGCGAGCTCGAGGCCGCCTGCTCCCGATCGGATCTGAGAAATACCCACGGTTGACTTTTCTCTCTCCCAAAATTCTTCCAAGTCCCAAGATCTTCACAGTATGTTGCTATGTTCTTTGCATCATAACTCTCTGCATATAGCTCCGTTTCATGCGTGTGATATAACGAAATGTTCGCCTCGTGATGCTCTTCATTTTGTTCAATTGCACCATGTTCATTTGAGTTCATCTTGATGCCCAAATCTCTGATGCAAGAGTGCTAGTTGCTGTTATCTGCTGTTACTTATCAGAACTTGGAGATTTGTTATTTTTGTAGCATTTAATCTGTGCATCTTATGGGCATGAGCTCTACATGTGTTTTGTTGTATGCCATGCCATCTTTACAGAGGTGTATGCCATGTATTTTTGTGATCTCTGTGGTGACTAGCACAAGCATGCAAACTAGGCCCCGTAATATTTCTGATTTCAGGGACTTGGTGATTTCTGTGTCTTTGTCTGCTGTTATTTTGTTGCCATGTAAACTTGATGCTACAGAGAGATCCATGCATATTTTGGAGATGTTCAGTAAGGATGTTTTGTAGATATTATTGTAATTGATCCATTATTGCCATTGTTTGCAATTATAGAGTGCCATAGCATGACTCAATCTTGCTCTACTTTTGCTATAAAATATTTCTGGCAGATTGTTTATGTGTTATTCAATTTTGCCAAGCTTGTTTAGTTGATCCATTCATGCTATGTATTTGATCTTGCCATGGATAGCTTCATAAACATTCCATCTTGCTGTAGGTATGCTTGTTTTGTCATGCATTGCTTTGTGATGAGTGCATCAAGCTCACCAAGATGCCTTCATATTATTGTTTCTGCCATGCTCTGTTTTCTGCTAAGTCTGAAACCTGTTAACGAAACTTGCTATGTTTGCATGGTTGCCATCATATCTTTTGGTCCTTTTTGGCTTATGGTCAGTAAGGGACTTTTGTCATATGCTTTGGAATACTGTCATGCCTTTTTTGCCATGTTAAGTTCCTGTAGCATGTTGATTTCATACTCTGAACATTGCTACCTGATGCTGTTTCAGGCATGTCCAGTAATTTCACTAAGTCTGTGAACATGTTATCTTTTGCACTTTTGCCATGCTGGTTTGAGCTTGTTATGTTGTAATCTAGCCATAGCTCAATGTTCATCTTTTGTCAAGCATCTCCTGTAGATTACTGTCATATGCTTTGTTGCTATGTTGGGGTGCTGTAGGATTGTTACTTGTTGCATTTTAAGTGCTATCATGCTGTTTATCGCAGATTCGTGTCATTCTTGTTTTGCTTGCCATTTGCAAACCGTGCATCCGTTTCCGGTGATCTTTATATCGATTTCAACCGAAATCATCTCATATTTCCAGTGGCATGCTTGGTTTGCCAAGTTACTGCCTTGTTCATCATTTTCCTTCCGGAGCACGCATATGCATCGCATATCATATCTTGCATATCATTCATGTATTGCATCATGTTGCTTGTGCATTTCCCGTGATTGATTGTGGTTCCATTGCTTGTGTTCTTGTCTTGGGTAGAGCCGGGAGACGAGTTCATGAACGAGGAACCTGTTGAGTACGCTTACGAGGATCAAGCTTTCGACAACTCTGAGAACCTTGCAGGCAAGATGACCACCCCTCGAAATCACTTCTATCTTTGCTTTGCTAGTTGTTCGTTCTATTGCCATGATGCGCTACCTACCACTTGCTATATCATGCCTCCCATATTGCCATGTCATCCTCTAACCATCCTTTCCTAGCAAACCGTTGTTTGGCTAAGTTACCGCTTTTGCTCAGCCCTTCTTATAGCGTTGCTAGTTGCAGGTGAAGATGAAGTTGATTCCATGTTGGAACATGGATATGTTGGAATATCACAATATCTCTTATTTAATTAATGCATCTATATATTTGGTAAAGGGTGGAAGGCTCGGCCTTATGCCTGGTGTTTTGTTCCACTCTTGCCGCCCTAGTTTCTGTCATACCGGTTTTATGTTCCTTGAGTTTGCGTTCCTTACGCGGTTGGGTGATTTATGGGACCCCCTTGACAGTTCGCCTTGAATAAAACTCCTCCAGCAAGGCCCAACTTTGGTTTTACCATTTGCCACCTAAGCCTTTTCCCCCGGGTTTTCGCGAGCCCGAGGGTCATCTTTATTTAAACCCCCGGGCCAGTGCTCCTCTGAGTATTGGTCCAACCTGTCAGTCGCCGGTGGCCACCAGGGGCAACTCCGGGCTCGCCTATCGGAAGCTTGGACAATCGGTGTGCCCTAAGAACGAGATATGTGCAGCTCCTATCGGGATTTGTCGGCACATTCGGGCGGCTTTGCTGGTCTTGTTTTACCATTGTCGAAATGTCTTGTAAACCGGGATTCCGAGACTGATCGGGTCTTTCCGGGAGAAGGTTTATCCTTCGTTGACCGTGAGAGCTTATGATGGGCTAAGTTGGGACACCCCTGCAGGGTATTATCTTTCAAAAGCCGTGCCCGCGGTTATGAGGCAGATGGGAATTTGTTAATGTCCGGTTGTAGAGAACTTGTCACTTGACCCAGATAAAATACATCAACTGTGTGTGTAGCCGTGATGGTCTTTTCTCGGCGGAGTCCGGGAATTGAACACGGTTTGAGTTATGAATGACGTAAGTAGAAGTTCAGGATCACTTCTTGGTCATTGCTAGTTGACGACCGTTCCGTTGCTTCTCTTCTCGCTCTCTTTTGCGTATGTTAGCCACTATATATGCTTAGTGTCTGCTGCAGCTCCACCTCATTACACCATCCTTTCCTATAAGCTTAAATAGTCTTGATCTCGCGGGTGTGAGATTGCTGAGTCCTCGTGACTCACAGATTCTACCAAAACAGTTGCAGGTGCCGACGATGCCAGTGCAGATGATGGGATCGACCTCAAGTGGGAGTTCGATGAGGAACGTGGTCGTTACTATGTGTCTTTTCCTGATGATCAGTACTGGAGCCCAGTTGGGACGATCGGGGATCTAGCATTTGGGGTTATCTTATTTTCATTTGGATCTTGACCGTAGTCGGTCTATGTGTGTATTTTGGATGATGTATGGATTATATTTATGTATTGTGTGAAGTGGCGATTGTAAGCCAACTCTTTATCCCATTCTTGTTCATTACATGGGATTGTGTGAAGATGACCCTTCTTGCGACAAAACCACAATGTGGTTATGCCTCTAAGTCGTGCATCGACACGTGGGAGATATAGCCGCATCGTGGGCGTTACAGGACGTCATCGAGCTGAACGTGTGCTGAACTCGGAGGTGCCGTGCGTTCGGTACTTGATCGGTCGGATCGTGAAGACGTACGACTACATCAACCGCGTTGTGTTAACGCTTCCGCTTTCGGTCTACGAGGGTACGTGGACAACACTCTCCCCTCTCGTTGCTATGCATCACCATGATCTTGCATGTGCGTAGGATTTTTTTTGAAATTACTACGTTCCCCAACATTATCTGCATTGACATCTAGACCTAGTGCATGATAACTAGCACTACTCCCCTTTCGATCAAGATTCAAGAGTACTACGACTAGGAGAGAATAGGCATAGAGATAGTCTAGTAGCAGTGCTCTTCAATTCTTTATTGACATCAACCTGATCGTCATCATCTTCTTCTGCTTGTTTCCCCCATTTGGTGCAGCCTCTCTTGCTCTTCAACTCTGGCCGCTGTCCACCACCGACATCGAGCGAGAGATCCAGGTTTATATCGCGACCATGGATATGATCATCGTTGTGCTCCGTCGTAGCAGCTTGCAGCGGCCGTCTTTCATAGTGGTAGCGGTTCATGGCGTGATAATCATTTCTCGATGAAGAGGATTCTTGGACAATCAAAGCTGGGTTATAGCCAGAGACATGTTGAGCACGTGCTCTAAGGAGAGCCTCTTCATGATGAGTTGCTGCTGCTGATGAATAGTAGGGTTTTGATCCAAGTAAACGGTGGCCATGGAGCCAGTATGGTTCATGCTAGCTCCTCCATGGAGGACATGGTGCAGTGCCAAACCTAGTTCGCCATCCAAGGATATTAATTAGTCACTTGGACAAGGCCCAGCAGCAGGCATTGATAGTCTGGAGGCGGCCTAGGCCTGAACGTAGCATCACATATTGGGGGTCCGGGGCGGCCGCCCCCTCTATCCCCCTCAGGGCCGGCCCTGACTGGTTCTTTGGTGTCTTAGCACTAAAACTTCTCAACTGTCTACTACAACAAGGTTTGTCTGGCTCCGTTGAGGGGGAGACGACGATGACGGCTCGCCTTTGCTTGTAATCGTCGCTAAGTGGTCTACAACATAAACGTATTTTATGTTATTTCTGGTGTTTTTTTACTGCTATTTGGTGTTTAATGACTCCCGCCAAGTCGGCACTTCCTTGGCGCAAAAGCAAGCAGGCGAGGCGTGTCACTACTCACTCGCTGCTGGCCACTCCCTCCACCGTTTTGAATTTGAAAAAGCAGCAACGCCTCCCTCCATCCTGCTCCCCGCCGCCGACGCCGTCGCACTCCGTGACGTGCTGCTGCTGCTGGCGACGCACGCACGCCCGAACACGGCCTGGTCCCACCAAGCCAGTTGAGCCCAGCCGGGACACGTACTAGGACGAACTGTGTCCCCACTCCCCACCGGGTCGGTCGGTCGGTCAATCCCGCAACTGGTCACCTTGACTCGCAACTGACTCTGGGCCGTGGGGTACGCGGGCGAGCCCGGGTGCGGCTCGCTTTCCGCTCCCTCCCCTTTTGTGCTCGCTCGTGCGCCCCCCTCCCCGTCATCTCCTCCTCTCCACCCTCCTCTCTCGGCCTCCCTCACGCCGCCGCCGCCGCCGCCGCCCAATAGCCATAGCCTATAGGGTTGCGAGGCCGATCCACCGATCAAGCTCCGTTTTCCACTCATCCTCCTCTCTCGGCCGCCCGACTCCACAGATTCGCCCTAACCGTTGCTCCTGACGGCGCGCCACCCCAAGCGCTCCGCATCTGCTCTGCGCCGCCACGAGCGCTCGCTTCCGTCGGGGTCCCGGCGGTTCTTCACATCGCGGTGCGTATTACGATGCTTCTGTAGCCGCCGCCGCTAGGGTTTTTTCGACCGCGCCCGGCGTGTGCGGATGGACCCTGTGGCGGAGGTTTCTCATCGGATGCTCGGCGGCGCCCCGACTCCTCCCGCCGAAGACGCGATTGAGGGGAGCGGAGTGGAGATCGCGCAAGTTGGCGTGTCGGTGGCGGAGGGAGAAGCGGAAAACCCGCCAGCGGCGGCGCCATTGCTGAACGAGGGCAATGAGGGCGGCGTCCTGGACAAGCAGGAGGACGGGGCGGCGCCCACGCTGAGCGAGGCCAACATGGATGTGGACGCGGCGCCCTTGGCGAGCGAGGGCAATGAGGATGGCGCCCTGGACAAGCAACAGTACGGGGCGCCGCCGCCACTGCGGGAGGCCAACATGGATGTGGATGAGGCGCCCTTGGCGAGCGAGGGCAATGAGGATGGCGCCCTGGACAAGCAGCAGGACGGGGCGCCGCCGCCAGTGAGGGAGGCCAACATGGATGTAGATGAGGCGCCCTTCCCGAGCGAGGGCAATGAGGATGGCGTCCTGGACAAGCAGCAGGACGGGGTGGCTCCTGCGGTGAGCGAGGCCAACATGGATGTGGATGAGGCGTCCTTTCCGAGAGAGGACACAGAGCACCATGCAGCAACCGAGTCCAAAACGGAGGTGAATGAGTGTGGCGTTCTGGAGAAGCAGCAAGATGTGGCGGCATCTATGATGGGCAAAACCAAGATTGTGGTGGACGAGAGCAGCGCTCCCCAGCAAGATCACACCGTGGCGGCTGCGCCAAGTGAAGGTGACAGCAGAGTGGTGGACCAACATCCCAACACATCTGATGGTGGCTTCCCGGTGAAGAAGGATGAGGAGGGTGAATGCTTGGTAGGCCGCTACATCAGCAGGAGTGTTTCAGATGATGGACGTATTTGCCTTGGGAAGGTTGCATCCTATGATGGCAGCATTGGGGTGTACAATGTGGTGTTTGAGGATGGACAGGGCGAGGAGTTATTGCTTCATCCGCTCAGAGAGTTACTTATGGCCGAGGAGAGTAGTGCATCTGGTATGAAGATGAGCTGCAGGAAGAGGAAGCTGGATTTGCTGGTTTCACCAGGGAGTGCCATGGAGACGAAAGTGCCACCGCGTGCTAGACAGAGGGTTGATCCATGCAAGATGCCTGCCAGGCCTGATGCATTGCAGGAGACTGGGTGTGATTCTGATATATCCGGCAATGCAGCGTCCTCGAGCAATTCATCAGTTTCCACTAAAGAATTGTCAGCTGAGCTGTGCCCTCCAGTGCAGGGCCCCGAGTTGCCTCCATCGTCTGCAGATATTGCTGTTCCAGAGGAGTCTATAAGTCATCTGTTTTCTGTTTACAACTTCCTACGATCATTCAATGTGCAGCTCTTCCTCAGTCCATTTGGGCTGGATGATTTTGTTGCATCCATTAATTGCACCGTGCAGAATACATTACTGGATGCTGTACATGTCTCGTTATTGCGGGCGCTGAGGCGGCATCTTGAGACTAAATCCTCCGGCGGATCAGAACTTGCTTCAAATTGCTTGAAGTACAGAGTCTATTTGCCCTTGCTCAACTAGAATTATTATTTTCATGAATGTTGTGCTTTATTACTTCTATGCTGATTTTCCCCGCTTTCTTTGAATTGCGCAGGTATGTAGATTGGGCATTACTAGATGTGTTGACTTGGCCAACTTTCTTACTGGAGTACCTCTATTTAATGGGCTACATTAAGAGTCTAGGGGGGAAGAGTTTTGGTAGAACCCTCCTAGCCATTGAATATTATAAGCTTCCTGTTGCAATGAAGCTTAGGCTCCTCCAGATACTCTGTGACCATGTCATTGAATCAGGAGAGCTCAAAGCTGAACTGGAGGCTCGGGAAGGCTACAATGAAGAAACAGAGTATGAGACAGACTCTAGTATTTTGTCGGAGGCTGGATCACAAGCTGTTCTGACCAGGGCCTCAAAAGCTTCTGTGTCCAAAAAGGTTGAAGGTTTGCAGGACCTGGAAACTGCTTCAAATGTAACAAATACAGAAGCTGTTTTACTGCATTCGTCCCAGGACGGCAACAGTGATGATTGCCGAATATGTGGAATGGATGGTACTTTGGTATGCTGTGATGGCTGCCCATGGGCATACCACTCAAGATGTATAGGTCTCAACAAAGCATTTCTACCACAGGGACTTTGGTTTTGTCCAGAATGCGTGGTTAACAAGCTTGGACCAGCATCTTCGAGAATAGAGCGTGGGGCAAGAGGAGCTCAAATGTTTGGCATTGATATGTGCGGAAGGCTCTTCCTAGGATCCTGCAACTATTTGCTGGTGTAAGTTTGTCCATCTTAATTCTACACTACCTGGGAATTCATTCTCCATCTCCAGTCTGCTATTGATAAATACTATAGATTCATTTTGAATTCCACAATATTTATCTTTTCTCCCTGCGGTAATGATAAACATGCCAGCAGTAGAAAGTTCAATGTTATAAAGTAACGGGAGGGGGGGGGGGGGGGTCTCATATTCTGCTTGACTTCTCATATTTTAGATGCACAGCAAGTATCCTATGTCCTTCTAATGAAGTCCTGGTTCTCACTTTTGGAGTGTTTACCAGTGTTAGAGTATGTACAATGCAGTGCTTAGAGGGATGCTTACCAAATAAAAATGGTTTTTTCTTTCCATGTGGGGATGACATTGGTGCTTACTTTGAAGGATCAGTGCTTGATTAGGCACCAATGCTTAAGAGGTGCCTCTGTATCTAATTAGTAGGAATTTATAAATGATAAATCATCTAAACAACAATAAAGAGAGGTTTCCGTTCGAGTAGACAAAATTTGCACGTGGCTGATGATGTGGCTAGATTCTCTCTTTGAGCACTCGTCTATAAGCAAGCACCTTCATTGTCCTGGAACTATAGTTGTCTGTATATTTTGTTTAATGTTAATTCTTTAAAATAATGCAGGATTGGAACATCTACAGATGCAGGGTCATATGCAAGATATTACAATCAATATGATGTTGTCAAGGTCATGCGGATACTTGCTCCTTCAGATGCATACACAGATATTTGTATGAGAATAACAGAATACTGGAGGCATCTGCTTGACATATTTCAGAACGAGAGATCAAAAATAGGTAAAGAAGCTGGTGTGAGATATACCACACAATCCAATACATTGTCAAGTGTTACTCCAATGGACGGAGCAGTTGGAAGTGTTCTGACAACTTTGAAAGACGCGGCGGGCAGTAAGACAGTAGTAACTCCTCAAAGAGATGTGCAGCATGAAATTGTGGTCAATCAATTTACATTGTGCTCAGCAGAACACCTGGAGAAACAAAAATGCATGGTGACCAGTGTAGGTGCTCCCACAGAGAAGAACAATGAAGTATGCAGGCAAACTCCATTAGCTCCCAACGACATACATAATACACCCATGAATGGAGCTTTTCGACCCGCTGGGATATCCTCTATTTCTCATGAGAACAGTTCTGTGGTAACAGGTGTGTCTAGTGTAATGCCCGCACAGTCATCACATGGGTTGGTTCGTCCGGACATCTCGTGTGGTTTTGGAATAGATAATGGATTGTCTGGACAAAATACTGGGAACACTATCTCTGTAAAGGCGGGCTTGTCTTGTCCATCTTATAAAGGCAAATACCCTCTTCAGCTGATTTCTGAGATTGGGAGTACTAGTGATGGTAAGTCTGCTGAAGTGCCATCTTTTAAACCCCAGGCTTACATGAATCTGTACAATCATGGTAATGTTGCAGCATCTGCTGCCGCCAACCTAGCTATTCTTACATCTGAGGAAGGTAAGGTTTCAGTATCCCAATTGACCACAAACCCAAGAAAGAAAATGGCTGCTGACTGTGCTCTACAAGTGAAAGCATTTTCCTCACCAGCGGCACAATTTATTTGGCCAAGTACTGGAAGGAAGATTATGGAAGTCCCAAGGGATAGATG
This sequence comes from Aegilops tauschii subsp. strangulata, assembly GCF_002575655.3. Lineage (NCBI taxonomy): Eukaryota > Viridiplantae > Streptophyta > Magnoliopsida > Poales > Poaceae > Aegilops > Aegilops tauschii. The sequence goes on along the minus strand of NC_053038.3, from coordinate 118,966,503 downwards.
TGGTTGGTGCATTGCTTGTAAAATTTCAGCAGCTGGAGCTAAAAAGGCTTGTTTTCTTAACGTGGCCACTGCAAATGCTGTTAAGGGGTCTGCTCGAATTCTTAGTGCCATGCATGTAATCAAAAGCTCCGGGAGCCACTTCCCCAGCATCACTGCTTATATGGTTAACATGGAGGAAAGTTTGCGTGGACTTTTAGTCGGTTCACTACAAGACTTGCAACAGAGACAACGGTGGCATAAACAACTACAGGAAGCTTCCAACTGCAAAACTATAGTACCCCTTTTGCTTGAGGTGAGTTGCATTCAATTCTTGTTTCTTGAAGCATTTCTTTGAGGATTGGTATTTCTCAACAATTATTTCAAACGGCAATGCTCATTAGAAAATTATTGATTTTCATTGTTAGTTACATAAAGGCTGTTTAATTTATATGTAAATGTATAATACGAAGTAGAATGCTCAAAGCAGGCAAGAGATGACGAGGGTGCCAACCAAACAGACCCTTAGACTACATTCCATGCTAACTACTTCTGGGGAATCAAGTTGGATGTGCAATAAATGGCGCGGAAAGAAAGTTGAAATTATTTGCAGAAAATTGTTGCAATAAGTGGCTGATTTCTTCTTCTTTTTAATCTTATAAATGTTATCTCATGTTGTGTGCAGTTGGAGAGTAATATTCGTTCCATAGCATTTTCTCCAATCTGGGTGAAGCTAGTAGATGACTGGCCTTTGGAATCTCCTCCTGCATCTGCGGGTGCATTGCGTCCTGCAGCATACCAAAAACGTGGAACTGGTGGAAGGCGTGGCAGAAAACGTTCATTGGTAACTGAATCTGCTGCTGCTGCCGATGATGACAAGAGTTGGAAAAAGGTTAATTGGTGGAGTGGAGGAAATATTTCTAAGCGTATTTTGCAGAGGGGGGTTCATCTTAGTTCGGCCATAAGAAATGCTGCCCGTCAAGGTATTTGCACACATTTGATTGTTATTAGTATATTTCATAATTTAGTACTACCTCCGTCTGGGTTTATTAGTCCCCATCGTATTTTGGCTCAAAATTTGACCACATATATGACTAGCAAAATGTTAATGTATGTCAGAAAAAATTATATTGCTGGATTAGTATTAAATGTAGTTTCCAATGTTATTATTTTTGTTACGTATAACTTATATTTTATTAGTTATTAAATACATGGTTTAAATATGACCCAAAATACCCGCCCGGGGGGGGGGGGGGGGTCCAAGTTGCCAAGAAAGAGTTCAATGGCACGAGTAAGAAACCGAGGTATTTTCACGGGTCGCCCTCGTTCCGTAGTTGAGTTCTTTCGCATTTCTCGTATCGTTTTTCGTGGATTAGCATCTCGGGAGGGGGGGGGGGGGGGCTAGTAAACCAGGACGGAGGTAGTACTGTTATTATTACAAACCTCTTGACGACGAGAACAACTCGACGTGTTCTTTGCTCATTAGGTGGTAAAAAAAGGATGGCTGGTCTGTCTTATCATGATTGCTCCATTCTTCCAAGACGAACTCGACAATTTGCTTGGAGAGCGTGTGTTGGTTTAAGCCAGAATTCATCTCAACTTGCTCTGCAGGTTAGCACCTTTTATACAATAATAATAATGTCATAGAGACAGAGAGAATATTATCTTGACCTGTAGTTTATCAGCGATCTAATATCCATATCTCTCAGGTCAGATATCTTGATGCCCATATAAGATGGAAGGAATTCTTGTCTCCAGATCAAATCCCTTCTGATGGAAAAAGTTCAGATGCTGACTTTTCTGCACTGAGAAATGCAGTACTTTGTGATAAAAAGATAGTCGACAATAAGATAAGATATGCACTTAAGTTCCCCAACCAGAAGCATCTCCCTGTCCGTGTAACCAAGAATATTTTGGAAGCAGAAGGTAATCAGGATCAGAATGGCAAATTTTGGTTTTCTGAAAATCATGTCCCACTGTACATGGTACGAGAGTTTGAGCAGAAACCTGGGGTTAGCTCCTTGCCTACTCCAGGAATTGTACACTCTTTCATGAATTTATACAAAAGGCGAGTAAAAGCATCTACTGGAGATGTCTTTTCTTATCTCTTTCACAAGGGGGATATCTATCCCTGCTCTTCATGCAAGAAAGATGTTCCCTTCAGGTTTTTTCCTTGACTTATTCCTTGTGCTTGTTCAGAAATTCTTGTCATAAGATACTGACTTTTTCTTCACCTCTCATATGTGCCTTATGGACGAATCTCCTGTAGGGATGTAATAAGATGTAGCGATTGTCAAGGTATGGATTACTGACATACTTCTTAAGTTCCTCTATTTGTTTCTTTTTCATGTAATGAAAACGAGAACCGATCAATTTCTGGGCTGTCCAATAATTGGTCACAGTATTGCTAACTAAGACTAACTTTCAGGTTATTGTCACAAGGAGTGCACAGTAAAATCTGTTGGTGGCAAAGGAGGCACTGCTGCTTCCAGTTTGATATGCAAGTTATGCCTTCAGAAGCGAAATCTTATCCTTACAAATTACAGTACAAATGCAAGATATGCCTTGCCTCAAAAGAAGAGTACCTGCCAATTGCCAGTGAGCGCTCCCAAAATAATATTCAAAGTTGGTTCTTCCCATTCTGCTGAACCAGCCGCAAAGGTTCAAGCCCAGCCAGTCGCTAAAGTTAAAGCTCAGCCAGTCACTAAGGTGGAAACCTGGCCAGTTGCTAAGGTGGAAGCCCTGTCAACCGCGAAGGTGCAAACACATCCAATCACAGAGTTGAAAGCCTGTCCAGTTGCAAATTTGGCAACTCAGAATGTTGCAGGGTTGCAGGCTCAGGCAAAGATTGAAGCTAACAGATCCAAGTCAGAGAAACCGAGGAGACGTAAAAGGCCAGAAGAGATCAAATACTTTGGTCTCTCTTGGAAGAAAAATAAGAGCGACAGAAGTGGAAGTGATTTCAGGGCGAATGATGTAATCCTAAAATGCAAGGATGGTATAGGATCAGCAATAAAACCGACTTGTTGTCTCTGTAAGAAATCTTATTGTCCAGATTTCCTATATGTCCGCTGTGAGCAGTGTAAAGGTAACTTCGTTCATCGTTTTGTTGCTTACAGCTGTATATCCGTGTTATCTTTTAGGTTTTCTAACTTCTGATGTTCCCCTACATACAGCTTGGTTTCATGGTGATGCCTTGCGACTTGAGGAAGAAAGAATACTTGAAGTGGTTCAATACCGATGCTGCAAATGCCGAAGGAGAGCCATGCCAATATGTCCCCATTCAGATGATTATAAGAAGCCCGGACCAGAATTCAGTGAACAAACAGTTGCAACGTCATCCCAATCAAGCATGCTGTCTAGTGAGGAGACTGCTTCTGTAGCAGATCAAGACCCACTGCTTGCTTCCTATGGAATAGTTGAACCGATTGGGGAAGAGACTTTTGATGCTGATTTATCAATGAACACGGTAAGATTTACCTCGGGAATTAATCAGAAGCTAACCATAAGAAGGGCACAAGGTAAAAATAGTGGATGTGTTGATCAAGCTGGTGTGGATGAGTACAGTAATCAGAATCAACCTCTGGCGGATGCAAATGTCGATTTCAGTCATATGAATGGATTTTCTCTATCAGAGCTTGAAGGTGTGGATCCTTCAGAGCTACTGGGGTGGGATCTTTCCCAAGGAAATGAGTATACCTCCCCTCCCGATTACACTGCTAATTGCCAGTTAAATGGCGCAAGCTGTGGCAGTGCTGCAACTGGGGATTTTGAACTGCAGACCTTTTTTTCATTTACTGATTTGCTTGAAGCTGATGATACACGGTTTGGTCAGACTTTTGGGATGTCTGCCGGTTTGCAAGATGATGGTAACTGCACAGGAAGCTTCGACCAAGAAATAGCCAGTTTTGATGATATGGCTTTCATGGTAGAAGACGTGTCTTCAAATATGCACTTCCCAGCAAATGCTCCCCCTCCTGACGATGTACCGTGTAAGAAGTGCAACAACTCCCAGCCGCCACCTGACCTCAAATGCCTAGTCTGTGGCCTGCGCATACACCGTCAGTGCTCACCTTGGGATGAAAGCGACCTGCCTGTTGAGAGTGCCGACTGGGCCTGTGGTGCTTGCCGGGAGTGGCGATGACGAGCTTTGAACATCTTCTAAGGTAAACACAGCGCGGCATCTCGGTGCCTACCTGATATCTGTTCACAGAAAGAAACCGGATATGTTGCTTGATTATGGATTGGATTTAGGCTGGAGGTGTATTTCACCAAGGGAAGTGAAGAAATCCGTCTGGATGGTTTGCAAGCTGGCGGTTACTGGACAAATGGACACAGTATATTTCAAAATGAGGGGTCATCGGAGACTGTCCTCCGTTCTTTAGGTGGGGTTATCTTGGGAGGAGATTTATAGAATTAGGAATGGTAGGTGGTACTAGAATTGGTATGGGACTAGAAAGTCATTCCATTTTGCTGTCAACATTGCATCGTTGGCAATTGATGGTGTAGATGCTCGTGTGCCTTTCAATCTAAGGATGTGCTTCAACTGTGGTCACTGGTGATCAGAATATGGTTCTGAGCTGGTAATGTTGCGGTTAGGTGCTTTTAAATTTTCATAATCTATCACGGTCCCAGTCCAAGGTGCGTTAGGGCATGTCAGTGATCCTTGTTTGGGGGTAATCGGTGTCAATTCTAGACCATTTTCTGGTCAAAAATAGTACCCAAATCGCAACAAAGGTAAACATTATTGGCTAGCCAAAAAGCCAAACATTTTTCTTTGCTAGACTGCTCTGCTAAATGTAGGGCATATGACAAGGGATTAGTCATGGCGAGTTGCTCTCACTGTTCCGAGTCTTACACCCCACCACATCTCCATTCTCTTCGCACCATAAAACCATTCGACCCCAACCCATATAAAGCCAAGTAGAATGTAATGCAATGGTTCCATTCTGCTAGAATGGAACAGTTCCATCTTTGTGTTTGATAGGGCTAGTGAGATGGAATGTAATGATTATGTCTCGGTGTTTGGTTAGAGGGTCGGATGTAATTTGGTACTCCCTCTGTTCACTAAAGATGTTCTTTTTTTTTCTTTCTAAAATGGATGTCGTTTAACAATGTTGGTAGGCGATCTGTGAGCTCCATAACACTTCCCTTTCGAAGACTTCTAAAATGAGCGAACATGGCTCGAAGCATATCTGTGTGGGCTTCCGTTCTGATGATTGCTGCTTCATGAACATGTTTGATGGCATCCCAGATTTCCTTGGCGGTATCCAGGTTACGAAAGTGAATAAAAATATCTCTGGAGATGCAATCACATATGATATGTTTCGCTTGTGCGTTTAGCCGAATGTTAGCTTCATCTTTAGGAGTAGGATTTTCTGGATGTTGAATTATATATCCATTCTCCACAATCTGACATAGCTCAGTACTGATAGCTTCAAGTCTGAATCCCATTCTTTCTTGCCAGTAGACATAGTCATTTCCATCGAAGATAGGAAACCTTTCAGGAGTGCGAGGATCTACCTGCGTACGACATACTCAAAACTTCGAGGTTGTTAGAACTTTAATAAACAGAGATAAGAGTACTTGCTCTGATACCAATTGTTGGGACCGAGAGTATATCGACCTGGGGGGGGGGGGGATGGTGGTGAACAGGAGATTCAAAAATTCTTTTGAATGTTTTGAATTTAACCCAAGCACAACAACGAAAAAGATTCGGTAGATAAGTAACTTATAAACAGGTATCCTACTGAGGAACACATCTTTCAAGATAGGAAGTGATAACAGTTCGAGCGTAGTAGACAACAAGCTTAACTATTACAATGGTAACGCAATACACGAACAGTTGCAGAAGCATGAATGAAAACTAGATGCGAACAATGAGGAAAATGCTAACTGAAACGAATACACTAAGATACTGCACGACAAGAGAGGTGACGAACATATCACTTAGTGAAAGATAAAAGATCAATTAGTGAACAAACACATTGTCATCACAGAGCACGAAAGATATTCACTGAAAGAAATGTAGAGTAATAGAGTAAACCAGAGGTGCTCGATCGCGATAGGTGAATTTGGTAGACCAGTTCGCCCTTCTGCCAAAGGACTATGTTTGGTTGGAGGGACTTGTGATTGAACACAGGAGCTAACCTCTCTCTGTCCTATTCTCCTTCAACTAGGAGCTGATCAGACTCCAGTTGATTTCACTCGGGAAGATACTTATTGGTGATCTCCAAACCTTTGACAGACTTCCTTCGCAAACCACAATTACTCTTGGTTGTTGAAGATCTTGCTCGGTGAAGACAACAACTCTTCAACACTCGAGCCGACACCTATCCGTCTAGAGAGTGCGCAGCTCTCAAGATTAATAGGTACAAGAACTCTAACTCAGAACTACTGTGATGCTCAACCACTATCTAAGTTTTGGTTCTTGGTTTTCTCTCAGTGGATTTTAAACTCAAATCTCTCGAAGAGGAGATGCTCAATCAATCTTCTTAGAAATCTTAAGCGGAGCAGCCAATGCACAACGTTGGAGCGGGGTGGCTATTTATAGACGCAACCTTCCCTGATGGGAAATGACCAAAATGGACATGTGGGACAGGCTGTTGGCCGAACGACACGAGTCCAATTGTCGGAAATTTGAGCACAACGGTAACATTCCTTGCGAAGCAAGAAATGCTAACTCCTCAGTCCGAAAGATACTTCCTGCAGCACCGAAGAACTACGTCTTCTGCTGACCGGTAATCATTCAGAGCATAAAGAGATTTCTCTCAGTCTTTCATAGGTTTGGGCTAAGTATCACAACGGATATAAGCTTCAAGAACATATACCCTCTTAATAGTACGGAGGTCCTATGACTCAGGAAAGAGAAGAACAACAACAAAATGAATGCTACGTCTTCACTTCGCCTTCAACCTTCTTAGTTGTAGTCAATTTTTTTATGAACACCGAACCAATTGCTTGGCGCCAGCAATAAATTTCAAGGGGTCAACTTCTTCATAGCAATCTTCTCGCCTGCAAGGCTTCGAAGATATATCTGAATCGTCTCTGTATCTCAGATATTATTCGGTGTAGTTCCTCGAACTTGACACCAAAGATGGCATTCTCTTCAGTTCTCTGTGGACTATTTCTCTCTGTGTGCACTAGCAAACAAATCAGTCCACACCTGTTTCTGTCAACAATCTCCAAAACACAAAAGAGCAAATATTGCGCCAACACAAACAATGCCCAGTTCACTTGAGGCTGCTTCACCAAAAGACCATGTCGTACACGCAGAACACAAGACATGTCCAGACTCAAGTATTCTTGAAATGACATGGTCAAGGCAAAGTAACTCGTTAGTACAAAAAATAATTGAGGGTTGACTTGTGCAAATTAAACACACACATGTGCCTCTCTGATGATGCGTGAGTAGTTCTTTGTGGACCTACGGGTCCGTAGTTAGTAGCTAGATGGCTTCCTCTCTCTCGTTTGATTCTCAATACAATGGTCTCTTGGAGATCCATATGATGTAACTCTTTTTGCGGTGTGTTTGTTGGGATCTGATGAACTTTGAGTTTATGATCAGATCTATATTTTTATCCATGAAAGTTATTTAGATCAACATGCACGCATTCAAATCGAAGTACAACCATACAATGCCCAATTAAGTTGAGGCTTCTTCACGAAAAGAACACGATGCATCAAACCCACACATGCATGCACAAAGAAGACCAGGAAATAAAGCATATGCGTCTACAAGGGACCGAATCGTATTTCTGAAAGCGTTCATATTCTTTCTGAAAGTGTTCACATTATTTCTGAAAGTGGTCACGTTCTTTTTGAAAGTTGTCCTGTCTTTGTTCAAAAAATAATTTGTACGCTGAATTTTTTTGGTTCCTCTGTTTTTTGCTCCGTGACTATTTTCCCTTCCCGCCTACATTTCCAAGAGGGGCACGCCAAATTTTCCCCACCGCCAATAAATACCTCGTTTGTTGCCATCGGTAAACCTCACTCATAATTTCCCTCCGCCCCTCCTCCCGCACTTCTCCTCCAGATCTCGAACTCTTCCGGCGGCACCAGTTTCCCTCACCATCGCCGTCGACCGACATGACAATAGGCAACCTTCCTAGCGGCAAGGTCTGCAAGTATCCTGTCACGCTGAAGCCAAGAACTAATCGTAAACGAACAGGTAACAATCATCTTCCTCTCCCTCACTACCGCAACTATTGAAGATTCATCCGGGCGTGTGTATATGTTGACATGTTCGATGTATCCGCTTGTATTCAGGAAGTCCATGGTTAACCCCACACGAGTTCAACCATAGGGTTCGTATCCGGGTGTTTCCTGCATGCGTGTTCTAGATTTGTTCGCATGTTGCGTTCCTCCGGATTATTACAATTTGGGCACCGTACAAGCGTTTATAATTCAGTGTACTTTGTCTAGTCAATTCAAAACATGACTAAAGGTAGTTCTAGGTTTGGAAGAACGTCATTTCACATTTGTATTCCCTATTCTAGTGATTAAGTATTTAGGCTATATCTTTGTGGATTCTTTTATAGATCCCATTGTTTCGTCTTTGTTCCGCAGTTGCTACACCCGACACACCAAATGAGTACAAGAAAAGAAGGCAACAAAACATAAGGGAGAATGCTATCCACATGCCAGAAAAATTTAAGGAGAATGGAATGGATTCAAACTCAGTTATAGGGGATATCTCTGAACTTGCATACAAATTTGTATATGGTACTGCTAATGTTGCTAGAAAGACATAGGAAAAAGGACAAACCAGGCAGAAAAAAATGTAATTTGCAGGAGGATAAAGATATAGCGGACAACCCTGTATATGAACCAGAGGGTTCAGAACAGGATCGTGACGATGACGAAGGTGACAATAATCCAGAGGGAGGTGATGATGCTCCAGAGTTGCCCCAAGCAGTCGAGGTACCGAAATATACATTTCTAGTAGTACATTTTAATTTTACAACATCTTGTAGCCACATCACGTTGGTGTTTAAGTACACTCCTATCTTCCGGCAACACATGAGAAGCAAACTGACACTACAGTTCGTCCAACTCCAGTACGTACAAGATCTAGAGTAGCCATAGACGATGCCCTATATGATTCCCAGATGCCAGAACATCATGATGACTAGTACATGACACAAGATTTGCAGCTCACGCCAACAGATAATCTGACCTCTCGAGATAACAACTCCCCTGTAGATAATTCAGATGAAAATCACGAAGCGGTTATCCTGAGGCAGAAACCCGGATACTGGCATCTGCACACAAAAACATCCAGTAGAATGGATAAACCGTTCAAGGAGAAGAAGAGGCGAGGTGAGTGCGAACCTACTTGTTCGCATGGTTTAGAAAGTTATATTGAAAGGACAGGAAGTAGGATGAAGGTTCACTACATGGAGGGAGCAAAGAAGCCTATTGACCCTCTACAAGCAGCAAAACTTAGTTCAGAGGTTGGCTATCATGTCAGAAATAAGATGCCCATAAAAACCAAGTGGAAGGAGTACAATGTAGATGTGAACAAGCATATGCTTCCTGAAGTTTATGACTCGCTGCAGGTCAGCCATGAAATGAATCTTTTTTGCAATTGTGCCATACCACAATTTTTTATCTTCCCGCTCTAAATGTTGTAACATGCATGTGTGTATGATGTCTGCAGCTAAAGTTTGAGTTTCCAGGGAACGCTAAATTGGCCAAAGCAGTGACTAATGGTATCATTCAGAAAAGCGTGCGGTCACACAGGCACCGACTGAAGGCGAAATTTTACAGTAAGGTTAAAAATCTTACTGAGGAGCAAGCGTTGCAGTTGAAGCCAGTTACTGTTACAAATAAGGATTGGATAGATCTAGTAAAATAGTGGAAGAATGAGCAGTACCGGGTAATTCATGCTTAATCTGACAGATTCAACTTTTACTATGCCATGTGGTCAAAACTAAATTTATGTTTCAATCCATAGGAGATATGTGCCAAGAATAAAGCAAACTGAAGTGCTTTGAAGCTCCCCCATAAAACTAGCTCTAGAAGCTACATTGCAGCTTATCACAGTTTGGTAAGCATTCCAGCTTCGTACATGCAAATTATCATATTTTTTCATAAGCAAATGGCCCGCGGCAATAACATTCATCATATCCTATTTGATGTACTAGTGTAATTAGCAAAACCAGAAACCTACACCTGTTGAATTTTTTGTAGCAACCCACACCATAAAGAAGGATGGGGTGATGAGTAAGGACTACAACAATAGCAATCATAAGCGTTCTACAATTTCTGGATTTCACATGTAATGTGCCACCCAAAATATTATGTTTGTAACACCGCACCAACAATGCTTCAACCATATTACAAAAGGAAATGAAGGACAAGCAAAGCGCAACTCCAGCACAAGGTGAAGAGCCAAAAACAGATGTGCAGATTGTTGTAGAGGTTCTCAAGGGTGTTTGCAAGCATAGCACGTTCCTCACAAGCATGGGAGAGTCATCTGCCTCCGGGCACAAGACAACCTCTCATGAGCGCATTAGAGAGCTTGAAGAGAGGCTTGCAACTTAGGAGGTAGTTGCGAGATCAGCAGCTGAAAGGTATCAAGAAGAGCTTAATGCAAGGATGGCAGCGCAGCAACAGGAAATAGAAGAGATGAAAACAAAGCAGCTGGATGAAATTGCAGCTCTCAAGAAGGTATAAGAGGAGAAAACTACTTCTATGGAAAAGAAGCAATCACAACTGGAAGGAGCTTTTGGTTTTCTCTTAAGGATGCAGGGAGGCTCTGATAAAAGCATGTCGCAGCCTACTTTGGGAGGCTATTACAACATCATGTTGCAGCCCACTTTAGGTGTCTTTGACAACAACAAGTAGCTACCCTGATGGTGGTCTTCTTCGTCCGGTAACTTATGGTCGTCCCTTATTATATTTTGTAATGTGTGGTACTCTGTCGGTTTTCTTTTATGCCATATGTGGTACTTCCTTCGTTGGCTGATCATTATCATAATTGTGTTAAGCATGTCTGTTTTCAGTGTTAATGAAAGTCATTTCATTCTCAAATTTAATATTTTACAAATTTTAAAATTCAAATTTTGTTGGCACTTGCAGCAATGAATAAACTGTGATAGTAATAGTGACGAAATGTGTGTCATAAACAGCTTCCGGGCCCACATGTAAGTAGCCACGTCAGCATCCCATGAGCCCACATGTCATGATCTTTGACCGGTCAAACCTGATTATTACTGATGGGCACCATCAGTGATAAAACCTCGGACGGGTCCAGCTGTAAGGTGCCATGTCAGCATATTATGGGCCCGTACGTCAGATTCGTTGACTGGTCAAACATGGTGGGTCGGTTGTTAGTATACGGTGACAGTTCTAGTGACATTTTTTGGCCGTCGCAGAAGATAGTTTCGGCGATGTTTTTTGGTTCGTCACCTGAGATACGACCTTACGGGACGGAGGAAGTGGTACCGTCAAGATTTTATTTTCTATGACAGCGCTTCGGTGATGGTGGGGGGTGACGGCCGGAAAACGTCTTCGAGGTATTTTCTGTGACGAAAAATGGTTATACGTGACACAAGTGAAACGTCACAAAATAGAGCAAATTTTGTAGTGTTTCAAGTAGTTTTGTTAGGTTTCTAGTAATATGCTTGTTATTTATGCAATTTGTTTTCCAAATATTCTAATGTCATTATTTATTATCTAGTATATGTTTTATGTAGTTCTCCATGCAATCCACTTAATTGTTGCGCTACCATTCCATCCGATTTAGGCAGTGACAACGCCATTTTGCATGCAATTCAGGTGGTCACCATGACACTGACATCTAGTTCAGGCAGTGACCACACCTTTTTTACATGCAATTCAGGTGGTCACCACGGCACTGGGATCCGATTTCAGGCTGTGACCACGCTACTGGCATGCAACTCAGGCGATCACCACAACACTGGCATCCAATTTCGGGCGAGACCACGCCATTGGCATCCAACTCACACGGTCACCACGAGAATGACATCCGGTTTCAAGTAGTAATCATGGTCATGGGATGGCACCATAGAGTAATAGCAGCACGTGACTACAAATGGAAGACATGCCATATACTTGGTTCAAGTGTTTTTACTCATATTTGATCCAACTGGTTAAGTGCAAATCCTTAAGTGTGTCAGGTCCTTGGTTCGACTCTAGGACGTAAAATTTTTTATGCTAATGATTTGTTTTTCATTTGTTTCTCTATCGCCGTCAAGTGGCCCCATGTAGGGGAGACGCTCACATATAGTCACATCAACGTTGGCGCTGCTATTCTTCCACACTAAGCCTCCGCTCCCCATTCCAATCCCCAAATCCCCCCGTTAGGACCGTGAATATATCGACCAGAGAGGGGGGGGGGTGAATGGGAGATTCAATTTTTCTTTTGAAAGCTTTGAAACACAACCCAATCACAGCAACGAAATGTAATAATGAAGGAAATAGATAGAGTCAATCTTCTTCGTCAGAAGCATATTCATCGATGAAAGCTTTAACAACTGTACGAGCTTGATAGATCATAGGTTTAATCACAATGAGAGTAATACAACATGCAAACAAATGAAGCAGAACGAGGCATAACATAGAAGAAACCGAGTGAAATTCTATAGAACTATTTCACAAGAAAGTCTAAAGTACAAGAGAGAGGTGATGAAAACAGACGAAAATAAACACAGACACAGATAGACAGAACAAAGTGATCAATAATACTATCGGTACAGAGCACGAATGATAACTGCTGAAGGAAATGCAGTAGAGTAGAACTAACTAGTGGTGCTCGAAGGCGACAGAGAGGTTTGGTAGACCAGTTCACCCTTCTGCCAAAGGGCTACGTCTGGTCGGAGGGGCTATGACTTAACACGAAAGATAAACTCTCTTCACCCTATTCTCCTTCAATGTAGAGCTGATTAGACTCAGGTTGATTTCACTCGTGGCAGATCCTTATCGGCGATCTCCAAACCTTCGGCCGACCTTCGCAAACCACAATGACTCTTTGTTGCTGAAGATCAGGCTCGGTAAAGACATCGACTGTTCATCACTCGAAGCCGAAACCTATCCGTTTAGAGAGTGCACAACTCTCAAGAGTATTAGGTACAAGAACTTTCACTCAGAACTACTGTGATGCTAAACCACTGTCTAAGTTTGCGCTCTTGATTTTTGTGTTGGTGGATCTTAAACTCAAATCACTTGGAGAGGGGTTGCTCAAATCAATCTTCTCAGAAATCTCAAGCGGAGCAGCCAACAGTCAAAGTTGGAGCAGGGTGGCTATTTATAGCCGTAGCCTTCCCTGATGGGAAATGACCAAATTAGACATCGGGCTCAGCCAATGGCCGAACGACATGATTCCAACGGTTGAATTTGAGCACAACGGTAACATTTCTGCGGAGCAAGAAATGCTAACTCGATTCGAGGCAAATCTCTCGCAACGAAGAAGATCACAGTCTCTTGCTGGCAAGTATTTGTTCGGAGGACAAAGAGGTTTCTCTCGCAACTTTCATAGGTTTTGGCTAAGCATCACAACAGATCTAAGCATTGAGAACCTATACCCCTCTTAGTAGTTCGGAGGTCCTATGACCAAAAAAAGAATGAAAGAAGAACAACTAAATGAAAGAAACGTCTTCATATAGTCTTCGACTTCCATCGCTGCAGTCAATTTCTTCGGACGACAATACCGAGTCAAAAGCTTTGCTTCAGCAGTAAATCTTCGAGGGTCGATTTCTTCTCATCAATCTTCCCGACTCTACCACTTCAACAAATATAGCTCATTCTTCTCTGCAACGCAGATGTACTTAGGTGAAGTTCCTCGAACTCAGCACCAGAGACAGCATAATCTTCGGTTGTGTATGGACTTTTTCTCTCTGTATGCACTAGTAAACAAATTAGTCCATACCTGTTTCTGTCAACAATCTCCAAAACACAAGGTAGGCAGATATTGCACCAACAATCTCCCCCTTTTTGGACGACTGTTGACAAAACAGATCACATTGAATGATAGATAAGGAATGAAATGTAATGCGGAAAATAATGAAAGACGAAAGATAATTATGAAGAAAAAATATCCCCCCCTAAAGATATGCTTTGGTTCGTGAAGGATCATGGGGAAAGCGATTTTTTTCTTCATATGAGTGTCCTTGACCGCAGATCATATACTTGAGTTCTTTCAATGCACTCGACGGTGTGTGAGGTAGTTCCTGTCACAAAAACTTCGACAAAGGTTAGATGTAAAAGAAGTGTTGAGAGATTTGTGACAAGGATACGTCATGAATGTTTTCTCAGAACACAATTTGGATCCACACGAGATATAGTTTTCCTGCATGTTAGGCATTCGATATGATCAGAGCAGGATCGAATAATAATTCATTGCTCAGAGTGGATATGCTTTGAGAGTGATTTTCCTGCATGGTTAGATAATGAGAGACAGCAATAGGAGCATATCCAATCACAACAGTTAATGTTCATTTAGTACTTGAGGTACTTTTCCAAAATAATATCATCATTTGATGATTCTATGTTCTTCTTCGAGTAGCAGTTATGTGTCCCTGTAAGATAGATAATGGTCTGTGATAAGCATTCACAGAACAAACACGGATAAAGATACCTGCAGACAAATAGTGTGAAGCAAATGATATTGCAGGCGGGGTTATTAATGTTACATGACGATCGAGTGTTTCAACACCACATGCGGTGTGATAAAGTTCTTGAAGCAAATTGTTCGAGAAAAAAAACCGAATGGCGAAAGAAAACACACCCTGCAACCCCGATAAACTATCACTCGATGTAATTCTCCTCCTTTTTGTCAACAATTGTCAAAAAGGAAAGAGAGGACATACGAGGAATTACTCTATGGGAGACCCTTCTGAATCAGAATTGAAACCACTCATAGAATTAGAGTCAGAAGAATGCAGAATGGTCGAGGCAAAAGCAGGAGTAGCAGACTTGGCCTTGGAAGGCTTGGAAGGATGGACATCAGGCTTGTAAATACGAGTACTGGCTATATCTACAATTTCATCATCATGATTGACAAACAGCAAATCTGTTGAAGCAGGACGTTGTGGGAGCACTGGAGTTTGTCTTCGGATACGTGGTACTTCAAGCAAGTCCAAATGATCATATTCCTTGAAGAGGCCCTTCTTGGCTAGATCCTTGCGAGAGTAATGCTTCCGCAGCAAGGTCCATGATCGCTTTCTTGCATCCTTCTCATGCAGAAGAATTTGGTGAGTGTGATAATGAATCAGATTCAACTTAGCCATCAATTCCATCTTTTCTTTTTTGTCCATCTTGATGTGCCTTTCCAGAGTCTGCTGCGTGCGAATACAAATCTCATAGATTAAGGGATTTTCTTCGCAACGGACTTCAATCCTGTCTTCTTTAACCTTTGGTGCATTTTCAGATGCAGAAGCGTTTGGAACAGTATCGACCGGTTCCTTCCCCTTTCTATTTTCCTTCACAATGTGCAGAATGTCACGAACAGGTGGCATGAATACTTTCGGCTTGTAAGCCCAGAAGAATTTCTCATGTGTAAGCTGCTCAATGGTGAACATAATCCATGGAGCATACGATTTCAACGATTGAGGGCTATCTGCAGCACACGCCAAGTTCTGAATAAAGAGATCTGGAATGTCAAACTTGATTCCCTGAGATATTGCAACAAGAGCATTTCTTACTATGCCTTTGATGGAGTTGGGCCGGTTTGTTGGCGTGATGGTATTGCACGGAATGTGAAATAACACTTTGTTGTCATAAGCCAACTTCTTCGGATCAACATCAATGCATTCGTCGCCCACCATAGTGGGATCCATCAGGACATGGAGTTGTGCTTTGGACACTTCCCAGAAATGCAGCCTGTGCTCTCTGTCATTCTCAAATTCACATCGAGGTAAATTTAGCAGCGCCAGAAAATGATCTACTGAGCATTTGATTCTCTCTCTGCCTGTCATCCATTCAAGTGTCCAAGATGAGGTATTTCCCATATCTCCTATGATGTGCATCGTGGCATAGAACTGAAGAATAACTTCCTTGTTCCAGCCATGATTGAAACGCATGAATCCCTTCAGAAGAGCATGTTCAATATGATCAAGTTTATTGTGGAAGCAGGGCATTTCTTCGAGCTTGGCGAAGTTCATCATCTTATGATTGAAAATCCTATGCTTGCCAAACAAGATTCGAGCATAATATATTGCCTGCTCTTTTGTCCAGAACCTTGGTGATAATGAAGTCCTCTCTCCTTCATAAGGACTGACCCCAAAGAATTCAAGCTTCGATGAGTGAAGCTGTTCATTGAAAGCGGGGCCATTTGACCCATACTCAGCAGAAAATAGTAGAAATGATCCCTAAGGATTTTTCCTTAATTCTTCCTCTCTTATTTCCATTGGTTGAACATCATCAGAGGCTGGTGCATTCTCATCAGTGGGCTTCAATGGAGCAAGATGCTTTGTAACATTTTCTAAAGAAGATGGCATAGGATCACTGGACTGACTGTCATTTATCTTCGCTAGAACTCCTTCAACGGCTTTCTCAGATTCAGGCACTAGGGCCCTTTCTTTCGGTGATGTCTCAACTGTGGCAAGCACAACAATTGGTGGCACAATAACTTTTTCGGACTCTTGGGTCACTGCTTGATCTCCTTCAGTCTGCTAAGGCAACACTGGTGGTACAACTTGGTGTGGCGAAACATGTGATGCAACTTCTTGTTCTTTCTCTTCGGGAGCCATGGGCTCTTCAAATTTCTTCTCTTCCTGCTCTGGCTGTGAAGCCAAAGAGCCAGGAGCATAGTCAACCTCCATCGGGGCAGGAACACCAGATGATGAGACCGAAGGGATATCACCTTGGGAAGCGATCAACTCCCCCTCAACCTTTTCACCCTCCTTCGTGGATCCAGAGGGTTCAGCTAGAATTTCCTTCAAAGGCGATGAAGTTGCCTTTTCCATCTCAATCTCCTCATCAATTCTTTCTTCAGGAGCATTTTGCTCGGGCATGACATTTGCTTCATCACGATTGACCAGATAAATGTCCACTACATCAGCTTCTAGTGTAGCGGGGTAGGAATGATCACTACCGCAGGCACAGACTGTTGTTCGGTAACTTCCTCGGGACGAGGGGAAGGTGGAATCTGTTGTAGTGGGACATTTGTAACAACGGGTGCTATAGTAGTCATAGATTGTTTACGACGATCCTTGATTTCTTTCGGCTTATTGGTTCTGGCCTGAGCTCTCTGACGTTTTTCTTCTCTTTCTCTGCGTCGAGCAAGATCTGCTTGACTCTAAATCTCATCGGTCCTACGATCACAAAGCTGAGAAACATCCATTTTCATCTTGGAGTGCCAATCAATCTTGTTATTTCTCATGGTGGTGAGAGCTTTGGTGATCTCAATGGTTCCTTTGTTTACGTATTTTCTTTCAGACTCAGATTTAGCTTCCCTTCTCATTTTCTCCAGAAGCTTCTTATCATCAAAAACTTGATTGAGTTCTTTGGTGATTTCTCTTAGCTTGAAGAAGTGCTTTGCTACCATCTTGGTGACATCTTCAGGCAGACCCAAACTACTCAGCTCAGCTGGATTTGTTTCATAGGAGGGACCTTCAATGATGTCAAATATCAGATCAAAATCATATTCCTCTATGGAAGCAGGAATGATTTTCTTCGCCTTCTTGGCAGGAGCAGCAACTTTTTCACCAGTAATCAACTTTCTCTTCGCCACTGGGGCAGCAGAACCTGAAGGTTTATTTGAGGAGACGGGGGCAAGCCTTGGTGAAGATCTCACTGGTGGCGAAATCTTTGCAGGAGATGGAGTTTGGTACGGCTTGTCAAGCAGCGCTTTCTGATCGTACATTGGAATTTCTTCCCTAGCATTGTCATCAGAAGAATCCTCATCAGACAAGGTAGGTGCAACCTTTCTTGATTTAATTTCAGTGGACTTCTTCTTCGGAGCTCGAGGGGAAACAAACTTTCTCTTCTTCTTTTCTTTTCGGGCAGACGCCCTCTCCTTCTTCTCTAGTGTTGGGAAACGTTGCATGGAAAACAATTTTTTCTATGCACATGCAAGATCTATCCATGGAGATGCATAGCAATGAGAGGGGAGAGTGTGTCTACGTACCCTCGTTGACCGTAAGCGAAACTGTTTAGTAACGCGGTTGATGTATTCGAACTTCTTCACGATCCAACCGATCGAGTACCGAACGTACGACACCTCCGCATTCAGCACACGTTCAGCTCGGTGACGTCCTCGCCTTGTTGATCCAGCAAGATGGCGAAGTAGTGGATGAGTTCCGGCAGCACGACGGCGTGGTGATGGTGATTGTGAAGCTATCTCCATAGGGCTTCGCCTAAGCACTACAAAAATATGACCGAGGGACGATGATACGTCTGCAACGTATCTATAATTTTTGATTGTTCCATGCTATTATATTATCCATCTTGGATGTTTTATATGCATTTATATGATATTTTATATTATTTTTGGGACTAACCTATTAACCTAGAGCCCAGTGCCAGTTTCTGTTTTTCCCTTGTTTTTGAGTTTTGTAGAAAAGGAATATCAAACGGAGTCCAAACGAGCTGAAAATTTATGGTGATTTTTTATGGACCAGAAGAAGCCCCCAAAGCACAAGAGTTGAGCCAGAAGAGTCCCGAGTCAGCGACAAGGGTGGAGGGCGCCCCCACCCCCTAGGACGCGCCCCCTGCCTTGTCGCTGACTCGTGGACCCCCCCGACGTGAAACCGACGCAAAAATTCCTATAAATCCAGAAACCCCCAGAAAGAAACCTAGATCGGGAGTTCCGCCGCCGCAAGCCTCTTTAGCCATGAAAAACCAATTGGGAGCCCGTTCTGACACCCTGTCAGAGGGGGAAACCATCACCGGTGGCCATGTTCATCATTCCGATGCTCTCCATGATGAGGAGGGAGTAGTTCACCCTCGGGGCTGAGGGTATGTACCAGTAGCTATGTGTTTGATCTCTCTCTCTCTCTCTTGTGTTCTTGATTTGGCACGATCTTGATGTACCGCGAGCTTTGTTATTATAGTTGGATCATATGGTGTTTCTCCCCCTCTACCTTCTTGTGATGAATTGAGTCTTGCTCTTTGAGGTTCCGTTATGTTGGATTGAGTATTGGATTTGAGAACACTTGATGTATGTCTTGCGATGGAATATCTGTGATGACAATGAGATGTTCTATTGATTCACTTGATGTATGTTTTGGCACTCAACTCGCGGATTCCCGAGGTGACATTAGGGTAATCTATGCATAGGGGTTGATGCACTTTTTCGTCCTATGTTCTCCGATAGAAACTTTGGAGTGATTCTTTGTTGCACGTTAAGGGATTGCCATATGATTTAATTATGTTATCATTGTTGAGAGAACTTGCACTAGTGAAAGTATGAACCCTAGGCCTTGTTTTCAAGCATTGCAATACCATTTTCGCTCACTTTTACCACTTGTTACCTTGCTGTTTTTATATTTTCATATTACAAAAACCTATATCTACTATCCATATTACGCTTGTATCACCATCTCTTCGCCGAACTAGTGCATCTATACAATTTACCATTGTATTGGGTGTGTTGGGGACACAAGAGACTCTCTATTATTTGGTTGCAGGGTTGTCTGAGAGAGACCATCTTCATCCTACACCTCCCACGGATTGATAAACCTTAGGTCATCCACTTGAGGGAAATTTGCTACTGTCCTACAAAACTATGCACTTGGAGGCCCAACAACGTCTACAAGGATAAAGTTGCGTAGTAGACATCAAGCTCTTTTCTGGCGCCATTGCCGGGGAGGTTAGTGCTTGAAGGTATATATTTAGATCTTGCAATTGAATCTTTTAGTTTCTTGTTTTATCACTAGTTTAGTCTATAAAAGAAAACTACAAAAAATGGAATTGGCCTCATATGCTTTATCTTTGAAAATGATGGAAAGGAAAATTGTGCTCAAGTGTTAGAAGAAGAAGTTTATAAAATGTTTGGCACTAAAGCTTTGAATGATGAGCATGATTGCAATGTTGTTAGTATGAATTCTTTGAATATCCATGATGCTAATGATATGCAAAGCCACAAGCTTGGGGATGCTACGTTTGATGAAAATGATATTTTTTTGTCCACCAAGTTTTTATGCGAAAATTTATTATGATGAAAGCATGCCTCCTATTTATGATGATTATACTGATGAAAGTGGGATTGGAAGAGTGTCAACTTTAGGAAGTAATGATCCCACTATTTTGGAGGGTGTTGAATCTTATTGTGATAATTATGAAAGTGGATTTGGAGAGGTCATGCCTTTATTTAGTGATGATTCCACTATTTCGGAAGAGGTTTCAATTGATTATCAGAACAAAGTTGCTATCTATGATGATTATTGTGATGACATGTTTGCTATAAAGAATGATAACCATGAAACTTGTCATCATGATTTTAATTTTCAATTGGATTATGCCTCACATGATAGTTATTTTGTTGAGTTTCCTCCCACTATTCCGAATGAGAAGAAATTTGCTTATGTGGAGAGTAATAAAAAGGGTGCTTTATGTGATGGTTATATTATTGAATTCATTCATGATGCCACTGAAAATTATTATGAGAGAGGAACATATGCTTTTATATATCTCAATAATATCAAGTTTCCTCTCTATGTTTCGAAAGTTTGGAAGTCATGCTTGTTTTGCCTTCCTATGCTAGTTGATTCTTGTTCCCATAAGTTGTTTGCTCACAAAATCCTTATGCATAGGAAGTGGGTTAGACTTAAATGTGCTTTCCACATATGTTTCATGATTCTCTCTTTGCGTTTCAATTCTTTACTTTTATGCGAGCATCATTGAAATCAGCATGCCTAGCTAGAAAGGCATTACAGAAAAGCACTTGTTGGGAGACAACCCAACACCATTACCTACTGTTTTTGTGTGTTCACATGATTAAGCTACCGTAGTAATAATGTTTTATAGCTTTTGTTTCAATAAAGTGCCAAGTTAGACCTTTGGGATGGTCTATGGTGATAGTTAACTTGATTCTGTGCAAAAACAGAAACTTTTTCTCTCAGTCCAGGAATTTTCAAAATTCACTGGAATGTGATTTTGATCTAAATTTCTTACACAAGATTGTTATACAATTTTCTCAGGTTTTCCTATTTTTTTAGAATTTTTGGAGTTACATAAGTATGGAAAGTTTCTAGATTACACAGACTGTTCTGTTTTCGACAGATTCTGTTTTCATTGTGTTGTTTGCTTATTTTGATGAACCTATGGGTAGTATCGGAGGGTATGAACCATGGATAAGTTGGAATACAGTAGATATAACACCAATATAAAATTGGAATGAGTTCATAACAGTACCTAAGTGGTGATTTTCTTTATTATGCTAACGGAACTTACGAGTTTTCTGTTGAGTTTTGTGTTGTGAAGTTTTCAAGTTTTGGGTAGAGTTTTGATGGACTAAGGAATAAGGAGTGGCAGGAGCCTAAGCTTGGGGATGCCCAAGGAACCCCAAGGTAATATTCAAGGACAACCAAGATCCTAAGCTTGGGGATGCCCCGGATGGCATCCCCTCTTTCGTCTTCGTTCATCGGTAACCTTACTTGGAGCTATATTTTTATTCACCACATGATATGTGTTTTGCTTGGAGCATCATTTTATTTTATTATGATTTTCTTGTTGTCTAAATAATATCCCAAGATTTTAAATTCTTAAATTTTAGAGAGTCTTCACATAGTTACATAATTATTCGACTACTCATTGATCTTCACTTATATCTTTTGGAGTAGTTTGTCATTTGCTCTAGTGCTTCACTTATATCTTTTTAGAGCATGGCGGTGGTTTTATTTTGAAGAAATTGATGAACTCTCATGCTTCACTTATATTATTTTGAGAGTATTTAAACAGCATGGTAATTTGCTTAGGTTACTAATTTAGTCCTAATATGATGGGCATCCAAGAGGGATATAATGAAAACTTTCATGTTAAGTGCATTGAATACTATGAGAAGTTTGATTCCTTATGATTGTTTTGAGATATAAAGATGGTGATATTAGAGTCATGCTAGTGAGTAATTGTGAATTGATAGAAATACTTGTGTTAAAGTTTGTGATTCCCGTAGCATGCACGTATGGTGAACTGTTATGTGATGAAGTCGGAGCATGATTTATTTATTGATTGTCTTCCTTATGAGTGGCGGTCGGGGACGAGCGATGGTCTTTTCCTACCAATCTATCCCCTTGGGAGCATGCGCGTAGTACTTTGTTTCGATGACTAATAGATTTTTGCAATAAGTATGTGAGTTCTTTATGACTAATGTTGAGTCCATGGATTATACGCACTCTCACCTTTCCACCATTCCTAGCCTCTCTAGTACCGCGCAACTTTCGCCGGTGCATTAAACCCACCATCACCTTCCTCAAAACAGCCACCATACCTACCTATTATAGCATTTCCATAGCCATTCCAAGATATATTGCCATGCAACTTCCACCATTCCGTTTTTATGACACACTTCATCATTGTCATATTGCTTTGCATGATCATGTAGTTGACATCGTATTTGTGCAAAGCCACCGTTCATCATTTTTCATACATGTCACTCTTGAGTCATTGCACATCCCGGTACACCGCCGGAGGCATTCATATAGAGTCATATATTTGTTCTAGTATCGAGTTGTAATTCTTGAGTTGTAAGTAAATAAAAGTGTGATGTTCATCATTATTAGAACATTGTCCCAGTGAGGAAAGGATGATGGAGACTATGATTCCCCCACAAGTAGGGTTGAGACTCCGGACGAAAAAAAGAGGCCAAAAAAAGAGAGAGCCCAAAAAAACAAAAAAAAAGAATGAGAGAAAAGGAGAGAAGGGGCAATGCTACTATCCTTTTACCACACTTGTGCTTCAAAGTAGCACCATGATCTTTATGATAGAGAGTCTCCTATGTTGTCACTTTCATATACTAGTGGGAAATTTTCATTATAGAATTTGGCTTGTATATTCCAATGATGGGCTTCCTCAATTTGCCCTAGGTCTTCGTGAGAAAGCGAGTTGGATGCACACCCACTTAGTTTCTTTTTGAGCTTTCATAAACTTATAGCTCTAGTGCGTCCATTGCATGGCAATCCCTACTCACTCACATTGATATCTATTGATGGGCATATCCATAGCCCGTTGATACGCCTAGTTGATGTGAGACTTGCTACTTCTTGAGCTTGCTTTGGTTTTTTCCTTGAAGAGGAAAGGGTGATGCAGCAAAGTAGAGTAAGTATTTCCCTCAGTATTGAGAACCAAAGTATCAATCCAGTAGGCGACAATGCACGAGTCACCGAATACCTACACAAACAAACACCAACTTGCACCCAACATGATAAAGGGGTTGTCAATCCCTTTACGGTTATTTGCAAAGTGAGATCTGATAGAGATGGATAAATGGTAAAGTAATATTTTTGGTTTATGGAACGGAAAGAAAATATTGCAAAGGAAGTAAATAGGAAACTAAAATTGTATATTGGAAACTTATATGATGGAAAGTAGACCCGGGGGCCATAGGTTTCACTAGAGGCTTCTCTCAAGATAGAAAATATTACGGTGGGTGAACAAATTACTGCCGAGCAATTGATAGAAAAGCGCAAAGTTATGACGATATCTAAGGCAATGATCATGAATATAGGCATCACGTCCGTATCAAGTAGACCGACTCCTGCCTGCATCTACTACTATTACTCCACACATCGACCGACTCCTGCCTGCATCTAGAGTATTAAGTTCATGAAGAACAGAGTAACCCATTAAGTAAGATGACATGATGTAGAGGAATAAACTTAAGCAATATGATGTAAACCCCATCTTTTTATCCTCGATGGCAATAATACAATACGTGCCTTGCTGCCCCTACTCTCACTGGGAAAGGACACCACAAGATTGAACCCAAAGCTAAGCACTTCTCCCATTGCAAGAAAAAACAATCTAGTTGGCCAAACTAAATCGACAGTTCGAAGAGACTTGCAAAGATATCAAATCATGCATATAAGAATTCAAAGGAGATTCAAATAATATTCATAGATAAGCTGATCATAAATCCACAATTCATCGGATCTCGGAAAACACACCGCAAAAAGTGTATTACATCGAATAGATCTCCAAGAACATCGTGGAGAACATGGTATTGAGAATCAAAGAGAGAGAAGAAGCCATCTAGCTACTAGCTATGGACCCGTAGCACTACAAAAAATACGCTTCCTTGATGATACACGTTTGTCACAGTAGGTCACGTTTTCTGTCATGCATGTACATCCATGATGATTTTATGACAGAATCAAGATAGTCATACATGTGTTGTCGTAGAAGTGTTCCATGACATTACCAAAATTATCATCACGGAAGTGTCCACTTCCATGACGATAAATGCCGCGTCATGGAAGTGCTTTCGTCAAGGGTGATCGACACGTGGCATCCACCGTAACGGGTCGCCGTTAAGCTATCGGGTCCGATTTTGGATTCGGTAACCCGCTAACAGCCACGACCAATGCCAATTTTCCACGTGTAAAATTTTCATTGCCCGACGGAACCACGTGTCAGCTCCGCGTTGGCATAGGTCTCACTCATCCAATGGGAGAGATGCGCCTATGATATGTTGACACGTGGACCGGCCCAAAAGTGGCCCATAAAGATTAAATGGGCCGGCCCAACTAAAGGCCCACAAGATTTTGCGGACCATAATGGGCTGGCCCAGCTAAAGGCCCACAAGATTTTGCAGACCATAATGGGCCGGCCCAGCTACAGGCCCACAAGATTTTGAGGACACTAGTGGGCCGGCCCGTTAACATGCTACCATGTTTTGGGTCAAATAGTGACCCATATTTGATCCGGTCCATTAACAGCCTGCCATGTTCTGGGCCAAATAAAGGCCCATATGAGATCCAGCCCGTTAATAGCCTACCACGTTCTGGGCCATATTACGGCCCAGATCAGATCTGACCCTTTAAGAGGCTTTGGGATAAATTATGGCCCATATCAGATTCAGCCCGTCAACTAGACGCTGTGCTTTTGGGACCACTTGAGGCCCGGTCAGGATTTCTGTTTGCTAAAGGCCCATTTAGTAATACGGCCTGATATTAGTTTCGGCCTGTTAAAGGCCCGTTTAACATTTTGGCCCCATATTTATTTCGGTCTGTTAAAAGCCCATCATATAGTTGGGCCTAACTATGGCCCGCTTTGCATCCGGCCTACTCACAGGCGATAATCTGATTGGGCCAAACAAGGACCGAGACAATTTTGGCCTGTACGGCCCGTGATGTGATTGGCACAATCATGGGCCGGGGTCTATTTCGGCCTGTTGTCGGCCTGTGAGCTGTTCGCCACGTTTCAGGCCCAACCTACTTTTCAGCCTACTAAAAGCCCATTGAATATTCTTGCGAAAATAGGGCCGGCGGTTTACTCGGCCTATTAAAGGGCCGAAACTACTAGTGGGCCAATTTACATTTAGGCCTGTTAACGGACCAAGATGACTGGGCCCATGCTGCGGACCATACATAGTGATTTGCATGACGGCCCGATTATGTACCATAATTTTACGGTTTGGCCGGTTTACTGCGAAGACAGGATATATATACAGTAAAATAACTGCAGCATCATGAATAAGAAAAAACCTAGACTATACAATAAAGAAATTACGGCATATTACATCCACGGGGCACCAGAGTTCGCTACTATGTTAATAAAGCACATCAGACAACAGATTACATACACTAGGCATCAAAGATCACCACCAGTGCAAATAAACACGCCGACAAAATAATATACAAAACCAAAAACACTTCAATAGAGTTCAAGAAAGGTTAGCCCTGCTCGGGAGCTACATCGCAAGCAACTGAGCAAGCTGATGAGACTGTGCTTGTTTGACGCTTATATCCTCACTCTGAAAGGGAAACAAGCAGACAGATGATAGGTTTTGCACATATAAGTATCAATGCTGACAATTCATCACATTTCTTATTGACGAATAAAATGACACAGTTTAAAATAGCATTAACACAATATGGTATTGTTCAGGTTGAGACATGGCGGGAAATGACATTGTGAAGGAGTTGGCAGCTTCACGACACCACTGGCTTACAGATCAAGAACTCATAAGTATTAATGGTTAGTGTGCTGTCCATTTATCCCATTTCGATTGGCAAATAAAGAGACGGTTTAAATAATAGTAGAATGATATGACATTGTTCATAGTTAAGACATTGTAGAATATGACACTGTGCTGTAGTGGGTAGGTTCACCACACCACTGGATTATGGATCAAGAACAGAAGCATACATGCAGTGCAAAAGAAGATCACTTGCTCTGTATAGTTTAATTTACATGGTATAAAGAAGGAACTTGGTTGTACAACCGAAAACTTCAATTGAGAAGGACAAACTTTTGTTTATGAACTACATAATAAACTTTAAACATGCAATTTGATGCAAACACCAAAAATAAACAACTGTTGCAGTCATGCCTAACCAAATATACACAACAAAGTTTGAAGGCTTGAGAAGGACAAACTTACATTAGTGGTGAAGACAGGCTCTATAAAGCCCTTGTCCATGCTAATGGGGGGGGGGCAATTCAAGAAGTTTACCACAGAATCTTCTTCATAAGCATTGCCTTTATTCTACATTTTGTTAAGAGTAAATATAGATGTGATAATATAAGAAAAAATGGAGAATATTTAAGATAAGATGAAGAGTGATGCTACATAACCAAGTAGCTATAAATGTAAGTACAGTGATACAGGCAAAAGGTACAACCAAGAGCAATGCAGAGCTAAAGTTCTTCAGTACCATCTGTGTTATCCAACCTTATGGTAAGAGTAAATATAGATATGATGTGTAGAAAATGGAGGGGAAAGGAAAATAAGCTACAGAGTGATGGTACATGAACAACTAGCTGTCAATATAAGTACACTAATAAAGGACAACAGGTACTTACAAGAAAAATGCAGAGCTAAAATTTTTCATTGGCATTGGATATATTCTACACTAATGTAACCATTCATACAGATGAGATAATTTGGAGCGAACAATTGATAAGCAAGCTATCATGCATACTGCTGTCACTTAATGAACCAGGTATGAATGCAAGTACAGTGATATAGGACAACAGGTACTAACAAGAGCAAATCAGCGGGCAGCATATTTGCGATATCCTGTCGTCCTTTTCAAACCGAAATTCTTCTTCGAGCAGATTTCCTGCAAAAGAGATCCGTAAGGCACATGCGGAAAAGTAGAAGTTCAAATTGTATGTGATATCATAGACAATACCTCATCCTGGGAACGAAACCAGTGCATAACAAGGTTTTTCCATTCAATGTCTTCTTAATTTAGCGCATGAGACTTCACCGGAAATTCGTTTATAGACTTGCCATCAAAGTGTGATTTGCTGAGATAACACCGATACTGCTGCAATGCTTCCTTGAAAAGCGCAAGCAAGCTTTGCTCGTCATGACTATCTAGATTGACCCTCGCCTACTTACAACAATGTAATGTAAATCATTGATGTGTTCAATCACCAGAAAACAGGAAAATAATTACCATGAATAATAGCACTTACACGTAAGTGGGACAGGAAGATGTGAAAATGGTGTTTGTTTTCACTATAATCTTCCCATGATGGGAATATATGCACGTAGTCCCTAACAACATTGAAAGCATTGTCTTTTAAACTGGGAATAACTGGAATGGGGTTCCAATCTGCAGGAATTGGTCGTCTCTGTAGTTGGGATAGGTCTTCGGCCGGTGGACTTGCTGTACTTTTTGCTGGAGTTGGATTTTTCTGTGGTACGGCTGGTGCTATAGCAACTGAAATCGGCATACCTTTTGCTGGAGTGCAGGTCCTGTGTGGTGGGGCTAGTGGTGTGGCTAGTGAAGTATGGGTACAGTCTGCTGGAGTCGGTCCTACGTTTTGTGTCATTGGTTGTAGAGCCAATATAAGTGGGGTGCTGTCTGATTTCTTCGGCACCACCATGGTTTTCAAGGACTTTGCTGGTGCTCCTTCAGGTTCGGCAATCACCCTCTTCCTTTTTGATGTCTGATGCACAAGAACATCATTTGAGTGAAAAAACATGGTATGATGACAGATGGAATATGTATTGATAATGGATGGGCATGGCATCTTGACATATATGATGAGTAAACTAAGCAGATGGCGGTGCAACAAAGTAGAAGAAATGCAAGACACCTTATGCAAGATACGCGCAATCAATAAAACCTTGCCAAATTAGAACATGCACCTTGATGTGTGAACAGGACAGGCCATCTGCCTTTGACTCCTCGAGGTCAGAAAAGTCATTAGGATCATATTCTGAACAAGAATCTACAGGTGGGGAGCGTATGAGTTTCATTACATCTAGAATGGCACTCAATGCCTTGGTGCCAATTTTGTAAGTCGTTGCAGTGTTCCACAATATTCTTCTGATGCGTGGATTCTGATATTCACTGTGATTACGTATAATATCTAAGAAGCATGAAAACATAAATAGTAGTGAGATTATCTTTGTAATGCAGAGGATATTCTAATATAGGGGCGCCCTGTAAACCCTTGTGTGCTATCACTGATTCTGATGAGAGAACCCATTTGTGCTGTAATATGGTGCGTGCATTAATATAATCTGGCACAAGTACACAAAAGGCTCTAGAAGTAAGGATAGTTGGCAGATGATAGGTTCATAATATACTGTATAGAGAGTTTATTGCCAAACCATGATAACAAGAGCACACAGCAACTAGGCAGATCGTAGTGTACAAAAGGGGTACACCATAACCAGGATATATAAATCGGGAAAGTGGAACTGGCTGGAAAATACGGTGTTGTATTGCCGCTACTAATTGAAAGTCTATCGATCACGTACATGCCAGCTCTATTGTCGTGGGAAACCACGGCCACCTATGGGACCAGAGGGCCCCTTGCTAGTTCGGCAGGGGACGTCACGTTGCACAAAGAGCAGACGAGCGTGGGGACAACACGGCAGAGATCACACAAGCAATTTTACCCAGGTTCGGGCCGTCGGGAGGCGTAAAACTCTACTCCTGCTTTGGTGGATTGATGGTGGAAAAACTGGTGGGGAGGTGTAGTACACTGCCCGACAGGGGTTGCCTTAGGGCGATAGTGGCCACGTGCGTATGGGTGTGTGTTGTTCAACTTTCCAACCCTTTCTACGGTTGCCATGGGCCTCCTTTTATAGATTAAGGGGTTACCACAATGGCAAAGTAGTCATTATGCACTGATAAGATAGAAAACAGTGCTATCATACTTAACTCTGCAGGCTGACAGGGTGCATTAAATGCACTGCTTAACGTCACGTCATTGGTTGCCCGGCAAGCCTTGCCGGGCTATCTTGCTAGCTTCACACCTGCTCGCTTGACACGTCACAGGACGGGTGTCATCTGTAGGCGTCTTTTGTAGAGAAAAGCTGCCATGTGGCGAATGGCTGCCACTTAGTCACTTTGCGGCTTGACACCGCACTGATTGACGACGAGGGTCGTGGCGGAGTGGTTGGGTGAGGTGGTTTTGTCCTTGTGAGTCCCGGCCAGCCCTACCGGGACGTCTTGGGCGCCTTCTTCTGGGGGTGGCCTCGCCCCTGCCGAGCTCGCTTGCCCGGCAAGGGAGGCTCTTCTCTTGGCGGCATCTTGCTTCCCTGACTTGACTCTGGTCCTCTTGATTTGCATGTTGATCCTTCGAAGCTCTTGGTCTCTCGTGCTCTGGCATGGCCTGGTGCTGTAATCTTGTTCCCGTGCCTGTGCACAGTCTGGGCAACAGACCCAGGGTTTGTTGCACTGACAGAAGCCCCCGGGCCTGCCCCGAACGCGCTGCCGAGCATCGTTAGGGTAGGGCCTAATAAGTGCACAGGCGGGGGTGCTGAAGGGGTTGGTCTCTTGAGGTCTTCTTTGCTTCTTCATTAATCTTGGGTCCAGGCCAGTTTCCGGTTTCCTTGCGCGTCGTGCGTAACACTGCGAAAAAAAACTTCGGTCGTGGCCTGCGGATTGCCCACGCCCCATGATCACGGGGCGGAAACTGCCATTCCACTTGCCTCCTTTCTCGCACGCACCTGCCACATGTTCTGCATGCATTGGGCGTGGTAGGTGGTGGATGTGGAGGGCGCGGGAAGGAGTGCCATGGCTGAAAATCGGGTGCCGATGGTTGGAGCAGAGGGTCGGCCTTGATTCTTAGAGCCGTAGAGGGCGCAGAGGGGCCGTATTGGAGGAGTGGGGTGACCATTTCCTATGTGAGAAGCCAGCCCCTGCCTCTCCCTCCTATAAAAAGGGGGGCGAGTGCAGTGCCTCTCCGCACACACTTCTTCTTTTTCTTCTCTGCAATCCTTCCCCCTAGTCATGGTGAGGGGGCGAGGGCGCGGTGGTGTCCCAGCGGCGGC
Organism: Aegilops tauschii subsp. strangulata; assembly: GCF_002575655.3. Classification (NCBI taxonomy): domain Eukaryota; kingdom Viridiplantae; phylum Streptophyta; class Magnoliopsida; order Poales; family Poaceae; genus Aegilops; species Aegilops tauschii. The sequence continues at coordinate 118,936,157 of NC_053038.3, read as the reverse complement.
GACGAGGGCTTCTACTCAACAACGCATCCATCCTCCTCTGGATCCTACAGTGGCGGAGCCTACTGTGAGGGGAGGAGGGAGGGGGAGAGGCTGAGGTCGCCGTGGTGCTCGAGGAAGAGGAGGGCGGGGTGGCGCCTTGGCTGCGCTCTCACCGGTGGCTCCTCCCCCAATGGAAGGCCATGTCGGGGATCAACCTCGAGAGTTCATCATCAGGCTGTACAGACCTATGTGTGGTCATCTTCGCCTCCCAACTCCCTTTGCACAGGAAGTGGAGCTTGAACATCCACGTTCTTTGAGGTTGCACATGAGGGGTTGTGGGAATGGTGGCATGTGGGTTGATGTCGACTTCCCTACCCCTCACGTGATGTACCTCCGCCGTGGTTGGAAGACTTTTGCTCGCGCCCACGGCTTCTCGGAGGGGCATGTTCTCCAGTTCAAATTAATGGAGAGCGGCCTACTCTCCGTCAAGATCTTCGGGCTCTCGGGAGGTTGCTTAGGGTGCTGCGCGGAGAGGATGACCGATGAGGAAAGCTCCTCCTCGAGCGAAAGCGACGAGGAGGACAGTGACGGCGATGACGACGGCAGTTGTCGGATTCGAGGTTCCGCAGACCCTTGAGAGGTTCGAACTCTGGGGTGCGCGCGAAGAACTCTCTCTCCCCAGCCTGCCTACCCAATGATTCCACAGCCTAGCTCGATGAACCCAAAGAACAAGAGACACAGAGGTTTATACTAGTTCGGGCCACCTTGCGGTGTAATACCCTACTCCAGTTTTGTGGTGGATTTCCTTGAGGGGCTGAGGGTGAACTAGTAAAGTGGGTGGAACAACCTCAGGAGGTGAGGGGTTCTTGAGCTTGATGAGCTGGTGAGGTGGTTCAGATGGAATGGCTCCGATCCAAGATCGGATGCCCCTCTATGGTGGTGGCTAAGTCCTATTTATAGAGGCCTTGGTCCTCTTCCCAAATGTGGGCGGGAAGGGATCCCACAACGGCCAAATTTGAAGGGAGACAACTAGTACAAGCTATCCTTACAAAAGTAGTCTTGTCCTGCCAAAGGCTCTGGTGGTGACACTGCCGTGGGCTCCGTGATGACCTCCGTCCTGCCGTCCTGCTGGTCTTGGTCTTGTTGCACCGATAAGGAAACCTTTTCTTGATACCTCGAGGCTCCGCGCCTGCGCTTGCCTCCTTGGCACCAAAGGGGAAACTAGTACGTTGCGTCCGCTGGCGCCCGCCTAGCCTTGGTCGTCATGGCTCACGTCATGTGAACCTCACGAGGTGCCCCTTGCATAGATGTTTCTGCTCCTCGGGAGCCAACCTAGTGAGGCTGCCCCCAGGGAGGTCTTGGTGTAGTCCGCCTCGCGAGGCTTGGCCCCTCGCGAGGGTCTTGAGTTGTTGCTGCTGAAGTTGGGCCGTACCGGGCCGTTGATGGAGTCACGCCACGGGCCGCAGGCAGGTAGGTCTGGGTACCCCCGTTCCCAGGACGCCGACAGTAGCTCCCGGGCCCAAGGCGCACTCGAACTTGGCTTTGAGGTGAAGCCAAAGGGCAAGTGCGGAGCGCCGCGGGCCCCAACCGTCTGCGGCCTCGGCTGACGCATGGCGATTGATGGGACATGGGCGCCTCCACTTCCCCACGCTACCTCCGCAAACGTTTGACTTGACAAGACTCTGTTGCGTGCAGAGAAAAGATCATCATTGCGCGCGGCCATGGAGGCCGTCAGTTGGCCTCCCTCTGGCTATAAATGAGGAGAGGGGCGAAGCCCCCCTTGCTCGTCTCCTTCTACTCGCCGCCCGCTCCTTCTTCTTGCTCCTTGTTTCACCGTCTTGCTGCAGCCTCCATGGCGCCAACGAAGAGGTTCTCCACCGCAGAGAAGGGGAAAGCTCGCCAGGAGGGGCCCGGCTCGCCACTGCTCAAGAGAGGGCGGGGCCGCCCTCGTAAGCACGCTGCTACCCCTGCAGTGGCGCCTCGGGGGCGTGGGCGCACTCCTTCGGGGACCGGTGTCGTCCTTGGCGGCCATGGTGGCATCCCTCCCGGCGGAAGCCACCCGAGGCGAGGCAGCTCCCCTGCCGAGGGGAGGCGCACCGTGATTGCCCGGCCTCCCCGGCCGCGCTTCCATTCAGCGGAGGTGCTCCCGAAGTTCATCGTGTGGTCGGAGAGTCTGGCTGGCACCTGGCTCCAGCTTCCGCGCTCCTTTGCCGGCGAGCTGCCGGCCGGGGGTCTTGACGGCCTCTGGCTGCAGGCCGACGGTTGTTGCAGCAGGGCCTCGTGGGTCGCGGTGGAGGTCTCTGCCGTGGGCAACATGTCCCTGGCCCGCGGTTGGTAGATGTTCGCCCGCGCGCGTGGTCTGAGCAGGTGATGCACCCTCCACTTCAAGTACGACGGCGCCGCGACCCTATTTTGTGAGGGTGTTTGGGGAAGATGGCCGCCGCGCAGGGTGTTGCCCCGAATACAGTGGCGGGGACGATGAGCTCGGCATTGGCGATGGCCGTGACGAGGCTGAGGGCGAGCTTGCCCTTGGCGACGGCCGCGGCTTGCTCATCGGCGGCAGCTCCTCCGCCAGCGAGAGCACCAGCAGCGGCGGCTATGACCAGCCACCGCGCCGTCGGGTTCACTTCGAGGATGGTGGCGGGTCGTCCCGTCGCCACGCGGCGGTGAAGCGCGAGGAAGGCTCAGGCTGAGCTGAATCCGGGGGCCGCTGCAGTCGTGCGGGCGCTTTGTTTAACCTTTCCTTTCTTCCTGCATTTGAAAAAAGTAGATAGCCCTGCTGGGGTGTGTAATGGACCATGGTACTTATGCCGCTATGCTATGTTTGTTATTCTTGCGTTATGCTATCGTATTCGTGCTCCACGTAGATGTAGGGGGATAACTTAGCTTGATATGCTCGGGGTAGTTTCCCGTCTCGTGAGGGCATGCCTTTCGGCATCTGGTGAGGCCTCCTTGTTACCGACTCGGGAACTGCTGATCTCGGGAGGTGTCATAGAGCTGCAGGGTTTGTTAGGAAATCCATTGGGTGCCTTGTTCCTCCTTACGCGAGCCCTCAGGGATGGGCTAATCATGGCTTAGTGCACTGCGTCGCGGTACCCGGGGGGCACAGACTTTAAGAGGGGTCGCCAATCACGAGCTCATTCGAGGGCGCCTCCCGAAGATCAAGGGAGCCGAAGCTCTGGGGCGACAGGGCTTTGGCGAGGTGTGCCCGCGGCGTGGGGCAGCCCAGCGCACGGACACACCTGCCCAGCCCCCGCGCGGGGCGCACGAGGGAGAGCGTCGGGCAACTGCCGTCCTCCTTGTCGTAAGACAACGAAACAGCAAAGTAAAAGGGGAAACTCAACCAAGCAATCGAGAAATGCCAGAACTCCAAATTTCATTAAAAGTTTGCAAACTAGCTACAGAAAGCAAATGAACAGCCGCGTCCGGCACCTAGTCTAGTCTTCTCACCAGCGTGGAGCTAAGTGCTGCCACTAGGACGTGGGAGGGAGCCCCCGAGGCCCGAGGGCGGCACTCCGGAGACTCCGGGGCGTGTACAGCCCCACTCATTATTACGTGAGAGTGTCACGAGCGGAGACCTTCACATGCACTAGGCCTTGCTTCATGGGTAGAACTTCCGGAGGTGCTGGATGTTCCAGGAGTTCTGGATGGGGATCCCATCCTGCGTCTCCAGGCACACGGCGCCAGGCCTAGAGACGTGGGCAATCCTAAATGGGCCCTCCCACATGGGTGAGAGCTTATGCAACCCTTCCCTGGAGAGCACCCGCCTCAGGACGAGATCGCCCACCTCGAGCATCCTGGAGCGGACGCTGCGGCAGTGGTACCGCCGCAGTGCCTGCTGGTACCTTGCCGCTCGGAGTGAGGCTTGGCGGCGGTGATCCTCCCCCATCACAAGGTCCATCCCCCGCATGACGTCTTGACGTGCCTCGTCAAATGCAAAGACCCGCGCGGAGCGATGCTTGACCTCGTGAGGAGAACCTCTTCGGCTCCGTAGACGAGGAAGAACGGAGTCTCGCCCGTTGGCCTGGTGGCGGTGGTGCGGATGGACCACATCACAGACTGGAGCTCGTCGTGCCAGCCCCTGCCGCAGGCCTCGAGCTTCTTCTTGAAGGTCCTTGTCTTGAGGCCTCTCAAGATCTCCGCGTTGGCGCGCTCAGCTTGGCCGTTGCTTCTGGGGTGTGCCACCGAGGTGTAGCATATCTGTGTTCCAAGGTTAGCACAATATGTTTTGAAAAGGTTGCTGGTGAATTGCGAGCCGTTGTCGGTGATGATGCAATTAGGGACTCCGAACCGGCTCACGAGGCCCTTGATGAACTTGACCACCGAGCCGGCCGGGATGGTACGGACTGGCTCCACCTCCGCCCACTTGGTGAACTTGTCGACGGCGACGTAGAGGTAGCGGTAGCCCTCGGGCGCCCGAGGGAATTGACCCAAAATGTCCAGCCCGCGGACCGCGAATGGCCACGAGAGCGGGATAGTCTGAAGGCCCTGAGCTGGCTGGTGGATTTGCTTGGCATGGAACTGGCAGGCCTCGCAGGATCTCACCATCTCGGTTGCGTCGTTGAGTGCCGTGGGCCAGTAGAATCCACCGTGGAACGCCATGCCCACCAAGGTGCGCGATGACGAATGATGCCCGCAGTCCCTGCCGTGTATGTCAGCTAATAGCTCACACCCCTGCTCCCTGGAGATGCATCGCAAGGAAACATCGTTCGGGCGTTTTCGGTACAGCTCACCGTCCTGAATGCAGTAGGCTGTAGCCTGCCAGGCTACGCGCTCCGCGTCTTCCTCCTTCCCTGGCAGGGTTCCTTGCATCATGTACGCCTTGAATTCTTCGGTCCAGCACCCTCCTGGGGCTCGAGCGCTAGGAGCAGGCGTGCTCCTGAGGTCGGGCCGCAGGCGGGGGCTCCCGAGGTTGGTGGTGGGGGAAGCTCCTCCTGAGGTGGTGCTGGCTCCACAGCTGGAGGGGCTGCTGAAGACTTGAAGAGCCGCTCCTCAAAGACACCAGGCTCCTGAGGCTGGCGCCTGGATGCCCTCTTGGCGATGTCGTCAGCTTCCTTGTTCGTGCCACAGGGCACGTGCTGCAATTCCAGGCCCAAAAATTGCTTCTCCATTTTGCATACCTCCGCGAGGTATGCCTCCATATGCTCGTCCTTTGGCTCGTATACTTTGTTGGAGAAGTTGACGAGGAGCTGGGAGTCGCCCCTGATGGTGAGGCGCCTCACTCCCAAGGCCGCTGCAGCCTTGAGGCCGGCGATCAAATCTTCGTACTCCGCGATGTTGTTGGAGACCTTCTTGCCCTGCTGGAAGCAGAGCTGCACGGCATAGTAGAGCTTGTCCTGGGTGGGCGAGATGAGCACGGCTCCAGCCCCTGCGCCCTAACGTGCGAAGGCGCCGTCAAAGTACATGATCCAGCCATTTGGCGCTTCGCTTCCTGGCAAGAGAGACCGGCCCTCGCCTGAAATTACAAACCTACCCCTATCGAAACCTATAGAAATCGAGCCGATAGGCTTTGCGTGTCAGGGATAGGCAGTAATTTCCATCTCGCAGATTTTGGTTTCCGGCGGTTATTGCGACTTTCCCCGCTTCGTTCAAATTTTTTGCAGAGCAAGAGTGCACGTTTACTGTGCCAACTTCGATTGGAATAAAATTCTATATACATCATTTTTTATATATACTTTCATAAACACAACAAAGAATTCTGCTCCTTTATATATATAATATGATTTACAAATACAATGATCTCAAAATCATAAGGTTGAATTCAAAAAATTTGAAACAAATTATGTTCTACTAAAATGTATGGATCAGTAATATCTACATATTAAATAACATAGATGCACGTGAATTCATATTAGTATGCATGTTTGATAGATCAATTTTGGTTCGAGTATGAATTACATGTATCATCATCGAACTCAAATATTTGAATCCCTTTTATGTTGATATTTTCCATACACGCAGCTAAATATTTGAATCTCCTTTCACGCCCATCTCTCTCGCATGCTCCTTCATGTAGCTATCACTCTCTTTTCTCCAGCTCACCCGTACGCTCACTTCATGTTTCTCCTATTTTCGCAAACATGGTCTCTCGATGTCTCCCTTGAGAAGTGTCACACTCTCCCTATCATTATACATTACACGATTTTCATTATCTCTCACATCTCTACCGTTCTCTGGTATCACTAGGTACCTAAGCTTTCTTTTTCACCGCCACACACACACACTCACTCGCCTTTCACTTTGTCTTTCTCTCTATAGGGTTCTCTCACACACCCTATATCTCTCTAGATATGACTCATACCACTAAAATTACTCTCTCCCATAGACACAACATTTGTTGTGGTCTCCTTTCCGTCTCCATCCCAGTTATAAAACTGGCATTATTCATTTGTTTACCGATCAGACAAATTCCCCCCTCTCTCTATCTCTCTCTCACACACACACAACTCCTACTTCCACTCCCCTTCCCAACTACCGTCTCTCTCTCACACACAAAACTCTCACTTTCACACCCCCGACTCGTATTTCTCTCACAAACATTGATCGACTAGCCTCCAGATAGGTTTATACACCCGCACACTCGTGCTTCCACTATCGCGTACATGTCTCTCTCGCACTGCTTGTATCTATGTAGATTTTTCGTCCCTTCTTGAGACACACCCTCCCGATCATGCACACACACACTATTGCCTTATTTTAAGTTGATACCTCTCGCACACACACTCTTTGTGTCTTTGTCACACACACACTCCGTCCTCCTCCTATCTCCCTCTATCTCACACACAGCACACACACACACACATGGGCTTTTTCCAACAACTAGCAAGATGCCCGTGCGTTGCACGTAACATCAAGATGCATTTGTATGAGTAATTTATCTTGTGAGAGAAAAGGATGAACGAGGGAAGGCCTTATTTACAAATGGGGAGAGGGGTGTGGGTACCTTTGTGCAAAATTGCCATAGTTTCCTTCCTATCCGTCCGATGTATATCTGACGGATAGGAAGGAAACTATGGCAATTTTGCAAAAAGGTACCCACACCCCTCTCCACATTTGCAAATAAGGCCTTCCCTTGTTCATCCTTTTCTCTCACAAGATAAACTACTCATACAATGCATCTTGATGTTCCGTGCAACGCACGGGCATCTTGCTAGTAAGAGTAGAAATTAGAGATATACCACTTCTCGAATCTTGAAACCAACCACATTCCTCCCTTATCTCATCAAAACTGCCAAGGGAATTTTTTTGAGTGAAACATAACATATTTTTAGTGATATACGTATTTCAAAACTAGACTCTTTTTTCTATCAAATCGGTGAATTTGTATTAATCTACTTTGCTCGTGTGGCAATGCATTGGCACATTGCGAGTTATTACTACTGTATAATTTTTTGGACACCAGACAAACAGTGTAGTACATATACGAAGAGAAGAGGCGCACACACGCAGTCGGTCTCTCGCTGTCTCGCACAAATGAGAGTTATGTAAAGGCACCGTAAACAAATAAACCCTAAAACCCTAGGTGCACGATTGCTGCATGCGCGGGTACCGGGTATGTGGTGGAGCGCACCTTTGTAGGAATAGTCAGCTCGCGTGATAATTTGATCCGTAGGAGTTGAAAGTCGGGACCACAGGTGAACGACCTGGAGGCGGTGGCTGGCCAGTCGCCACTGATCGAGTAGACACTTTTAAAATATCATTTTTTAGCGCGGTAAGGGTTCTGATTTTCAATGGTGCGTTATAAGTACTAAGTAGTTTTTAGAACGATTGGTATGGAGCGAAAATGGAGTTCATAACTACTACCTTCATCCTAGTTTACTAGTCCCCATCGTATTTTGGGTCAAAGTTTGTCCATGAATTTTACTTGTAAAATGTGAATGGAAAATGAGATTTTGTTATACCCAAACAAAAAAGGACTGGAGGGAGTGATTGCTCTGACACAAACGCGACCTCTCATAGCGCAGGAATTGAACCGGCGTGCCGGCCAACAGGGCCCCACTCGCTGCATGCCAGGCTGAACACGCCTCCTCGCCTCATGCAACCGGCTTCAGACTGCCCCGCCTGCCTCCATTGAATCCGTGCGTGTGCCGGCAACACGTCCTTCCGTGAGCCGGTCGGCATTTTAGAACACAACGTCGGCTGGCTCCTCGTCGGCACGCTATTTAAACGAGGCCAGACGCCTGGCAAGAACCGCACCACACCGCTGCTCCCCATATCCTCCTTGCACCATTTTCTCCACACTCTCCATAGCATCCGGTGAGTAGTAAGATGAGTTCTCTGGCATAAAAGCCGGCTGGGTGCCCCGACAAGCCAGGCAACTCACTGCCCCACCTCCCTCCCCACCCCAGGCCATCAGTACCATGGGCGAGGCTGCAGGCGGGCAAGCGGAGGAGCAAGCCCCCGCTCCAAGCTGGCCCCTCGTGCATCAACTTGATGCTCCAAGCCTGCTCGCAGAGGAGTGGCCAGTTGCTGCATGCCGGCACATGGGGGACCATGGTGTCTAGTGCACCGTGGTTGGCCGCGCCATCCAACGCAAACGTTGGCGGAACCGTGGCATGTTGGCGGAGGTGGCCAACATGTTTGCAGCCACCGCCGACACCGAGGAATAGTAGACCACGGGAGCCGCCGCTGCTCTGAACCCACGAATGCTACGACCACCGCGTCGCCGGCATAGACATCTGGTGTGTTGCCCGGTTTGGCTCAAAACATCATGGACCCCAGCCGCAGGCGACATTAGAAATTATACCTGCTTCCAGAAGTTATTTGCGATTAGTCAAAAAATGACCAAAATATAATTAATTACGCATGGTCTTGACTTGTTGTGCTCGCAGTGGTAGTAGGAACTAGAGGTTTTTCTTTATTTATAACTCTGCTCACATTGTTTTGGCTTTGAAGTGAATCATGGTTGTGGACATTATCTATGAATGTGCAGATATCTGTGAACATGAGTTTGATGTGGAAGTTGTACTTGGAATGTTGGGCTTGCGCGTGAACTATACCATGTCCAATGCTTCGTCTGTTATTGTTTGGAAAGTAATTGCTGTTATTACATGACCGAAAAAATTTATTTTGTGCCACATCAGTAGATGCACGGACGTCACAACAGGCATGCTGACTGGATAAACATTTGAACCTAGCTATTATGAAGGAAAATTTGTATTGACAACAGTTTTAGATAGCAGGAGACGTCGAGCCTGCTCTGCCTCTGCTAGCTTCTTTCTGGCTTCTTCCATCTCTTTTTTGGCTTGGGTGAAGAGAGCATCTGATTGCTCTTTTCGCTTCTTCAGGAACTCAGCTAGACTCTCAAGGGCTGCAGCACGCTTTCTTTCAGCCTTTACTAGAGCCACGAGGACACGAACAGTTGACGACTCCACCTGGCTTGTGTGTAATCCAGCATCATCTGGGAATTTGCACCTTGTGTGTAATCTAGCATGATTAGGGAATGAGCACCTTGTGTGTAATCCAGCCTCATTTTGGAAACATGATCTCGAGGTTGACCATACTTCCCTCCTCGCAGGAACTACATCCTGACATGAAGTTACTTCTTTTTTAGATCAATACTCAGAGAAACCCAGATCCATTTAGTAGAATCCAGATAAACAGGACTCGGAGAAGTGAATTCAAAAGGAAAATAGAAAAACGGACTCCAAGGTGAGAACACCCACTTCCTACATCAAGCTAAAAACGAAAGCATTTGGACGATTAAGACTCTTCTTATTACACATCAAAGAACACGAGGCTAAGAGAAACAAAAACTACAACATATACACATCGAAGAACACGAGGCTAAATGAAAGTAATTGAAAGGGTGTTACTTACCAAAGCTCATTTTACAGGTTCGGTGCAGCTCCTCTTTAACTTGCCACGCTCCTTGAAGATGTCCCCAATATCCCGTGTTTGGTCTTCATTGCTCCTCTGCATGTTCGCACTCATGGTTTTAAAATCTCAACATGGCAAGAAAAATATAGTAATACTCACGCATCTTGTGGGCAACATTAAAGCACTCATCTGCCATGTTAGAGCATCTCCAACAGAAGCGCAACGCGCAGCGCGTTAAAAAAGCATTTACAGCGCCAGAATAGCATTCTTTTGCGGCCCCGGAGTGCTGGCTCCAGCGGCCGCTGCAAAAAATTGAGCGCGCGCCGCTCCAGCAGATCCGCTATATTTTTTTCTCCTTTCTACTCTGACTCGATAGACATTCGACTCCGAGTCGATACTGGCATAAATAGATACAAGCAAGATGCCCGTGCGTTGCACGTAACATCAAGGTGCGTTTGTATGAGTAGTTTATCTTGTGAGAGGAAAGGATGAATGAGGGAAGGCCTTATTTGCAAATGTGGAGAGGGGTGTGGGTATCTTTTTGCAAATTTGCCATAGTTTCCTTCCTATCCGTCAGAAATCGGACGACCTATATTGCAGGATGGCAGGCACACCATCATCACCAACTCTGTTTTTATAAGAGTAGAGAGTAGAGATAGAGAAGTAGAGATAGAGAGTAGAGAGTAGAGACATAGATAGTTCTCAGTATACATATATCATAGATAGATAAAAAAATAGATAGTTCAACTACTCCTCGTCGTCCGACTCCTCCTCGGTGATGTCCTCCTCCGACGTCTCAATGTAGGCGTCAAGGTACCGATCATTGTCGGAGTCCCAGCACGACGCTGCTCCTAGCTTAATGTTGAATTGAGCGGCCGCTTTCCGCATACGCTTGTCCTCGCGATAGGCGGCTCGCTCCGCCCTCCTCTTCTCCCTCTCCGCCCTCCTTTGCGCATAGAACTCGCGCTCGTTGATGATGTCATGCGAGAAGCATTGGCGCCACAACACCATGGCTTCCTCATCCATCTTGGTGATGCTGAGACGGTGCTCCCGCCTCCGGTTGTCGCGACGATCCTCGTCGGTGATAAGCCGTGGCGGAGGCGCGAGCTCCTGCGCCCGCTCCCGCGTCGGCACATTGGGGAAGTTCAATATTCTATGAGGCGACGGGAGGTGCCACGCCGCCGCGTCATACGCGCGGGCGGCCTCGTGAGCGGCGTCGAAAGTGCTGAGGCTGAGGCGCATCCCGCGGAACCGGATCTCGGCGGAGAAGCCGCCAGAGTGGCACGCGCGGACGCCGCAGTATCCCCAAGTTTCCCGGCGACGCGGCGGCATGGTGGCGCGGTGGCGGTGAGGCGAGAAAGAGCGGGGAGAGTGCGGTAGCGAGGCATAGAGCAGGGAGAGAGCGGTGGCAAGGCATAGAGCGATGGGAGGGCGTTGGATTTTATAAAGTGCTCCGAACGCCGCGCGCCAAAACTAGCGCGCGCCCGACCGCTTTTTTCCCTGCGCGGGTGATCCTTTCCCGATGTCCCTGCTATCTCTACTCTCTTCTCTACTCTTATATTTATTTTATATTTATATTTATCTCTAATCTTATAAAAAACAGTGTGGTGATGATGGTGTGCCTGCCATCCTGCAATATAGGTCGTCCGATTTATATCCGACGAATAGGAAGGAGACTATGGCAATTTTGCAAAAAGATACCCAGACCCCTCTCCACATTTGCAAATAAGGCCTTCCCTCATTCATATTTTTCTCCCACAAGATAAACTACTCATACAAATGCATCTTGATGTTCCATGCAACGCATGGGCATCTTGCTAGTTCTAAAAAACTTTCCATTATTTGCCACACTACTGGTTGTAGATGAAGAACCTACTGATGAGGACATAGACCTGGGGTAGGGTAATAGGCCTGACCTATACCTCCTACCTAAGGTCCTTGTCCTAGAAGCAAAGAGGTTCAGGAGTAAATAGAGGGGACCCAACGAAGGTGTCGAGTGCAATCCACTCGACCTACCATTTACTCGGAGACCCCCCTTATCTAGGTCACTCGACCGCTAAACCACCCAACGTGCAGAAGACCTAAAGCCACTCCGCGCAGCAACAGTCGGGCATTTACCCTTAGACTTAATAGTCATTTATATCACTTTACTACAGACATTACCTGTAACGCTCCTTCTTCATGAACATTGAACCTTGTGTAACTGAGGGCCGGAGGGGTCTGGCGAACTCTATATAAGCCACCCCCTCTTCAGGCACAAGGGTTCGCATCCCCTGTAACACACACGCATATAATCCAGTCGACCGCGTCTGGGCTCCGAGACGTAGGGCTGTTACTTCCTCCGGGAAGGGCCTGAACTCGTAAAACTCGTGCGTACAGCTTCTCCATAGCTAGGATCTTGCCTCTACATCCCTACCCCCCATTCTACTGTCAGACTTAGAACCACGACAGTTGGCGCCCACCGTGGGGCAGGTGTCTAAGCGACTTGTTGGAGAAGTTGCAATTTTTCCGATCCCCATCAGCATGGTTTCAGGCGGAGGATTGGCCGAGGGCCGCGAGATCCGTCTCGGCGCGCTCGTGTTCGTCGCCGACGACTCCGCTTGGCTCCAATAAGCTCCACTCGACGTCGAGGCGCTCCCCGTCCGCGGGGCAACGCACTTTCACGCATGCGTCCGTGGTGTCCTCCTACGGCAGCCGTCGACTCAGTATCGGTCGGCTCCGGTGGCGTCTTCACTCCCTGCTGCCCGCCGGCACAAGCGTTCCGGTCGGTCGAGGCTCCATCGGTGGGTGAGGCACACGGTGGCTCGCCAATCGGCCACCCCCCAAGTCGCGGCAATTGAGCCCGACGAAACTCTCTACGGCCTGTTCGACTGGCTCCGTTGAGACTGCATCCGAGTGCGACAACAGTGACCCCGCGGCGGAAGTCTTGATGGTCAACGGACCGCGCAGTCCTCCTGGCTTCCCCCGCGACGACGGTGGTGATGGAGGAGGCGATCCGTCGCGTGCCCACGAGGAGTACCGCCCCGAGCCCCTCTTTTCGCAGCAGAGGGAAGAGCTTCGCCGCCGTAACATGGATGCACTTCACACTCCTATCATTGGAGAAACCCCCGAGGCCTGGGCCTTGGAGGAGGTGCGCCTGGCCAACTTGGCGGAGCGCACTCGACTGGAGAATCTCCAGCACGCACTCGACGAGCGTGCTCGGCAGCGAGTTCCTGAATCCAGTCGACGACAACTTTTCCCGCCTCCAACCCAGGTATATCGAACTCCGATCCAGAATCTCACAGCTGCTGCTCGAATAGCAGAGTCAATTCAGCCTTCCCAGTCAGAGGCTGGTAGAGGGTTGATGCAGATCCGGGCTTTGCTCCGGGCGGCGGGGGAGCAGAACACAATAGTGTCACAGTCTCGGAATAGGATTCATAGTAGATCTGTAATGGCAGACACAGTTCAGTCGGCCCACAGCCCAAGATCACCTCCAAGGCGTGAGGGACGTGGAGATCAACAGGATTAGTACAGAAACCGTGAGCAGTATGATCGTCGTCGAGTACCCACGCCTCCCCTAAGGAGTGGGTCATACGCGCCTCGGCAACACGATGACAGGTGCCCTCATAGTGGTGGGCGAAGGATTCCAGTCTACCCCCGGGAGCCGGGCTTTGACGCGAGATCCATTCTCGTTCAAGGTCTGGTTGATAGGAACAGGGCACACAGAGATGGCCACGATAGAGATTACCCGACCGGCAGCAGGGTGCATGTTTCAGGTCCCGAGTGTTTCAGCAGAGCCATCAGAGCAGCAGTGATTCCTCCCAACTTCAGGTTGGCGATTGGAGTCAGCAAGTTCACTGGTTTGTCCAAGCCTGACACTTGGCTTGAGGACTACCGAGTGGCTGTGCAGATTGGTGGTGGCAATGATGAAGTGGCCATGAAGCACCTGCCTCTGATGTTAGAGGGTTCGGCCAGAGCGTGGTTGAATCAGTTAGCGCCTGGCAGTATTTATAGCTGGGAAGAGCTTGCCCGAGTGTTTGTCAGAACATTTGAAGGTACGTGCAAACGGCCAGTAGGGCTAACTGAGCTACAGTCTTGTGTGCAGATCGAATGAAACTTTGAGAGATTATATCCAGAGATGGATCACATTGCACCACACGGTGGAGAATGTGTCTGATCACCAAGCAGTTTGTGCCTTCAAGGAAGGCGTCAAGTATCGAGAATTGAATCTGAAGTTCGGTCGGACCGGAGATATGTCTCTGAGTCGAATGATGGAAATTGCCACCAAGTATGCTAATGGTGAAGAGGAGGATCGGCTCCGGAGTGGCAAGCACAAAACAGTCGCCCACGAAACCGGAGGAGGGAACTCCAGTCGGAAGCAGAAACGCAAAGCCGAGCCAGCTGCTCCCAGAGAAGCCTTAGCCATGACTCAAGGAAAGTTCAAGGGGAAGCCCAAAGGGCCATGGAACCCCAAGAAAGTAAAAGATCAAGATGGAAATGATGTGTTGGATTTACCATGCCACATTCACACTAAAAAGATGAGGAGGGTAATCTCATTTACCCGAAACATACCACTCGACAATGTCGGCTCCTAATCCAGCAGTTCTGAGAGAAACAGCCCAAAGAAAAGGAGAAAGAATCGGACAAAGTTGAGGATAAGGAAGAGGACGATGATGGTTACCCCCACATCAATTCCACTCTGATGATTTTCGCTGATGTTAAGAGCAAGAGTCGACTGAAAGTCATCAACAGAGAAGTTAACATGGTCGCTCCGGCGACGCCCAGTTATTTGAAGTGGTCCCAGACTGCCATTACATTCGACCAGTCTGATCACCCGACACACATAGCCACCCCTGGGAGGCAAGCGTTGGTGGTCGACCCAGTCGTCGAAGGCACTCGGTTGACTAAGGTTCTGATGGATGGTGGCAGTGGCCTGAATATACTGTATGCGGAGACCTTGAAAGGAATGGGCATTTCGATGTCCAGACTCAGTGAAAGTAATATGAGTTTCCATGGGGTTATTCGTGGCAAGAAGGCTGAGTCACTCGGCCAGATCGCCCTCGATGTGGTTTTCGGTGATTCCAAGAATTACCGCAAAGAAAAGTTGACGTTTGAAGTCGTCGATTTCCAGAGTGCTTATCATGCTATTCTGGGCAGGCCGGCTTATGCACGTTTCATGGCTCCACCATGTTACGTTTACCTAAAATTGAAGATGCCTGGCCCTAAAGGAGTGATCACTACCACTGGCAATCGGAAGAAGGCAGAAGAGTGCTTCCAGAAGGGCTCAAAGATCGCCGATGCGCAAATGGCAGTAGTATCAAAAAAATGCAGATCCGAGTGATTTGTTGCGAGCTAAGAAGCCTGCCACTGATTCAACATTTCAGTCTTCTGGTGAAACGAAGCCGATTCATATTCACCCGACCGATCACAATGCTTCTCCGACTCACATTTCGACAACACTTGACTCCAAATAGGAAGAAGCGCTCATCCAGTTCCTCCGTGAGAACTAGGACATCTTTGCATGGAAACGTTCTGACATGCCGGGTGTTCCTAGGGGGCTAGCTGAGCACCGTTTGCGAGTCGACCCAAAAGTGAAACCAGTCAAAGAACATCTTCGACGGTCCGCCGTACAGAAGAGAAAAGCGATCGGTGAAGAAGTGGCTCGGCTCCTAGCAGCTGAGTTTATCCGAGAGATTTACCACTCCGAGTGGCTAGCCAATGTTGTCATGGTTCCGAAGAAGGACGACTCACTTCACATGTGCATTGACTTCAAGCATATCAATCGGGCCTGCCCGAAAGATCACTTCCCTCTCCCCCGCATCGATCAAATAGTCGACTCGACTGCAGGGTGTGAGCGCTTGTCCTTTTTGGACGCTTATTCCGGGTATCATCAGATCCGACTGTATGGACCCGATGAGATAAAAACAGCTTTCATCACTCCATTTGGGTGCTTCTGTTATGTCACCATGCAATTCGGCCTAAAGAATGCTGGAGCCACATTCATGAGGATGATTCAGAAGTGTTTACTCACTCAAATCAGTCGGAATGTGGAAGCATACATGGATGACATTGTGGTCAAGTCACGTAAAGGTTCCGACCTGTTGGCTGACCTTCCTGAAACTTTTGCCAACCTCAGAAGGTATGATATCAAGCTTAATCCATCAAAGTGCACATTCGGAGTTCCGGGCGGAAAATTACTCGGCTTCCTCGTTTCCAAACGGGGGATTGATGCTAACCCAGAGAAAGTTGGTGCCATTCTCCGAATGAAACGCCCTGTGCATGTGCACGATGTCCAGAAGCTTACAGGTTGTTTGGCCGCCTTAAGTCGATTCATTTCTCGCCTTGGTGAAAAGGCATTACCTCTTTACCGACTGATGAAGAAGTCTGATAAGTTCGAGTGGACTCCTGAAGCTGATGCAGCATTTGCAGAGCTCAAAGCCCTGCTTTCCACCCAACCGGTGCTTGCTGCCCCAATCAGCAAAGAGCCTTTACTTCTTTACATTGCAGCCACTAGACAAGTCGTTAGTACAGTACTTACGGTCAAGCGGGAAGAAGTAGGAAAAGCCTATAAAGTTCAGCGCCCAGTATATTATGTTTCTGATGTTTTGACTCCATCAAAACAAAGATATCCACATTATCAGAAGCTTGTTTATGGGATTTATATGACCACGAAGAAGGTTGCACATTATTTCTCTGACCACTCCATTACAGTCGTCAGCGACACTCCATTATCAGAGATTCTGAACAACAGAGATGCAACTGGTCGAGTGGCAAAGTGGGCGATTGAACTTCTTCCCTTGGATATTAAGTTTGAGGCAAAGAAAGCTATCAAGTCCCAAGCAATAGTAGATTTCCTCGCCGAGTGGATCGAACAACAACTGCCGACTCAAGTTCACTCGGAGCACTGGACAATGTTCTTTGATGGTTCCAAGATGCTGAATGGTTCCGGTGCTGGGGTGGTACTGGTATCCCCCGAAGGAGACAAGCTCAGATATGTTCTCCAGATTCACTTTGATTCCTCCAATAACAAAGCAGAATATGAAGCACTCTTATATGGGTCGATCTCCTAGAGGAGGAAAGAGAGATGCCCTTAATCCGGTCGACCATTTATCAGCAAGACTTGCTTCGATTCCACGCCAGAAACATGAGGGGCCGAGCCTTCTAAGAGGGAGACTTGGTTCTTCGAGTGGATCAGCAGAAACCACACAAGCTCGCCCCTGCTTGGGAAGGTCCCTTCATTGTCACCAGAGTTCTCCACAATGGAGCATACCATCTTTACAATGTCGAGCATCAGAAAGACGAGCCACGGGCTTGGAACGCGGAGCTGCTTCGCCCCTTTTATACTTAAGTACTCATTCGGATGAGATGTAATAAGAAATAACTTTGTAGGTTGTTTATCAAAGACAAGAGCTTTACAGTCTTCCTAAATGGTTGTTGTTACTTTTGTTTGCGTCTGAAATCCCCCAGTGGGTGACTTTGCCGCGAATCCGCTTCGCCTAAAGTTTGAAAAATCCTACCGAGTGGTGAGCAAGCCTCTCACTCGGGGGCTTAGCCGCGAATCCGTTTCGCCTAAGTTTGAAAAATCCTACCGAGTGATGAGCAAGCCTCTCACTCGGGGGCTTAGCTGCAGTCCAGTACTCGCCTAAGTTTGTAAAATCCTACCGAGTGGTGAGCAACCCTCCCACTCGGGGGCTTAGCCGCAGTCCAGTACTCGCCTAAGTTTGAAAAATCCTACCGAGTGGTCAGCAACCCTCCCACTCGGGGGCTTAGCTGCAGTCCAGTACTCGCCTAAGTTTGAAAAATCCTACCGAGTGGTGAGCAACCCTCCCACTCGGGGACTTAGCTGCAGTCCAGTACTCGCCTAAGTTTGAAAAATCCTACCGACTGGTGAGCAAGCCTCTCACTCGGGGGCTTAGCTGCAGTCCAGTACTCGCCTAAGTTTGTAAAATCCTACCGAGTGATGAGCAAGCCTCTCACTTGGGGGCTTAGCTGCAGTCCAGTACTCACCTAAGTTTGTAAAATCCTACCGAGTGGTGAGCAACCCTCCCACTCGGGGGCTTAGCTGCAGTCCAGTACTCGCCTAAGTTTGAAAAATCCTACCGAGTGGTGAGCAACCCTCCCACTCGGAGGCTTAGCTGCAGTCCAGTACTCGCCTAAGTTTGAAAAATCCTACCGAGTGGTGAGCAACCCTCCCACTCGGGGGCTTAGTTGGAGTCTAGTACTCTCCTAAGTTCAAAGTCCACCCCCATTCGCAAGGACGACGAGGTGCAGGTCGACTGCAACCATCTCCTTCGGAGCTGCACCACAAGTACAATGTGCGCTCCATCCCTATCCGCAAGGACGACGAGGTACAGGTCGACTGTAACCTTCTCCTTCGGAGCTGCGCCACAAGTACAATGTGCGCTCCATCCCTATCCGCAAGGACGACGAGGTACATGTCGACTGTAACCTTCTCCTTCGGAGCTGCGCCACAAGTACAACGTGATCTCCCTCCCTATCCGCAAGGACGACGAGGTGCAGGTCGATTGCGACCTTCTCCTTTGGAGCTGCGCCACAAGTACAACGTGCGCCCCATTCTCGTCTGCAAGGACGGTGTGGTGCAGGTCGACTGCAACCTTCTCCTCGGAGCTGCGCCATAAGTACAATAGCTGCATCTCAAGTACAAAGATTATTCCAATTGAAGAGCAAATTCCACTCGAAGGCAAACACAAGCATATTCAGAGATAAACCAAGTTCAAATGAATCCTAAAGTTCCGGATGACGGATCAAAAGTATTCGAGTATCAAGCCCGAAGAAGTTTAACGATTACACAATCACTCGGCATTCCGAGGCAAATAAAGGTGGAGCATAATGTTTCTCGGTCACGCGTCAGGAGAAGGACTGCTGGGTCGCACTAACTGTCGAGGTCTATGCTGTCTGCAATGCGAGTGGCGGCGTCAAGGAAAGTGTCCATGAAGGATTGGAAGGTGTGCCTCTTTATGTTAGCAACCTTGAGCTCCGCCAGCTTGTCTTCTTTGACGTCTTTGCAGTACACTTGGACAAAGGACAACGCGACATCAGCGCCACAGCGAGCAGATGACTTCTTCCACTCTTGCACTCGGTCAGGAATTTGATTCAGTCGAGCCATCAGAGACTCGAGGTCTTGAGACAGTACCGCCTGAGGCCAGAGTTTAGTGTCAACCCGAGTCATCGCTGCCTTCAGGCGAGCAAGATAAGCAACCGCGCTGTCCATGCGAGATTCCAACCGCAGCACATTCATCGCAACATCATCCTTGACTGGACAATTTATGGGATCGAGAACCGTCTCGACCCGCCCAGTTTCCACTTCAAAGTCTTGGCAAAGCTCTACACAATTGAGTAAATGGTGAGTCGACGATATAATCGAGCTTGACAGTCGACCGTAATAAGTCAGTCAATCATCAGTACCTTCAAGTTTTAGGACCACCTTTGCAGCAAGCTGGCCCAGATAAGACTCCAACTCACCCTTCTTGGCCTTGAGGCTCCCAAGCTCGTCAGTCAGCTTGTCCTTGTCTTTCTTCAGTTGCTCGACCTCCCGATTGGCGTCAGAGACAGCAATCTTTAGTTTGGAGTTCTCCTCTTCTAACTTGCCGACTGAAGCAAGCTTCTTGTGAGCAAGCGCCGTTTTCTCTCGCGCTTCCTTCTATGCAACAGCAAGATCCAGATCCTTCTTCTCCAAAGCCTGCTTCATTTTCTCTAAAGAAATAACATTCTTTAGACGGGCTTGGAGTTGACGGTTTTCACGACATACATCTGCTCGAGTGGAGTCACTCGGTTCAAAAAATGGAAAGGAAAAGGGCCAGCAGTGAGAAAGACAGTTGACGATTAGTTACCTCCCATGGCAGCTACTTCATCACGAGCAGTCTTGAGATTCTTCTTGGCCAATTCCAGATCAAGGTTGAGGCTGATTTGCTGCTGGTTCATTGTGGAAAGCTGAGCCCCAAGATCACAAGATTTCTGTAGTATAAGCCATATCAGGTGACCGAGATAAAAAGACATCACAGTGATAGCTACTCTAAGACTACCGCCGAATCAAACATTCAACGACAGTCTCGGGGACTACACCCAGTGGGTGCACTTGGCGTGCCCCCACTGGTTTGAATAAACACTCGACATGGTCTGCCCAGCGCGAGAGTCAAAAAAAGCAGTTCTCAGACCATGGTCGACTGCCCGCAGTCAACCACGGTCTCGGGGACTACACCCAGTGGGTGCACTTAGCGTGCCCCCACTGGTTCCGGTTCCACTCGACCTGGCCCGCCCAGGCCGAGTGAGAAAATTCAGATTCTCAGACCACAGTCGACTGCCCGCAGTCAACTATGGTCTCAGGGGCTACACCCAGTGGGTGCACTCAGCGTGCCCCCACTAGTTCAAAGACTCAATCGACTCAATCCAAGTCGACTCAAATAGACTTGTGCAACTTTAAAACAGTCACACCCCAGTGGGTGATCGGATGAGAAATAAGATCAGTCAAAAATCAACTAACCTGGACATTGGTCTGTAGAGCAGCGCCGGCGTTGAAGGCCACCTGACTGGCCTCGTGCACCACTTTCATCTGCCCCATCACAAGATTCAACTGAAGAAGAGCTTCCTTGGCAGCACTCGGTGGGTCGTCTGGAGTTTGATACATAGTGAAAAGCGATGATGGCAGAGCAGTCGAAGCAGCCGCTGGGTCTGATGCATGGAATTGTAATGGAGCAGCAGGGGTCTGAGCAGCTGATCCTGATGGGCAATCAGTCGACAGCGGGATAGCAAAAGTGACATTGGTGCGAACCGGATTTGTCGATCGCTCGACTACCGTCCCAGGCATCTCAGTCGACTGAGGAACCTGGGCCTCAGGCGCTTTCCCGCTCAGTTCCTTGTCCCTCCTCCTCCTTCCCCTCAGCGGTACTTCTTCTTCATCGTTCGGGAGCACAACAACGTCCCGTGGTGCTGCAACAAATAGAGAAAGTCAAAGAGATAGCTGACAAACAATCCAGTCGTCCAAATAAATTCGAGTCGGGCAGACTTACTGGCTTTGGAGGTAGCTGCATCGTCGGTTTCCTCGTCGTCTGGGGTCTTGTCAATATCTATATCAGTTGCAGCCGAGGCCGGGCTGTAAAGGTTCATCATTCACTCGGTCGGTACAAGAGAATCGGTCAGAACAAGAAAATATGGGGAGAACATTTACCCAGAAGCAACAGGAACGCCCATCTTGATTCTAGGCAAGGTCTTCCGAGCCTTCGAAGGATTGATCTTGGGATGCTTGGTGACCTTCTCAGCCAATTCTAGAGTCGAAGACCGAGCGCGCTTTTGAGATGGAGCGCTCAAGGCCACAGCCTTGCCGCGGCTGCCCGCGGATCATGGTACT
Source organism: Aegilops tauschii subsp. strangulata (assembly GCF_002575655.3). NCBI lineage: Eukaryota > Viridiplantae > Streptophyta > Magnoliopsida > Poales > Poaceae > Aegilops > Aegilops tauschii. Next base: position 118,915,015 of record NC_053038.3, on the reverse strand, counting down.
TCTTGGATCGACGTTCGGAACGAGGCGGTGAGTCGGCTACCTCCTCGTCGTCCGACTCATCGCTCTCATCTTCATCATTGTCGGCTGGTGACTCCCACTCGCCGCTCTCCTCCGCGCTGTCCTCGCCTTCATGGTCCTGATCCAGAGCTTGTTTGCCATTGGGCATTGAGTACATCTCTGTATAAATCTACAAAACAAGGAGCCGAGTGGAAATCAGTCGGATCAACAAACAGTCAGAAAACACATCCAAATTCAATCAGTTGTAGTGGCCAAACCTTGTATGGCTGGTTGCTGTCGCTAAAAGGTTTGACTCTCCTGGCGCCCCTGGGGTTGTCCTTGTTCCCGGTGATGCCCCTCAGCCACTGTTTTGGCCGTCACCTCCTCCGGATGAACCCGAGCGGTATCACCAGCCCCGGAGTACATCCACATGGAGTGGTCACGAGCTTGGAGTGGTTGAATGCGCCGACTGAGGAACACCTCCAGCAGATCCATGCCGGTGACACCTTGGTTGATCAGTTGAACTACCCTCTCGACCAGCATGCCCGTCTCCGCCTTCTCCGCGACGGTCACTTTCAATGAAGATGGAGTTTAAACATGATCAAAATAAAAAGGGGGAAGTCCAGTCGACTCGCCTGGGGTCACGATATCCTGGCAATAGAACCAGGTCGATTGCCAGCCCCTGACCGACTCAGGAAGAGTCATCAAAGGGAAGGAACTCCTCTTCCTTTTCTAGATACCCAGACACCCACACATCTGGATAACATGGGTTTTCTCGTCGTTTGAGTTCGCTTTCTTCACTGTTTGGGAGCGGATGGTGAAAATGTGCTTGAAAAGACCCCAGTGCGGTCGACACCCCAGGAAATTCTCGCACATGGACACGAATGCGGCAAGGTATGTGATGGTGTTGGGAGTGAAATGATGGAGTTGAGCCCTGAAGAAATTCAAGAAACCTCGAAAGAAGGGGTGTGGAGGAAGCGAGAAGCCGCGGTCGACATGAGTGGCGAGCAGGACACACTCACCCGGTCGCGCTGTGGCTCCGATTCCCCCTCCGGCAGCCGTGCGGACTCGTGGACGATCAGCCCTAACTCGGCCATATCGTCCAAGTCTTCCTGCTGAAGTGAGGATCGGATCCAATCTCCCTGGATCCAACCCGACGGCAACCCCGAGCGCGATGAAGATCTCCGATTCGTCTTCTTGCTTTTCGCCGCCCCCGTCGCCTTCTTCGCGCGTTCCAGCGCCGCCGTTCTCTCCTTCCCCATGGTGGCGGAGCGGCGGCGTCGAGAGTGGAGAAGCTGAACGAGGTAAAGGAGCAAGAGGAAGAAGAAGGAGAATGGGCACGCACATTGCGGATGCCTCGGCCTCGCCGCTTTTAAAGGCCTACTTCCGAGTGGCTGACGCGTGGGCCCAGACGATCCTGTCAAATCCCTTAACAGTCGCACACGGGATATGTGGCGAAAAAGGTGGCGCGGAAATCGAAACATCCTACTTATCTACTCCGCTTACCACGGCGCGCTCCGCCTGGCGCGCTTCCACCAAAATTTCGAATCCCGCGAAATCCGGGATCCTCTACAACCGATCACGCCAAAGATTCCATGTCAAGGATAACACTCGACGGATGACGTTATAAAAACCAGTCGGTCATTTCTGAATCGATCAAGGCGACTGAAACGAAGCCGAAGTTCCAACAACTGGCATCCATTTGGAGATGAAAGCAAGACTCAAAGCAAAGTCAACTTCAACCTTCTTTTCACTCGGACCTCAATCCATTCGGGGGCTAATGATGAGGACATAGACCTGGGGTAGGGTAATAGGCCTGACCTATACCTCCTACCTAAGGTCCTTGTCCTAGAAGCAAAGAGGTTCAGGAGTAAACAGAGGGGACCCAACGAAGGTGTCGAGTGCAATCCACTCGAACTACCATTCACTCGGAGACCCCCCTTATCTAGGTCACTCGACCGCTAAACCACTCGACATGCAGAAGACCTAAAGCCACTCCGCGCAGCAACGGTCGGGCATTTACCCTTAGACTTAATAGTCATTTATATCACTTTACTACAGACGTTACCTGTAACGCTCCTTCTTTATGAACATTGAACACTGTGTAACTGAGGGCCGGAGGGGTCTGGCGAACTCTATATAAGCCACCCCCTCTTCAGGCACAAGGGTTCGCATCCCCTGTAACACACACGCATATAATCCAGTCGACCGCCTCCGGGCTCCGAGACGTAGGGCTGTTACTTCCTCCGAGAAGGGCCTGAACTCGTAAAACTCGTGCGTACAACTTCTTCATAGCTAGGATCTTGCCTCTACATCCCTACCCCCATTCTACTGTCAAACTTAGAACCACGACACCTACCCAAGCATAGCGCGATACAGGAGCGACGCACAATTACAAGGTGATATTCTGTTGGACAATGGAGGCTATAGCCAATTGCTTTTACGGGAACAATAGCAACCAGGAAATTTGAAGGGTAGGTATGAACAAAATTGGAACTGCACATGTACTGCTAAGAGATTCAATACACACATTACCAATCGAGGAGGAGTACGATGGTCGCGGTGGCCTCTGTGCATCATGGTCGACAACGGGAGTCAGTTCATTGTCCACGACGGTGGTGCTTCTGCGCTTGGAGTCGGCTTCGGGAAGCAGATCCAAGACCGTGGAAGACAGTGCCGGGGAAGAGGCTCTGTGTACGACGACGACGGTGGACCGGCTCCAGTGTGGCGTACGACATCGTTGATGAGGAAGATGCGCTGCGGTGGACGAGTGCGCCAATGTAGAAGGGGAGGAGCACGAAGGCTGCGGTGCCGTGGAGAAGTCTATTTTGCGATGGGGATAGAAAATGGGGAGTATTCAGGTGTACTACTCTGGATGCCGGGGTGGGGTTGGCTGGGTAGGGTGAACCTGAAGTTACCAAAACAACGGTTATTAGGCTACAAACTTACATAACTTTAGGTCTATAGTACTTTGAATGTAATGGTCTATACAATTCAATAGTTAGAATGTAATGGTCTATACAATTCAATAGTTAGAATGTAATCGTGAAATAAATATATTAGGCTACTGACTTCGAATGTAATGGTCTATACAATTCAATAGTTAGAATCACTGTTGAATTCCAAGATGTATACGAGGTCTATAGTACTTCACAATATGCTCAAACTCACATAATCCCAGTCAAATGAAAATCTAAATGCATTTCATAGTTATTACTTTGTAGGATGCAAAAAAACCAACCATAACTCTACATCATCCATTATAAAAGCAACATTTTGAACAGATCCCAATGTGTGAATGAAACGTGTAGAGAGAGCTTGCGAAGATGGAGCAGATAGGGCGGGAAAGATTGTATGTATGTGGGCCAGAGAGTAGGAGACAAACCTAACGAGAGAGAGATAGAGAGAGAAAGAGAGAGGAAGAAGTTAGGTCTGTGAGAAAGATGGAGACATATAATATACGTGAGATGTGTGTGCATCTAGATTTTGTACACGTGGAAGGAGAAGAGACAACAGGTTTGATGAGAGAGCTGGAAAAGCATGGACGAGAGGGGAAGGATCTCGTGGGTTGAGGGATTGATAATTTTGTGCAGGAGAGAGAGAGGGATTGGTAATTTTGTGCGGGACAGAGAGAGGGGGGGAGTCAGTCAACCGTCGTCACATCATCCTGCTTCCAAATGGCCCCACATTCTCTAGTGCAGTGTGGTCGCCGTCTTTGATCTCCTCGATGCCCTCTTTGAAGATTGAGGTGGTGTGCATGCTGGGATGCAGAGAAGCACAAGCGAGAGTGGTCGCCATATAACCTTGAATGGGGATGAATTGTGTGCTCAGGGGAGGGGGGAGTGTGTGTGCAGTGTGTGTGTGTGTCAGATATTGAGAGAAATCAAACCTATGGAGAGAATGTGTGTGTATGTGATGGAAAGCTACATGCTAAATAGGGTTTTCACAAAGAGATTGTGCGTGCGAGATAGAGAGCGATGTGCGGGCCTTGAGGTGGGCAGGGGCCAGGTGAGGGTGTCAAAATGTGTGCGTTGATGCATGTGTTACATGCGATCGTGCGAGGGACGGACGAATCGAGAGAGATGGTTGTTGTGTTACGGATGCTCCTCTCTCTCTCTCTTGCACACACACACACAATTACAAATAGAAGACGGTTCTATCATGTATACACAACGTATCGACATCTCTCTATGTCTCACCCATGCATGATCATTTGCACATTCACACCTCTCTATGTCTCTATCACACACGCACCGTCTCCACATTGCCCTTCCGCCACAACACACATATGGACACATACACATGTTCTCTCTCAGTCACACACACAAAATCACTATTACAAAAAACTAGGGCGCACCTAAAATGTCCAAATCCAAATAAACACGAACTGAAGCTAAATTCAAATATATGGAAATATTGTAGTGTGAAGAACTTTTCCAGGAAAAAAAGTTGAGTAATATTCGGGGATTGTTTTCCCACACACAAAAAGGTTCGGTGGATCTCCTTTGAGCGCGACACTGTGACGCACCGTTCGATCGACCGCACGGCCGCGGTGCACGCGCTTGCACAGGATTCCGTATCATTGCTGTGGTAACTAATATAAGCACTGCCTCAGTCTAATGTTTACATGTACTAGTACGATGTTCTTTTAAGTTTGACCAACCCTATATAAAACTAAACTAAGCTCCCATACGCGCACTCATCAATATGTCGTTGCCGCCGTTGCGCATGCCGGCACCCGCTTACTCTGGCCAACCATTTCTCGCCCATCACCGCCGTGTCGCCGCCATCCCTGTGCCATGAAGCCGAAGGCTCGCCCGCTCACGTCGTTTGCAGTCCCTCCTCACGATGCCGCTATGCTGCCAAGCACGCGAGCAGCTGGTGGAGCCGCATCTATGCACGCAGCGTACGAAGAGGAGGACGAGCGCATGCTCCAGTAGGCCGGCGAGGAGGAGCTAGCGTGTCATTGTCGTCTCCGCCCGCGCGGAGGAGGCGCCCATGGTGGCTGTCGTGGCGGAAGCCGGTCGCGCCCGCGCCAAGCCTGCAAACCGGGTGCGGACGTGGAATCTACCTTCGAGACCTTGGATGCCACATGGATCCTGCAATATGAAGGAGCAATTTGGGTCAGTCGACTCTTAAGAGCCGTTGGATGCAACATGGATGGCCAGAAGGGCTTCTTCAACCTCCGAAATTGATGCACTGTTCATCTTCTCTCTCAGGCATCAAGCCGCCACACGCCTAACCGCCGGCCACCGCCGCCCCGCCCTCCCCTGAACCGCCTGCCACCACCATGCTCCCCCCACCCCCGCCATCCGTTTAACCCCAGGCACGATCCATTTTTTTCGGCGAACTGCATTCCACACTCAACACTCATAAGATAGATCATGGGCACCCCGCCACCCTAATATAGATACTGGGGTAGCCTCTCTGCCGTCTTCTTCCTTCGCTCCGTCGAACTTCTTTCACAAATCGACTGACCCAAATTATACTACTAGTACGTACGAGTATTAAGTACAGTAGGAACACGAAGATACGAGCAGTAGTACCAACTACAAGAAGAATAGTAGTAAGACATACTAGTACTACTGTACGTACTAAAGAGTTCAAATAACGAGAAAGAACATAAACATAGTTTTGCTGGGGGCTCAGCACAGCACACCCCTAAAATAAAACTAAGCAACTAGTCCGCTTGACACTACAGTAGAACCAGCATGAGCGACGGCACTACCACCTTACTCGGAGTCCGAGTCCACGTCCTCGACTTCGTCCTCGTCCCTCTTCCTCTTCCTCTTCTCCGATGCTTCTTTGCTTGAACCGGACACTGGGCTCTGCTTCTTCATTCAACCCTTATAGATATTTAAACAAAGGTAGGCATCCATTGCTGCGTACAGGATGTGATCTTCATCTATTGTCTTTGACTCCCATGCATGATGAAACTCATGGTGAGGTTTCTTCAGTTGAGCGTACGAAGGATCAATCATGGCTGCTGCCAGGGTCAGCACTGAAGGATGAGAGGAGGACACCAGGCTTGCCTTCTGGAGATCGAAGGGCTGGCCTACAACGAGGCCTATCCGACCCAGGACACTCCTGTCGTTCCTACAGTCTACAGTAACGAATTTCACTCTTTCGTCCTTGAGGAAGTTCTTAGAATCCTGGCACTCAACGTCGGCATGGCATATGTGGTAGACCAAGCACACGTTATGTACGCAAACCTGGATCACGGCGGGCTTCTTCTTCTCTGCCTCCTTTAGAATCTTCTCGCTTTTTAGGACTATGGTGTACTCAACATCTAGCCCAACGACCCACTCATCCTTTGAACGTTTGAACATGCGTAGGAAGCGAGCAAGGCATGCTTCCTCCGTCGCGGATCTACCGGCGTAGATGACAATGAACTCATTGCCAGTGATGGCTCTAACCTGGTACTCAGCGGCGATCATGGAGATTTGGGAGGCCATGGATTTTGGATGTGGGTTCGAAGAAGTTGAACTGGTGTAATGTGAAAGGACGGGATGACTGGGAGCAAACTGTTGTAAGGTAGAAGACGGGGACGAGTAGGGCGTGTGAACGGAGTGGGGTTGTTGGCTTGCCCGGTGGATAAACGGCTGCATGCCCCCAAAGAGTTCTCGAGTACTATGTGGGACCCACTAGATGTCACGTCTACTAGACCCATATCATAGGCCTGACGACATAGCTTTTGCGTGTTTGCACGCCATGCCGGCGTGTGGATGTAACTTCACTTAATTCCGTCAACTGTCGCACCTCCCATGACCTTCGCCTCCCTCGCACGGTCGCGCCCTTTGAGACTTCGGACGGCTATAAATGAGCAATTTTTTTGCCTACTCTGCATGCATGATACTCCCTCTTGTCCTTTTTACTCCGTGTAAGATTTGTGTCAAGTCAATATCTACAATACCAAATATATATTTTATGAAACTACGTTTTATAATGAGTATAAAAATATTGATTTGACATTGTGAATGCTGATACATTTTTCTATAAGTTTGGTCAAAGTAGAGGTACATTGACTTTAGACAAAACTTATATGCACAATGCAGACTAGTTCCTCCGTCCAGGTGCGTGCCATGTCCTATCAAGTCATCACAACAAGGTTATCTATTAGAGTACTACTACCTCCCTTCTAGTTTAAAGGGCTCGATTCAAAAATTTCACCTACTCTTACCATGATAGAGGCGGTGGAATAGTTTTTGTAGTCTGCAAAAGTACTCAATTAATGCTCTCATTCTTCACAAAAAAATGTGTTTACCAATGCATTATCGCATTGCATGCATGCATGAACACTAGTAAATGACAAAGATTTTTACATGCACTAGCAAGATGCCAATGCGTTGCACGGAACATCAAGAGGGCCCCACTCGCTGCTTGCCAGGCTGAACACGCCTCCTCGCCTCATGCAACCGGCTTCAGACTGCCCCACCTGCCTCCATTGAATCCGTGCGTGTGCCGGCAACAAGTCCTTCCGCGAGCCGGTCGGCATTTTTGAACATAACGTCGGCTGGCTCCTCTCGTCGGCTCGCTATTTAAACGAGGCCAGACGCCTGGCAAGAACCGCACCACACCGCTGCTCCCCATATCCTCCTTGCACCATATTCTCCACACTCTCCATAGCATCCGGTGAGTAGGAAGATGAGTTCTCTGGCATAAAAGCCGGCTGGGTGCCCCGACAAGCCAGGAAACTCACTGCCCCACCTCCCTCCCCACCCCAGGCCGTTAGTACCATGGGCGAGGCTGCAGGCGGGCAAGCGGAGGAGCAAGCCGCCGCTCCAAGCTGGCCCCTCGTGCATCAACTCGATGCTCCAAGGCTGCTCGCAGAGGAGTGGCCAGTTGCTGCACGCCGGCACACGGGGGACCATGGTGTCTAGTGCACCGTGGTTGGCCGCGCCATCCAACGCAAACGTTGGCGGAACCGTGGCATGTTGGCGGAGGTGGCCAACACGTTTGCGGCCACCGCCAATACCGAGGAATAGTAGACCACGGGAGCCGCCGCTGCTCTGAACCCACGAATGCTACAACCACCGCATCACCGGCATAGACACCTGGTGTGTTGCCCGGTTTGGCTCAAAACATCATGGACCCCAGCCGCGGGCGACATTAGAAATTATACCTGCTTCCAGAAGTTATTTGTGATTAGTCAAAAAATGACCAAAATATAATTAATTACGCATGGTCTTGACTTGTTGTGCTCGCAGTGGTAGTAGGAACTAGAGGTTTTTCTTTATTTATAACTCTGCTCACATTGTTTTGGCTTTGAAGTGAATCATGGTTGTGGACATTATCTATGAATGTGCAGATATCTGTGAACATGAGTTTGATGTGGAAGTTGTACTTGGAATGTTGGGCTTGCGCGTGAACTATACCATGTCCAATGCTTCGTCTGTTATTGTTTGGAAAGTAATTGCTGTTATTACATGACCAAAAAAATTTATTTTGTGCCACATCAGTAGATGCACGGACATCACAACAGGCATGCTGACTGGATAAACATTTGAACCTAGCTATTATGAAGGAAAATTTGTATTGACAACAGTTTTAGATAGCAGGAGACGCCGAGCCTGCTCTGCCTCTGCTAGCTTCTTTCTGGCTTCTTCCATCTCTTCTTTGGCTTGGGTGAAGAGAGCATCTGATTGCTCTTTTCGCTTCTTCGGGAACTCAGCTACATTCTCAAGGGCTGCAGCACGCTTTCTTTCAGCCTTTACTAGAGCCACGAGGACACGAACAGTTGACGACTCCACCTGGCTTGTGTGTAATCCAGCATCATCTGGGAATTTGCACCTTGTGTGTAATCCAGCATCATTAGGGAACGAGCACCTTGTGTGTAATCCAGCCTCATTTTGGAAACGTGATCTCGAAGTCGACCATACTTCCCTCCTCGCAGGAACTACATCCTGACATGAAGTTACTTCTTTTTTAGATCAATACTCAGAGGAACCCAGATCCATTTAGTAGAATCCAGATAAACAGGACTCGGAGAAGTGAATTCAAAAGGAAAATATAAAAACGGACTCCAAGGTGAGAACACCCACTTCCTACATCAAGCTAAAAACGAAAGCATTAGGACGATTAAGACTCTTCTTATTACACATCGAAGAACGCGAGGCTAAGAGAAACAGAAACTACAACATATACACATCGAAGAACACGAGGCTAAATGAAAGTAATTGAAAGGGTGTTACTTACCAAAGCTCATTTTACAGGTTCGGTGCAGCTCCTCTTTAACTTGCCACGCTCCTTGAAGATGTCCCCAATATCCCGTGTTTGGTCTTCATTGCTCCTCTGCATGTTCGCACTCATGGTTTTAAAATCTCAACATGGCAAGAAAAATATAGTAATACTCACGCATCTTGTGGGCAACATTAAAGCACTCATCTACCATGTTAGAGCATCTCCAACAGAAGCGCAATGCGCAGCGCGTTAAAAAAGCGTTTACAGCGCCGGAATAGCCAGTTTTTGCAGGCCCGGAGTGCTGGCTCCAGCGGCCGCTGCAAAAAATTGCGCGCGCGCCGCTCCGGCAGATGCGCTATATTTTTTCTCCTTTCTACTCTGACTCGATAAACATTCGACTCCAAGTCGATACTGGCATAAATAGATACAAGCAAGATGCCCGTGCGTTGCACGTAACATCAAGGTGCGTTTGTATGAGTAGTTTATCTTGTGAGAGGAAAGGATGAATGAGGGAAGGCCTTATTTGCAAATGCGGAGAGGGGTGTGGGCATCTTTTTGCAAGTTTTCCATAGTTTCCTTCCTATCGGTCAGAAATCGGACGACCTATATTGCAGGATGGCAGGCACACCATCATCACCAACTCTGTTTTTATAAGAGTAGAGAGTAGAGATAGAGAAGTAGAGATAGAGTGTAGAGAGTAGCGACATAGATAGTTCTCAGTATACATATAGCATAGAAGGATAAAAAAATAGATAGTTCAACTACTCCTCGTCGTCCGACTCCTCCTCGGTGATGTCCTCCTCCGACGTCTCAATGTAGGCGTCAAGATACCGATCATTGTCGGAGTCCCAGCACGACGCTGCTCCTAGCTTCATGTTGAATTGAGCGGCCGCTTTCCGCATACGCGTGTCCTCGCGATAGGCGGCTCGCTCCGCCCTCCTCTTCTCCCTCTCCGCCCTCCTTTGCGCATAGAACTCGCGCTCGTTGATGATGTCATGCGGGAAGCATTGGCGCCACAGCGCCATGGCTTCCTCATCCATCTCGGTGATGCCGAGACAGTGCTCCCGCCTCCGGTTGTCGCGACGATCCTCGTCGGTGATAAGCCGTGGCGGAGGCGCGAGCTCCTGCACCCGCTCCCGCGTCGGCACATTGGGGAAGTTTAATATTCTATGAGGCTACGGGAGGTGCCACGCCGCCGCGTCGTATGCGCGGGCAGCCTCGTGGGCGGTGTCGAAAGTGCCGAGGCTGAGGCGCATCCCGCGGAACCGGATCTCGGCGGAGAAGCCGCCGGAGGGGCGCGCGCAGACGCCGCGGTATCCCCAAGTTTCCCGGCGACGTGGCGGCATGGTGGCGCGGTGGCGGCGAGGCGAGAAAGAGCGGGGAGAGTGTGGTAGCGAGGCACAGAGCGGGGAGAGATCGGTGGCAAGGCATAGAGCGATGGGAGGGCGTTGGATTTTATAAAGTGCGCCGAACGACGCGCGCCAAAACTAGCGCGCGCCCGACCGCTTTTTCCCCCGCGTGCGCGATCCTTTCCCGATGTCCCTGCTATCTCTACTCTCTTCTCTACTCTTATATTTATTTTATATTTATATTTATCTCTAATCTTATAAAAACAGTGTGGTGATGATGGTGTGCCTGCCATCCTGCAATATAGGACGTCTGATTTATATCCGACGAATAGGAAGGAGTCTATGGCAATTTTGCAAAAAGATACCCAGACCCCTCTCCACATTTGCAAATAAGGCCTTCCCTCATCATATTTTTCTCCCACAAGATAAACTACTCATACAAATGCATCTTGATGTTCCGTGCAACGCATGGGCATCTTGCTAGTTCTAAAATACTTTCCATTATTTGCCACACTACTGGTTGTAGATGAAGAGCCTACTGATGAGGACATAGACCTGGGGTAGGGTAATAGGCCTGACCTATACCTCCTACCTAAGGTCCTTGTCCTAGAAGCAAAGAGGTTCAGGAGTATACAGAGGGGACCCAACGAAGGTGTCGAGTGCAATCCACTCGACCTACCATTCACTCGGAGACCCCCCTTATCTAGGTCACTCGACCGCTAAACCACTCGACGTGCAGAAGACCTAAAGCCACTCCGCGCAGCAGCGGTCGGGCATTTACCCTTAGACTTAATATTCATTTATATCACTTTACTACAGACGTTACCTGTAACGCTCCTTCTTTATGAACATTGAACCCTATGTAACTGAGGGCCGGAGGGGTCTGGCGAACTCTATATAAGCCACCCCCCTCTTCAGGCACAAGGGTTTGCATCCCCTGTAACACACACGCATATAATCCAGTCGACCGCCTCCGGGCTCCGAGACGTAGGGCTATTACTTCCTTCGAGAAGGGCCTGAACTCGTAAAACTCATGCGTACAGCTTCTCCATAGCTAGGATCTTGCCTCTACATCCCTACCCCCCATTCTACTGTCAGACTTAGAACCACGACAGTTGGCGCGCACCGTGGGGCAGGTGTCTAAGCGACTTGTTGGAGAAGTTGCAATTTTTCCGATCCCCATCAGCATGGTTTCAGGCGGAGGATTGGCCGAGGTCCGCGAGATCCGTCTCGGTGCGCTCGTGTTCGTCGCCGACGACTCCGCTTGGCTCCAAGAAGCTCCACTCGACGTCGAGGCGCTCCTCGTCCGTGGGGCAATGCACTTTCGCGTGTGCGTCCGCGGTGTCCTCCTGCGGCAGCCGTCGACTCAGTATCGGTTGGCTCCGGTGGCGTCTTCACTCCCTGCTGCCCGCCGGCACAAGCGTTCCGGTCGGTCGAGGCTCCAGCGGTGGGTGAGGCACGCGGTGGCTCGCCAATTGGCCACCCCCCAAGTCATGGCAATCGAGCCCGACGAAACTCTCTACGGCCTATTCGACTGGCTCCATTGAGACTGCGTCCGAGTGCGACAGCAGTGACCCCGCGGTGGAAGTCCTGATGATCAACGGACCGCGCAGTCCTCCTGGCTTCCCCCGCGATGACGGTGGTGATGGCGGAGGCGATCCGTCGCATGCCCATGAGGAGTACCGCCCCGAGCCCTTCTCTTCCCAGCAGAGGGAAGAGCTTCGCCGCGGTAACATGGATGCACTTCACACTCCTATCGTTGGGGAAACCCCCGAGGCCCGGGCCATGGAGGAGGTGCGCCTGGCCAACTTGGTTGAGCGCACTCGACTAGAGAATCTCCAGCACGCACTCGACGAGCATGCTCGACAGCGAGTTCCTGAATCCAGTCGACGACAACTTTTCCCGGCTCCAACCCAGGTATATCAAACTCCGATCCAGAATCTCACAGCTGCTGCCCGAATAGGAGAGTCGATTCAGCCTTCCCAGCCGGAGGCTCGTAGAGGGTTGATGCAGCTCCGGGCTTTGCTCTGGGCGGCGGGGGAGCAGAACACAGCAGTGTCACAATCTCGGAATAGGATTCATAGTAGATATGTAATGGCAGACACAGTTCAGGCGGCCCACAGCCCAAGATCACCTCCAAGGCGTGAGGGACGTGGAGATCAACAGGATCAGTACAGAAACCGTGAGCAGTATGATCGTCGTCGAGTACCCACGCCTCCCCCAAGGAGGGGGTCATACGTGCCTCGGCAACACGATGACAGGCGCCCTCACAGTGGTGGGCGAAGGATTCCAGTCGACCCCCGAGAGCCGGGCTTTGACATGAGATCCATTCTCGTTCAAGGTCTGGTTGATAGGAACAGGGCACACAGAGATGGCCACGATAGAGATTACCCGACCGGTAGCAGGGTGCGTGTTTCAGGTCCCGAGTGTTTCAGCAGAGCCATCAGAGCAGCAGTGATTCCTCCCAACTTCAGGTTGGCGACTGGAGTCAGTAGTTCACTGGTGAGTCCAAGCCTGACACTTGGCTTGAGGACTACCGAGTGGCTATGCAGATTGGTGGTGGCAATGATGAAGTGGCCATGAAGCACCTGCCTCTGATGTTAGAGGGTTCGGCCAGAGCGTGGTTGAATCAGTTAGCGCCTGGCAGTATTTATAGCTGGGAAGAGCTTCCCGAGTGTTTGTCAGAACATTTGAAGGTACATGCAAACGGCCAGTAGGGCTAACTGAGCTACAGTCTTGTGTGCAGAAGTCGAATGAAACTTTTAGAGATTATATCCAGAGATGGATCACGTTGCACCACACGGTGGAGAATGTGTCTGATCACCAAGCAGTTTGTGCCTTCAAGGAAGGCGTCAAGTATCGAGAATTGAATCTGAAGTTTGGTCGGACCGGAGATATGTCTCTGAGTCGAATGATGGAAATTGCCACCAAGTATGCTAATGGTGAAGAGGAGGATCGGCTCCGGAGTGGCAAGCACAAAACAGTCGCCCACGAAACCGGAGGAGGGAACTCCAGTCGGAAGCAGAAACGCAAAGCCGAGCCAGCTGCTCCCGGAGAAGTCTTAGCCGTGACTCAAGGAAAGTTCAAGGGGATGCCCAAAGGGCCATGGAACCCCAAGAAAGTAAAAGATCAAGATGGAAATGATGTGTCAGATTTACCATGCCACATTCACACTAAAAAAGATGAGGAGGGTAATCTCATTTACCCGAAACATACCACTCGACAATGTTGGCTCCTAATCCAGCAGTTCCGAGAGAAACATCCCAAAGAAAAGGAGAAACAATCGGACAAAGTTGAGGATAAGGAAGAGGACGATGATGGTTACCCCCACGTCAATTCCACTCTGATGATTTTCACTGATGTTGAGAGCAAGAGTCGACGGAAAGTCATCAACAGAGAAGTGAACATGGTCGCTCCGGCGACGCCCAGTTATTTGAAGTGGTCCCAGACTGCCATTACATTCGACCAGTCTGATCACCCGACACACATAGCCACCCCTGGGAGGCAAGCGTTGGTGGTCGACCCAGTCGTCGAAGGCAGTCGGTTGACTGAGGTTCTGATGGATGGTGGCAGTGGCCTGAATATACTGTATGCGGAGACCTTGAAAGGAATGGGCATTCCGATGTCCAGACTCAGTGAAAGTAATATGAGTTTCCATGGGGTTATTCGTGGCAAGAAGGCTGAGTCACTCGGCCAGATCGCCCTCAATGTGGTTTTCGGTGATTCCAAGAATTGCCACAAAGAAAAGTTGACGTTTGAAGTCGTCGATTTCCCGAGTGCTTATCATGCTATTCTAGGCAGGCCGGCTTATGCACGTTTCATGGCTCGACCATGTTACGTTTACCTCAAATTGAAGATGCCTGGCCCTAAAGGAGTGATCACTATCACTGGCAATCGGAAGAAGGCAGAAGAGTGCTTCCAGAAGGGCTCAAAGATCGCCGATGCGCAAATGGCAGTAGTAGAATTGCAGGAGTATCAAAAAAATGCAGATCCGAGTGATTTGTTGCGAGCTAAGAAGCCTTCCACGGATTCAGCATTTCAGTCGTCTGGTGAAATGAAGCCGATTCATATTCACCCGACCGATCCCAATGCTGCTCCGACTCACATTTCGACAACACTCGACTCCAAATAGGAAGAAGCGCTCATCCAGTTCCTCCATGAGAACTGGGACATCTTTGCATGGAAACCTTCTTGCATGCCGGGTGTTCCCTGGGGGCTGGCTGAGCACCATTTGCGAGTCGACCCAAAAGTGAAACCAGTCAAAGAACATCTTCGACGGTCCGCCGTACAGAAGAGAAAAGCGATTGGTGACGAAGTGGCTCGGCTCCTAGCAGCTGAGTTTATCCGAGAGATTTACCACTCCGAGTGGCTAGCCAATGTTGTCATGGTCCCCAAGAAGGACGACTCACTTCGCATGTGCATTGACTTCAAGCATATCAATCGGGCCTGCCCGAAAGATCACTTTCCTCTCCCCCGCATCGATCAAATAGTCGACTCGACTGCAGGGTGTGAGCGCTTGTCCTTTTTGGACGCTTATTCCGGGTATCATCAGATCCGACTGTATGGACCGGTTCAGATAAAAACAGCTTTCATCACTCCATTTGGGTGCTTCTTTTATGTCACCATGCCATTCGGCCTGAAGAATGCTGGAACCACATTCATGAGGATGATTCAGAAGTGTTTACTCACTCAAATCAGTCGGAATGTGGAAGCATACATGGATGACATTGTGGTCAAGTCACGTAAAGGTTCCGATCTGTTGACTGACCTTGCTGAAACTTTTGCCAACCTCAGAAGGTATGATATCAAGCTTAATCCATCAAAGTGCACATTCGGAGTTCCGGGCGGAAAATTAACGGGGGATCGACGCTAACCTAGAGAAAGTTGGTGCCATTCTCCGAATGAAATGCCCTGTGCGTGTGCACGATGTCCAGAAGCTTACAGGTTGTTTGGCCGCGTTAAGTTGATTCATTTCTCGCCTTGGTGAAAAGGCATTACCTCTTTACCGACTGATTCCTCCAATAACGAAGCAGAATATGAAGCACTCTTATATGGGTCGATCTCCTAGAGGAGGAAAGAGAGATGGCCTTAATCCGGTCGACCATTTATCAGAAAGACTTGCGTCGATTCCACGCCAGAAACGTGAGGGGCCGAGCCTTCCTAGAGGGACACTTGGTTCTTCGAGTGGATCAGCTGAAACCACACAAGCTCGCCCCTGCTTGGGAAGGTCCCTTCATTGTCACCAGAGTTCTCCACAATGGAGCATACCATCTTTACAATGTCGAGCATCAGAAAGACGAGCCACGGGCTTGGAACGCGGAGCTGCTCCGCCCCTTTTATACTTAAGTACTCATTCGGATGAGATGTAATAAGAAATACCTTTGTAGGTTGTTTATACAAAACAAGAGCTTTACAGTCTTCCTAAATGGTTGTTGTTACTTTTGATTGCATCTGAAATCCCCCAGTGGGTGACTTTGCCGCGAATCCCTTTCGCCTAAAGTTTGAAAAATCCTACCGAGAGGTGAGCAAGCCTCTCACTCAGGGGCTTAGCCGCGAATCCGTTTCGCCTAAGTTTGAAAAATCCTACTGAGTGATGAGCAAGCCTCTCACTCGGGGGCTTAGCTGCAGTCCAGTACTCGCCTAAGTTTGTAAAATCCTACCGAGTGGTGAGCAAATCTCCCACTCGGGGGCTTAGCTGCAGTCTAGTACTCGCCTAAGTTTGAAAAATCCTACCGAGTGGTGAGCAACCCTCCCACTCGCGGGCTTAGCCGCAGTCCAGTACTCGCCTAAGTTTGAAAAATCCTACCTAGTGGTGAGCAACCCTCCCACTCGGGGGCTTAGCTGCAGTCCAGTACTCGCCTAAGTTTGCAAAATCCTACCGAGTGGTGAGCAACCCTCCCACTCGGGGGCTTAGCTGCAGTCCAGTACTCGCCTAAGTTTGAAAAATCCTACCGAGTGTAGAGCAACCCTCCCACTCGGGGGCTTAGCTGCAGTCCCGTACTCGCCTAAGTTTGAAAAATCCTACCGAGTGGTGAGCAAGCCTCGCACTCGGGGGCTTAGCTGCAGTCCAGTACTCGCCTAAGTTTGTAAAATCCTACCGAGTGACGAGCAAGCCTCTCACTCAGGGGCTTAGCTGCAGTCCAGTACTCACCTAAGTTTGTAAAATCCTACCAAGCGATGAGCAAGCCACTCACTCGGGGGCTTAGCTGCAGTCCAGTACTCGCCTAAGTTTGAAAAATCCTATCGAGTGGTGAGCAACCCTCTCACTCGGGGGCTTAGCTGCAGTCAAGTACTCGCCTAAGTTTGTCAAATCCTACCGAGTGGTGAGCAAGCCTCTCACTCGGGGGCTTAGCTGCAGTCCAGTACTCGCCTAAGTTTGAAAAATCCTACCGAGCGATGAGCAAGCCTCTCACTCGGGGGCTTAGCTGCAGTCCAGTACTCGCCTAAGTTTGAAAAATCCTACCGAGTGGTGAGCAACCCTCCCACTCGGGGGCTTAGCTGCAGTCCAGTACTCGCCTAAGTTTGAAAAATCCTACCGAGTGGTGAGCAACCCTCCCACTCGGGGGCTTAGCTGCAGTCCAGTACTCGCCTAAGTTTGAAAAATCCTACCGAGTGGTGAGCAACCCTCCCACTCGGGGGCTTAGCTGCAGCCAAGTACTCGCCCAAGTTTGAAAAATCCTAGCGAGTGGTGAGTAACCCTCCCACTCGGAGGCTTAGCTGCAGTCCAGTACTCGCCTAAGTTTGAAAAATCCTACCGGGTGGTGAGCAACCCTCCCACTCGGGGGCTTAGCTGCAGTCTAGTACTCGCCTAAGTACAAAGTCCACCCCCATTCGCAAGGACGACGAGGTGCATGTCGACTGCAACCTTCTCCTTCGGAGCTGCACCACAAGTACAATGTGCGCTCCATCCCTATCCGCAAGGACGACGAGGTACAGTTCGACTGTAACCTTCTCCTTCGGAGCTGCGCCACAAGTACAATGTGCGCTCCATCAGGTCGACTGTAACCTTCTCCTTCGGAGCTGGGCCACAAGTACAACGTGATCTCCCTCCCTATCCGCAAGGACGACGAGGTGCAGGTCGATTGTGACCTTCTCCTTCGGAGCTGCGCCACAAGTACAATGTGCGCCCCATTCTCGTCTGCAAGGACGGCGTGGTGCAGGTCGACTGCAACCTTCTTCTCGGAGCTGCGCCATAAGTACAATAGCTGCATCTCAAGTACAAAGATTATTCCAATTGAAGAGCAAATTCCACTCGAAGGCAAACACAAGCATATTCAGAGATAAACCAAGTTCAGATAAATCCTAAAGTTCCGGACGACGGATCAAAAGTATTCGAGCATCAAGCCCGAAGAAGTTTAACAATTACACAATCACTCGGCATTTCGAGGCAAATAAAGGTGGGGCATAATGTTTCTCGGTCACGCGTCAGGAAAAGGACTGGCTGGGTCGCAGAAACTGTCGAGGTCTATGCTGTCTGCAATGCGAGTGGCGGCGTCAAGGAAAGTGTCCATGAAGGATTGGAAGGTGTGCCTCTTTGTGTTAGCAACCTTGAGCTCCGCCAGCTTGTCTTCTTTGACGTCTTTGCAGTGCACTCGGACCAAGGACAACGCAACATCAGCGCCACAGCGAACAGATGACTTCTTCCACTCTTGCACTCGGTCAGGTATTTGATTCAGTCAAGCCATCAGAGACTCGAGGTCTTGAGACAGTTCCGCCTGAGGCTAGAGTTCAGTACCACCCGAGTCATCGCTGCCTTCAGGCGAGCAAGATAAGCAACCACGCTGTCCATGCGAGATTCCAACCGCAACACATTCATTGCAACATCATCCTTGACTGGACAATTTATGGGATCGAGACCCGTCTCGACCCGCCCAGTTTCCTCTTCAAAGTCTTGGCAAAGCTCTACACAATTGAGTAAATGGTGAGTCGACGATATAATCGAGCTTGACAGTCGACCGTAATAAGTCAGTCAATCCTCACTACCTTCAAGTTTTAGGACCAGCTTTGCAGCAAGCTGGCCCAGATAAGACTCCAACTCGCCCTTCTTGGCCTTGAGGCTCCCAAGCTCGTCAGTCAGCTTGTCCTTGTCTTTCTTCAGTCGCTCGACCTCCCGATTGGCGTCAGAGACAGCAGCCTTTAGTTTGGAGTTCTCCTCTTCTAACTTGCCGACTGAAGCAAGCTTCTTGTCAGCAAGTGCCGTTTTCTCTCGCGCTTCCTTCTGTGCAGCAGCAAGATCCAGATCCTTCTTCTCCAAAGCCTGCTTCATTTTCTCTAAAGAAATAACATTCTTCAGACGGGCTTGGAGTTGACGGTTCTCACTACATACATCTGCTCGAGTGGAGTCACTCGGTTTAAAAAATGGAAAGGAAAAGGGCCAGCAGTGAGAAAGAAAGTTGACAATTAGTTACCTCCCATGGCAGCTACTTCATCACGAGCAGTCTTGAGATTCTTCTTGGCCAATTCCAGATCAAGGTTGAGGCTGATTTGCTGCTGGTTCATTGTGGAAAGCTGAGCCCCAAGATCACAAGATTTCTGCAGTATAAGCCATATCAGTTGACCGAGATAAAAAGACATCACAGTGATAGCTAATCTAAGACTACCGCCGAATCAAACATTCAACGGCAGTCTCGGGGACTACACCCAGTGGGTGCACTTGGCGTGCCCCCACTGGTTTGAATAAACACTCGACATGGTCTGCCCAGCGCGAGAGTTAAAAAAAAGCAGTTCTCAGACCATGGTCGACTGCCCGCAGTCAACCACGGTCTCGGGGACTACACCTAGTGGGTGCACTTAGCGTGCCCCCACTGGTTCCGGTTCCACTCGACCTGGCCCGCCCAGGCCGAGTGAGAAAATTCAGATTCTCAGACCACAGTCGACTGCCCGCAGTCAACTATGGTCTCGGGGACTACACCCAGTGGGTGCACTCAGCGTGCCCCCACTAGTTCAAAGACTCAATCGACTCAATCCAAGTCGACTCAAATAGACTTGTGCAACTTTAAAACAGTCACACCCCAGTGGGTGATCGGATGAGAAATAAGATCAGTCGAAAAACAACTAACCTGGACATTGGTCTGCAGAGCAGCGCCGGCGTTGAAGGCCACCTGACTGGCCTCGTGCACCACTTTCATCTGCCCCATCACAAGATTCAACTGAAGAAGAGATTCCTTGGCAGCACTCGGTGGGTCGTCTGGAGTTTGATACACAGTGAAAAGCGATGATGGCAGAATCAGCCACTGGGTCTGATGCGTGGAGTTGTAATGGAGCAGCAGGGGTCTGAGCAGCTGATCCTGATGGGCAATCAGTCGACAGCGGGATAGCGAAAGTGACGTTGGTGCGAACCGGATCTGTCGATCGCTCGACTGCCGTCCCAGGCATCTCAGTCGACTGAGGAACGTGGGCCTCAGGCGCTTTCCCGCTCAGTTCCTTGTCCCTCCTCCTCCTTCCCCTCAGCGGTACATCTTCTTCATCGTCCGGGAGCACAACAACGTCCCGTGGTGCTGCAACAAACAGAGAAAGTCAAAGAGATAGCTGACAAACAATCCAGTCGTCCAAATAAATTCGAGTCGGGCAGACTTACTGGCTTGGGAGGTAGCTGCATCGTCGGTTTCCTCGTCGTCTGGGGTCTTGTCGATATCCATATCAGTCGCAGCCGAGGCCGGGCTGTAAAGGTTCATCATTCACTCGGTCAGTACAAGAGAATCGGTCAGAACAAGAAAATACGGGGAGAACATTTACCCAGAAGCAACAGGAACGTCCATCTTGATTCTAGGCAAGGTCTTCCGATCCTTCAAAGGATTGATCTTGGGATGCTTGGTGACCTTCTCAGCCAATTCTGGAGTCGAAGACCGAGCGCGCTTTTGAGATGGAGCGCTCGAGGCCACAGCCTTGCCGCGCCTGCCCGCGGATCATGGTACTGCTTGGATCGACATTCGAAACGAGGCGGTGAGTCGGCTACCTCCTCGTTGTCCGACTCATCGCTCTCATCTTCATCATCATCGGCTGGTGACTCCCATTCGCCGCTCTCCTCCGCGCTGTCCTCGCCTTCATGGTCCTGCTCCAGAGCTTGTTCACCATTGGGCATTGAGTACATCTCTGTATAAATCTACAAAACAAGGAGCCGAGTGGAAATCAGTCGGATCAACAAACAGTCAGAAAACACATCCAAATTCAATCAGTTGTAGTGGCCAAACCTTGTATGGCTGGTTGCTGTCGCTAAAAGGTTTGACTCTCCTGGCGCCCCTGGGGTTGTCCTTGTTCCCGGTGATGCCCCTCAGCCACTGTTTTGGCCGTCACCTCCTCCGGATGAACCCGAGCGGTATCACCAGCACCGGAGTACATCCACATGGAGTGGTCACGAGCTTGGAGTGGTTGAATGCGCCGACTGAGGAACACCTCCAGCAGATCCATGCCGGTGACACCTTGGTTGATCAGTTGAACTACCCTCTCGACCAGCATGCCCGTCTCCGCCTTCTCTGCGACGGTCACTTTCAACAAAGATGGAGTTTGAACACGATCAAAAGAAAAAGGGGGAAGTCCAGTCGACTCGCCTGGGGTCACGATATCCTGGCAATAGAACCAGGTCGATTGTCAGCCCCTGACCGACTGAGGAAGAGTCATCAAAGGGAAGGAACTCCTCTTCCTCTTCTGGATACCCAGACCCCCACACATCTGGATAACATGGGTTTTCTCGTCGTTTGAGTTCGCTTTCTTCACTGTTTGGGAGCGGATGGTGAAAATGAGCTTGAAAAGACCCCAGTGCGGTCGACACCCCAGGAAATTCTTGCACATGGACACGAATGCGGCAAGGTATGTGATGGTGTTGGGAGTGAAATGATGGAGTTGAGCCCCGAAGAAATTCAAGAAACCTCGAAAGAAGGGGTGTGGAGGAAGCGAGAAGCCGCGGTCGACATGAGTGGCGAGCAGGATACACTCACCTGGTCGCGGCAGTGGCTCCGATTCCCCCTCCGGCAGCCACGCGGACTCGTGGACGATCAACCCTAACTCGGCCATATCGTCCAAGTCTTCCTGCCGAAGTGAGGATCGGATCCAATCTCCCTGGATCCCACCCGACGGCAGCCCCAAGCGCGATGAAGATCCCTGATTCATCTTCTTGCTTTTCGCCGCCCCCGTCACCTTCTTCGCGCGTTCCAGCGCCGCCGTTTTCTCATTCCCCATGGTGGCGGAGCGGAGGCGTCGAGAGTGGAGAAGCTGAACGAGGTAAAGGAGCAAGAGGAAGAAGAAGGAGAATGGGCATGCACATTGCGGAGGGGTCTGGTGAACTCTATATAAGCCACCCCCCTCTTCAGGCACAAGGGTTCGCATCCCCTGTAACACACACACATATAATCCAGTCGACCGCCTCCGGGCTCCGAGACGTAGGGCTGTTACTTCCTCCGAGAAGGGCCTGAACTCATAAAACTCATGCGTACAGCTTCTCCATAGCTAGGATCTTGCCTCTACATCCCTACCCCCCATTCTACTGTCAGACTTAGAACCACGACACCTACGCAAGCATAGCGCGATACAGGAGCGATGCACAATTACAAGGTGTTATTCTGTTGGACAATGGAGGCTATAGCCAATTGCTTTTACGGGAACACTAGCAACCAGGAAATTTGAAGGGTAGGTATGAACAAAATTGGAACTGCACATTTACTGCTAAGAGATTCCATACACACATTACCAATCAAGGAGGAGTACGATGGTCGCGGTGGCCTCTGTGCATCATGGTCGACAACGGGAGTCAGTTCATTGTCCACGACGGTGGTGCTTCTGCGCTTGGAGTCGGCTTTCGGGAAGCAGATCCAAGACCGTGGAAGACAGTGCCGGGGAAGAGGCTCCGTGTACGACGACGACGGTGGACCAGCTCCAGTGCGGCGTACGACGTCGTTGATGAGGAAGATGCGCTGCGGTGGACGAGTGCACCAATGTAGAAGGGGAGGAGCACGAAGGCTGCGGTGCCGTGGAGAAGTCTATTTTGCGGTGGGGATAGAAAATGGGGAGTATTCAGGTGTACTACTCTGGATGCCAGGGTGGGGTTGGCTGGGTAGGGTGAACCTGAAGTTACCAAAACAACCCCCTACCAAGCGTCATCCGTAGGCCTGTTCTGAAGGGTATGATGGTAACTTCGCACTGCTCGAATCAGGGTCGCGGGAGATTTTCCCGCCGACCCCAAAATTTTGTTACACTGAACTCCCCGTGTGGCGTGTTGGGTGATTGGGCTAAGCAACTAGCGAGTAGTACTAGTAGTTAGTAGTACTAGTAACTACTAGTACTCCCTCCGTTTTTATTAACTCTGCATATTAGGTTTGACCGAAGTCAAACTTCCTAAAGTTTGACCAAGTTTATAGAAAAATATAAACATTTACCATAACAAATATGTATGATGTGAAAGTACATTCAATAATGAATCTAATGGTATTTATTTGTTATTGTATATGTTAATATTTTTTGTTATAACCTTTGTGAGAGTTTACAAAACTTGACTTTGACCAATGCTAATACGCGGACTTAAATAAAAACGGAGGGAGTACACAATTGTTTTCTTAGTTTGTATTGAATTAATCATTTGTTGTAATCGTGAAATAAATATATTAGGCTACTGACTTCGAATGTAATGGTCTATACAATTCAATAGTTAGAATCATTGTTGAATTCCAAGATGTATACGAGGTCTATAGTACTTCACAATATTCTCAAACTCACATAATCCCAGTCAAATGAAAATCTAAATGCATTTCATAGCTATTACTTTGTAGGATGCAAAAAAAGCAACCATAACTCTACATCATCCATTATAAAAGCAACATTTTGAACACATCCCAATGTGTGAACGAAACGTGTAGAGAGAGCTTGCGAAGATGGAGCAGATAGGGCGGGAAAGATTGTATGTATGTGGGCCAGAGAGTAGGAGACAAACCTAACGAGAGAGAGAGAGAGATAGAGAGAGAGAAAGAGAGAGGAAGAAGTTAGGTCTGTGAGAAAGATGGAGACATGTAATATACGTGAGATGTGTGTGCATCTAGATTTTGTACACGTGGAAGGAGAAGAGACAACAGGTTCGATGAGAGAGCTGGAAAAACATGGACGAGAGGGGAAGGATCTCGTGGGTTGAGGGATTGATAATTTTGTGCAGGAGAGAGAGAGGGATTGGTAATTTTGTGCGGGAGAGAGAGAGGGGGGAGTTAGTCAACCGTCGTCACATCATCCTGCTTCCAAATGGCCCCGCATTCTCTAGTGCAGTGTGGTCGCCGTCTTTGATCTCCTCGATGCCCTCTTCGAAGATTGAGGTGGTGTGCATGCTGGGATGCAGAGAAGCACAAGCGAGAGTGGTCGCCATATAACCTTGGATGGGGATGAATTGTGTGCTCAGGGGTGCGAGGAGTGTGTGTGCAGTGTGTGTGTGTCAGATATTGAGAGAAATCAAACCTATGGAGAGAATGTGTGTGTATGTGATGGAAAGCTACATGCTAAATAGGGTTTTCACAAAGAGATTGTGCGTGCGAGATAGAGAGCGATGTGTGGGCCTTGAGGTGGGCAGGGGCCAGGTGAGGGTGTCAAAATGTGTGCGTTGATGCATGTGTTACATGCGATCGTGTGAGGGACGGACGAATCGAGAGAGATGGTTGTTGTGTTACGGATGCTCCTCTCTCTCTCTCTCTCTCGCACACACACACACAATTACAAATAGAAGACGGTTCTATCATGTATACACAACGTATCGACATCTCTCTATGTCTCACCCATGCATGATCATTTGCACATTCACACCTCTCTATGTCTCTATCACACACGCACCGTCTCCACATCGCCCTTCCACCACAACACACATATGGACACATACACATGTTCTCTCTCAGTCACACACACAAAATCACTATTACAAAAAACTAGGGCGCACCTAAAACGTCCAAATCCAAATAAACACGAACTGAAGCTAAATTCAAATATATGGAAATATTGTAGCGTGAAGAACTTTTCCAGGAAAAAAAGTTGAGTAATATTCGGGGATTGTTTTCACACACACAAAAAGGTTCGGTGGATGTCCTTTGAGCGCGACACTGTGACGCACCGTTCGATCGACCGCGCGGCCGCGGTGCACGCGCTTGCACAGGATTCCATATCATTGCTTTGGTAACTAATATAAGCACTGCCTCAGTCTAATGTTTACATGTACTAGTACGATGTTCTTTTAAGTTTGACCAACCCTATATAAAACTAAACTAAGCTCCCATACGCGCACTCATCAATATGTTGTTGCCGCCGTTGCGCATGCCGGCGCCTGCTTACTCTGGCCAACCATTTCTCGCCCATCACCGCTGTGTCGCCGCCATCCCTGTGCCATGAAGCCGAAGGCTCACCCGCTCACGTCGTCTGCAGTCCCTCCTCACGATGCCGCTGTGCTGCCAAGCACGCGAGCATCTGGTGGAGCCGCGTCTATGCACGCAGTGTACGAAGAGGAGGATGAGCGCATGCTCCAGCACGCCGGCGAGGAGGAGCTAGCATGTCATTGTGGTCTCCGCCCGCGCGGAGGAGGCGCGCATGGTGGCTGTCGTGGCGGAAGCCGGTCGCGCCCGCGCCAAGCCCGCAAACCGGGTGCGGACGTGGAATCTACCTTCGAGACCTTGGATGCCACATGGATCCTGCAATATGAAGGAGCAATTTGGGTCAGTCGACTCTTGTGAGCCGTTGGATGCAACATGGATGGCCAGAAGGGCTTCTTCAACCTCCGAAATTGATGCACTGTTCATCTTCTCTCTCAGGCATCGAGCCGCCACACGCCTAACCGCCGGTCGCCGCCGCCCCGCCCTCCCCTGAACCGCCTGCCACCACCATGCTCCCCCCACCCCCGCCATCCATTTAACCCCGGGCACGATCCATTTTTTCCGGCGAACTGCATTCCACACTCAACACTCATAAGATAGATCATGGGCACCCCGCCACCCTAATATAGATACTGGGGTAGCTTCTTTGCCGTCTTCTTCCTTCGCTCCGTCAAACTTCTTTCACAAATCGACTGACCCAAATTATACTACTAGTACGTACGAGTATTAAGTACAGTAGGAACACGAAGATACGAGCAGTAGTACCAACTACAAGAAGAACAGTAGTAAGACATACTAGTACTACTGTACATACTAAAGAGTTCAAATAACGAGAAATAACATAAACATAGTTTTGCTGGGGGCTCAGCACAACACACCCCTAAAATAAAACTAAGCAACTAGTCCGCTTGACACTGCAGTAGAACCAGCATGAGCGACGGCACTACCACCTTACTCGGAGTCCGAGTCCACGTCCACGTCCTCGACTTCGTCCTCATCCCTCTTCCTCTTCCTCTTCTCCGACGCTTCTTTGCTTGAACCGGACACTGGGCTCTGCTTCTTCATTCAACCCTTATAGATATTTAAACAAAGGTAGGCATCCATTGCTGCGTACAGGATGTGATCTTCATCTATTGTCTTCGACTCCCATGCATGATGAAACTCGTGGTGAGGTTTCTTTAGTTGAGCGTACGAAGGATCAATCATGGCTGCTGCCAGGGTCAGCACTGAAGGGTGAGAGGAGGACACCAGGCTTGCCTTCTGGAGAACGAAGGGCTGGCCTACAACGAGGCCTATCCGACCCAGGATACTCCTGTCGTTCCTAAAGTCTACAGTAACGAATTTCACTCTTTCGTCCTTGAGGAAGTTCTTAGAATCCTGGCACTCAACGTCGGCATGGCATATGTGGTAGACCAAGCACACGTTATGTACGCAAACCTGGATCACGGCGGGCTTCTTCTTCTCTGCCTCCTTAAGAATCTTCTCGCTTTTTAGGACTATGGTGTACTCAACATCTAGACCAACGACCCACTCATCCTTTGAACGTTTGAACATGCGTAGGAAGCGAGCAAGGCATGCTTCCTCCGTCGCGGATCTACCGGTGTAGATGACAATGAACTCATTGCCAGTGATGGCTCTAACCTGGTACTCAGCGGTGATCATGGAGATTTGGCAGGCCATGGATTTTGGATGTGGGTTCGAAGAAGTTGAAAACTGGTGTAATGTGAAAGGACGGGATGACTAGGAGCGAACTGTTGTAAGGTAGAAGACGGGGACGAGTAGGGCGTGAGAATGGAGTGGGGTTGTTGGCTTGCCCGGTGGATAAACGGCTGCATGCCCCCAAAGAGTTCTCGAGTAGTATGTGGGACCCACTAGATGTCACGTCTACTAGACCCATATTGTAGGCCTGGCGGCATAGCTTCTGCGTGTTAGCATGCCATGCCGGCGTGTGGATGTAACTTCACTTAATTCCGTCAACCGTCGCACCTCCCATGACCTTCGCCTCCCTCGCACGGTCGCGCCCTTTGAGACTTCGGACGGCTATAAATGAGCAATTTTTTTTGCCTACTTTGCATGCATGATACTCCCTCTGGTCCTTTTTACTCCGCGTAAGATTTGTGTCAAGTCAATATCTACAATACCAAATATATATTTTATGAAACTACGTTTTATAATGAGTATAAAAATATTGATTTGACATTGTGAATGTTGATACATTTTTCTATAAGTTTGGTCAAAGTAGAGGTACATTGACTTCAGACAAAACTTATATGCACAATGCAGACTAGTTCATCCGTCCAGGTGTGTGCCATGTCCTATCTAGTCATCACAACAAGGTTAGCTATTAGAGTACTACTACCTCCTTCTAGTTTAAAGGGCTCGATTCAAAAATTTCACCTACTCTTACCATGATAGAGGCGGTGGAATAGTTTTTGTAGTCTGCAAAAGTACTCAATTAATGCTCTCGTTCTTCACAAAAAAATGTGTTTACCAATGCATTATCGCATTGCATGCATGCATGAACACTAGTAAATGACAAATATTTTTACGTGCACTAGCAAGATGCCCATGCGTTGCATGGAACATCAAGATCTTGTGGGAGAAAAGGATGAATGAGGGAAGGCCTTACCTGCAAATGTGGAGAGGAGTGCGGGTAAATTGTCATAGTTTCCTTCCTATCCGTTAGATATAGATCGGATGGCCTATATTGTAGGATGGCAGGCACACCATCATCACCAACTCTGCTTTTTATAAGAGTAGAGAGTAGATATTAGTTAATATTCTCTTTAGGCTACTCATAGTAGAAAGTATCATATACTAGTATCATGTGCATGGTACTAGTGTATGATACGGGACTACCTTTATAGTGCCATGCATGACACAATGACACAAAGTAGTATAGTATTTAACATGATACTGTATCTACCTATGTTACTCTAACCCCCCTCTCTTCTTTAATTCTTTGCCACATCAGCATGTTTGCTATTCCTGTGTGCATGATACCAGCTAGTAAGATACCACATTACCACCACTATGGCCAGCCTTAATCATCGCATGCAATAATTTAGTGCACCTTGAAATCTGAACGCCTGCTTGACTCTCCTTCTTCCTCAGGCAGTCCCACCACTCCAACCCGTGTGGAAAAAATCTGCATGCATGACTCTCCTCTCCTCACGCTCATCCAATCCGTTGTGACCAGCAATATTTCCACCCCTTCCCTCCCCTGTAATTTACTCCAATAAATATGACCACGTAGCTGTTATGTTAATCACGCAACATATCTTACGGGACGCTACTTTAGTTACATAACTGCAGGTACAATGGGTCACTAACATGTGGGCCCAACAGGCATCTGGCCCACATGTCAGTGACGCAACTGCACCTGCAGTTAAGTCTATCTAACGTAGGTGTGCCATTGCTCGCTATAAATACTGCGCGTCCCACGATATTCGGAAGAACGCTCACGTTCATCGCTATCTCCTCCCCCTCCCTCTCACGTTGACCACCATGGCATCGCCCCTCCCAAGCCCTAGGCGCCCCTCGCGGACGGTCACTCGTCGCTGTTCCGTTCCTCGCCGCCACTAGTCGAGGAGGACGCGTCGGTGTTCCACTCCTCGCCATGACGCGTCGAGGTGGACGCGTCGGCGTTCCCAGTCTCGCCAGCACGCGCGGAGGACGCGTCGGCTCCCCGCTACGAGGAGAACGCCATGCCGCCCGCCGAGCCCCCTAGCCTTGAGGAGCTTTGGAAAGAAATGGATGTCGCCTTGTGGGAGGATTTGCCTCCGCCAGAGCGCGCCAAAATAGAGGCGGAGAAGAAGGTCGAGGAAGAGAAGTGCGCCGCGAGGCATGCTGCCTGGCAGGCCTATGTCGCGTCCAAGAGAGTCAGGCAATTGGCTCTTTGGCAGAAGGCTCGTGCGAGGGCCATGAGGGTGGCTGAGGACGCCCGTGCCAAAGCCCTGAGTGCAATCAGGCCCAAGCGCCTCATCTACGCTTGGTGGTACATGGACCGGGTGCACGCTTCCAGCAAGGAGGAGTACCTGTTGGCGCCGGATCACCACACCGGTGAGATCGCGCTCGCCCGCCGGTAAGCCGCCAATTAGCACCTTGTGAGTTGCGAGGCTGAGGAAGAGGCGTTATGTCGGTGCGCTGGGAAACGGCCGCGCACCAGGGCACTTGTGGCGTGCCGCAAGCGCTCCTGCGAGCGTCGTGGCTTTTATTAGGAATAATTTAGTTTCATAAGGCGATCTCATTAGTTTTGGGACGCAAATGATAAATCCCGAACGTTCGGGAATTATTAGCGTCCTTAATTAAGTATGTAAAAGGAAAAGTTTGGAAACCTTGTGTATCCGTACGCATTTTGTAAGTACATGCATATAGCACAAACTTTACTATATACTATCGCACTACACGTCTCTCTATATATATGCTTGCAGACTGTGCTACTACTATTACTTATGTATTTGGACGTTTTAACATTACGATGCGGTTTTTGTAGAAGTAGAAAAACAACACTAGTCAAGCTTGTGAAACGATTCAATGCAAAACAAATGCAAAAATGCTCGTTTGATTGTTTACTTTTAGCTTCCTTCTCTGTGGTTATTTCTCTATCGTACTTTGTATGGAGTATCTCATTGGTCGGGAAGGCATGCAAATTCCAAAACCGCTTCCTACACCCTGTATCGAATTTTTTGCCTAACAAGTTGTGCCATGCAATTGGAATTCCAACTTGAGTACTACTGCTAGGAGTATTAGGGCCAGTTCTTTTAGGCTTCTAGATTAGTAATCCCATAACTACTACCTCTGTCCTGGTTTTTTGGTCCCCATTGTATCTGTGTCAAATTTTGACCATAAATTTAACTAATGAAATGTTTATGCATGTCACATGCACTAACATTTTATCAGTTAAATCTTTGGTCAAAATTTAGCACAAATTACAATGGTGACGAATAAACCAGGATGGAGGTACTAGTAGTTTAGAATCCCAAATAAATGAGTGAGGCGCCTTATGTTACTCTCCACTATGACTAGTCTTATGGGAAAAGTTGGGGAAGAGATGGCTTATTTTTTAAGCCGCCAAAAGAACTGGCCCTAGGACTAGTAGCTAGGGATACTAGGAGTAGTAGTTAGGGATCGAGTGTGCGAGATGAACCAGAGAAAGTAAATGCAGAGATATTAAATGCAAAAAGACAGAGGGATGTGATGGTTGCTTGTTCATTTATTTTACAAGGCCACTTATTACTGGGAGTGGTGGGGTTTTGTGATATGACGGCTTTACTGCCACACCACGAGTGGGGTGAGACTCCCGTGCAGCGCCGCCCTCTACACTAGTACTACCTCGGTCGTGGTTTATTAGTCCCCCATTGAATTTGACTGAAGATTTAACTGAGAAAATGTTAGTGCATGTCAACAAAAACTATATCGTTGGATTCGTATTTGAACATAGTTTTCAATGATATAATTTTTGGTGACATGCATGAGCATTTATCGTACTATATATAATGTTAGTTAAATTTATGGTCGTACTAATATGTGCCCGTGCATTGCACGGAATAGTGAAAGGCATTGATCGGGGAGTTGTTGATTTTGACAAAGGATGTGGGGGTCATCCCATGTGTAACGAGTATCGATAGGTTTCTTCGGATATTATTTCTTCTCTAGAGCTCACAAACATCTGGGTGAAATAGATAAAAAAGTATCTTTTGCGAACAAAAGCGTTCAACTATTCAACCTGCATCCAAAACTTGTGAAGAAATAACACTTATTGTGCTTTGCAAGAAATGATCCTTAAGAATTAGTTTTTGAGTATCGATTGTTATACATGTTGGCTAGAGATGACATGGCACTTTATTATAGTCAACAGTTGGCTACACTATTACGTATTAACCATGCTCTTATACACCTAGACGAAGGGATTAAATCAGGATGACTTGGAAGGGGGCAGAGGAGATGTAAGAAATGGTTCATCATAAGTCTTTCACCAGTACTGTAGTAAAAATTCTCAGTTAATCTCATAAATGGAAAGCAAGAACTATCCTAGACTAAACCATAAATGGATACACTTTTATTCAAGCGCGATACTCTAATAGAGCAAGATCATGCATGGAAGGTTCTATACTATATAAATAAGAAGTCTCCAGATGCTTAGACATCGGATTACATTGAGCGAAGACTAATGGTCAACATTTAACTTGGTAATGCATATGTCCACGTGAATCTCCTTGGAGTCCCCGTGCACCATCTTGGGGGGGGGGGAATCATACCATGCGTCTTCCATGTCCACATTGGCGGGAACGGAGCAGCTTGGCACAGTCTAGCATGATGAAGCCGGTGTGGGTGCCCACGTACCTTTGAGGGGCAGTAATAGTGAGCATGCACCCGTATACCGGCCTCATGTCAGCGTCAGCGGCATTTCCCCTGATGCACACTACAGAGACGGTGCGACGGCCTGCGGGCCTTGCCGGTGCCCACGATCAAGCGGAAGACGCTGACGTCCTCCTCCGAGACTAGCAGGCGGCGGTGATCCTCCAGCGACTCCGTCACGGTGAACGGGTAGCACGTCTCGTACTTGATGTTCACCGCCGCGGGCCAGTAGTGATCGACGGACGGTTGCGCGAGGTGATGCACAAGGATCGCCGGCGAGCCCCAAAATAACGACGTGCACTCATAGCAGTAGCAGGGCGTGTGCGCGCATCTGGAACTATGCTCCGCCAGCGAGTGCTGGTTGACGTACCTCTCACATCTGAAAATCTTGTAGACGCAGGGCACCTTGGAGGCATCAACCAGGCCGTCCATGAAACAGGAGTGGCTGTAGGGGATGTTGCACCAGTTGAATATATGAGCAAGTTACTATGAGATTTAATCTGAATAAGCACAAAATAAATCATGACGGCTATAACAGATATTAAACTAATCATGTGGACTAGCATAGTAGATGAATAGATCGAATCTAGGACTCAGACTAGAAAGATGAATTCTACCACGATTTCGAACAGGAAGGACAGAAACACATACGGTGCAACGGGAGCAACACCGTTGGCGTTGAGGTTGTCGCCATGTCATTGAGGAAGAGGTTGCCAAGGTCGGGGAAGAAGTCGTCGTCGATGAAGTCGTCGCTGCCAGCAGTCACGCGAGTGCGCTCCCCAAATTCCAACAGCGCCCGCCGAATGGAGCGCAGGAGGGAGTGGTTGTAGGGGATGTTGCGGCCGCCGAATGGAGCGCAGGAGTAGCACACGAAGTAGTAGATGGTGCTCCTCCCTAGTATCTATCTCTACTCTTATCTCTATCTCTTCTCTACTCTTATAAAAAACCGAGTTGGTGATGATGGTGTGCCTGCCATCTTGTAATATAGACCGTCTGATCTATATCTGGCGGATAGAAAGCAAACTATGACAATTTTACAAAAGATACCCACACCTCTCTCCACATTTATCGATAAGGCCTTGCCTCGTTCATCCTTATCTCCCACAACCTCATTACTGAGCAATTAAAAAAGGAAATCTCTCGAACAATCTGGCATGGTGCCGCTGCCGCCGCCGTCCATCCCCATGCCTCCGCCCAGTCCAACCACCAGTCACCACCACACCCCACTCCTCCTCACCTTATCTCTCATCTTTCTCGAGATATAATTTTTTCGGAAATTCTCGAGATACCATTTTTCCTATAAAATTCTCAAGATATCATTAGCTTTTACACATGGGATTACTCCTGCATGGGTCAACCACAACAGGTGTTTTGTAAAAAAATGCATCTTGATGTTTCGTGCAATGCACGGGCATCTTGCTAGTTTTTTGCATATAATTCCAAACACCACGTAGACACGGTCTTTGACCATTTTACAACTATGTTAGTATCATTGTTGGTGGTCAGCCGGTGCAAGTTATAGCCCCGGGTATTTTAACCTTTTTTTAGTAATGATATCTGGCGATTGTTCGTCATGAGCTGAATCATGGCGAATCCCACATAACCGTCAGATTCCATCCGACGGTGGCCTATTTTTAAGCCATAGTATTTGACAAAACCGCCACCCTTACACACGTGTTGTAACTGCGTCGCGGGCGTTTCCAACTGCCATGTCTCCCAACGAACGTTTTCTGCGGATTGGAGTTGGCACCGATGGCGGTTCGTAGTTGTTCCATGCTCGGGCATTGAAGTTTGTAACTATTTTAGATTAGAATATGCTACTCCTCCGGTGCTAGTAGTAGAGCAGAGTTCTACTCCACTACTCTATATGCAAACTAGGGCATAGTAGTAGGTACTATAGGGAGTACTAGTAATGTGATCACTCAAGCAAGTTGTCTAGCATTGATATGACCCTACACTGCTGGTATGTGTCTCGTAAGTCAAGCGGCATGCTGTAGTCATCATCATCTGTCCACTTCCCGCAGCACATATTCGCTTCTCCATCTTTGTCCGCACATAGTCGTCCAATCTTCCATCCCCGCTAAAGCACCTCCCCCTCTTCCAAAACCCAAGCACTAACAATGGCAGAACCGAGCAGCGTCCGCCGAACGAGTGGCTGGAATTCGCTCCCCACAGAGGTAATCAAGCTCATTGTTTCGCATGTGGAAAACCTCAGTACCATGCTGCTCGCTGCGTGCTCGTCTTGGCTGTACCATTTACTCAAAGTCCTCAGGCCGGAGCTTTTTAAGCCAGCTCTTTGCTTGCTGATGCCGCCTGATCTTCAAAAACAGCATGTCACGCAGCATAACTATCGTAGGGTGGCGAGCATCAACCCCCTTGATTGCGATCTGATCCCCGTCACTCTCAACTACATTAACGGTATGTATTGGGTCGGCATGAACACGTCTTGGATGGTGCTCGTCGACGGTCGCGGCAGCTGGATGCTCGTGGAGGTCTACACCCGGTGATTGATCCTCCTTCCTTTGATTAACACTGCACTGCTTTGGCACCGTGGCACAGAATACTCGGAATCTTACAGTAGCCAACATGATACCAAGTTTGATTTGCTCAAAGTTGTAATCTGCCACAAGATCTGCGAATTATAAAGACTTCAGGCTAATTGCGTTCTTCAACCGCGGTCTCGCCTATCTGACAGGTCATTGCGGTAAGTGGATAAATCTGCAAGTCCATCACAGGATCATACATCCTCCATGGTTCTATGATGCCATTGAACACAAGGGCTTCATTTACGCTGTCGACTCCTTCTATGGCTGGACGTATTGCTGGCCTATTCCAGTCATCGCTACAAATGGCTGTTACAGCAGTATGTTACTTTCCTATGATATCATGATGGCTTGCTTATATTACTGTCAACATTTACTGAAAAAATATTCATGCTCATAACATGCTTTTCTTAAGATTGACTACAGTAAGAGCCCTTTTTTATTTGACTCCAACTTGATATGATGTTGTAGGCCGCCTGGTGTCCCTGCTATTCCTAATCCCAGAACCTTTCAAAGAAAAGTGGCATGGCAGTTGCAGGTGGTTCCTGGATCAATCAGACGACGGCGAACGATTGATGATCGTTCGCGCGTACCGGATGTGTTTTTTCGCGGAATACAATCATAGTCACCGCAAGGTCTTTGAGCAGGATCCCAGCTTCTCTGGGCCTTTAGGATTTTTTGACTGGAGGCTGGTAAGTAGCCTTGGTACACGCTCTCTGTTTCTCGGGCTGAATTATCCGATTAACCAGGAGATAACCAACGGCAAGGATCATGATGGTAGCGCGATTTCGCTCATTAGGCAAAACTGTGTGTACACAGCGTACCATGCGTCTCTGCATGCACCATACCCTGATATGTGCCGCCACGCTCTGCAGCCCAAAGTAGGAGAGAGGGTCGCAAGTATCAGACTTCGACCTGCTGGCAAGAGTTCTCCCCGTCAACCACCCATCTGGTTCAAGCCGTCGGCCAATCTCCATAGCTTAATAAATAGTAACGTCTAACTGAGCCAGTTAGTTAGATGCGTACACTTGGTGTAGTAGGATCTTTATTTAGTTTGATGCATACATTTGTTCTTTTTTGGTAGCCCTTTTGTAATGATGGCTGATGTTTGGTTTGGAAGAGAGAGCTACGTCTTTACTCTTCTGGCCTGCTTATTGCTTCTGTTGCACCCCCAACCCTGGTTGCTGCTGCTGCTGCTGTTTTTAGTGTACAATCAGTAGTATATTTCGTCTATTGGTTGAATAAATGTGTAGTTATAACGACAAACACAATGTTTTGGAAGTCGTTGCACGGTCCGATCCTTTAGTGCCCCGTACCATACGTAGCGCATACTATTTTTGGTATGGAACATATTTTCCACTTGTCGATAACATGCAGCCCACTGATGAAGGCCCAATAGAGGAGCCCATAATTAACTGGAAGGGAGGCTCTCACTTGAATCCGGCCCAGGTACATGCTCATGGTCCCCTAAACATAAATAAGTAAATAAATAAATAAATAAATAAAGCTAAATGCTCATGCACCAGTTCTTTAAATTCACGATTTGAAAAGTCAAATTTTAATAGGAGGATATTATTTCCTATGATAGTGTCATTACATTCAGTCGATATTATTCTTAGGCAAAGATAGCGACCAGTCTTCTTTCTCCCACCATTTTCTTCCTGCAACCAGCGGACCCATGCAAATCGTAGTCAACGTCGTAAATAGTTCCAGTCCATTTTTATTGTTCATAAGAATGTCCAACCCAGCCCAACACAATGGCAACAACACTTTATCCTCCGCCTTGGTGCGCTCGCCGCGGCGCCGCCGTCCGGCCCTGTCAACATAGTGAATCGGGAGAGGACTGTAGTTCTGAGTATGATAGTACAGACCCACCAGGTCCACTCCCGAACACAAGCAAGCACCTCTTTTACTACTCAGCTGCACCCCTCGTTTTTTACTCTAATCCACCCTGCTGATATCTAGGACCCACATCATTGTCAACGTATAGTCAATTAACAACAGAATTGCACAACTTTTTTTGAGGATTTGTTCGGAGGAGCAGGCTATAAACTGGGTTGTGCGGTCTCCGTGGCCTGTCGAACAACATGACCAGCCTAACCTTTTTTTCTTTGGGAAAATAGGTAGCCCACTATTTCTTTTTGAAGAATAGCCAAGCTAGGCCTATTTGTTTTTCCTGACTTACTGGGCTACAAATCTTTCAAGACGAGGAGGGATGCATTCCGGACTGGCCAAAGAGTATGGTCAGTATATCTTAAAAGTAATATCAAAGGGGTTGCAAATTCCAAAAATATATAGCAAATGGGCAATTAGTTTCTTTTTTTTGTTTTTGTTCTTCACTGATATTTTATATTTCATTGGATTTTAACATGACATAGTACTAATTTATTTTTAAATTTGTTTTAGTATGGCTACTAATTTTTGGATTAAGAATATTTTGTTCCCCAGCAAAAATATGCGACTTTTAAAAATTTCGCACATTTTTTAGTTCAATTTTTTAACCCTGGCACTGACCAGAAAATGGGCAGCAATTCTAAAAATGGAAAATGGGCTGCAATAAATTCTATATGAATTAGCAAATGAGTAAAAATTATAAAAATAGCAAATGGGATGTACACGCCACAGATTTCGAGGCTGACTTGTTTACGCAAGGCTTTGTCAGTCAACACACGATTCTAGCAACAGTGACTGTTGGATGTCCATCCAACGGTCGACGTGCATCTTCAATCTCTGATCTTCCTGCTCCAGCCACCTAAACCAGCGCCGGCGGGACTGCCTGCTCCCTCCTCTTGTGGCATGTTGTGATGCCGCGCAGGCTTCACCGGCCCACCCTACTCCCTCCGCTGGCCTGGCCGCACGCAATCAACTGCCTCCTTATTACACGAAAAAATGATTCCTCCCACTGACATCTGGGGCGCACCGGTTCGGAGGCTGACCTGTGGGCCTACTAAGTTGACGCGTACGCAGGGCTTTGTCAACTTAGTCAACAAACGATTCTAGCAGCAGTGACCGTTCGATTTGAATCAAACGGTCATGTTGCTTCTTCAATCGCTGCCCTTCTTGCACCAGCCGCCCAAACCAGCACCGGCGAGACCGCTGCTCCTGCCTCCAGTGGCTGACTGTGCTGCCGCGCAGGCCTCACCGCCCCACCCTACTCCCACCGCTGGCCAGGCCATTCCTCTACTGTCTGCTCACCCACAACCCGTGTTATGCTGCGGCGACGGTAGCCTCACACCACAGCCGAACCAGTGAAGCCTCGTACTCCTCTCCGCGTGGGCATCCACTGCCGCGTCTTCCCTGGCTCCGCGTCTTCCCCTTCCTAGGCCTCGCCGTCGTCCACCGCCTTGGTGCTCTCGGCGCGACGTGGTCAATGTGGTCAAGGAACGACTTCCATCGGAAGAGTACTATACGTGGAGAGGCTGACAGTTGGGTCCATGGCCGCAGCAAGGAAGTGCCTCCTTATTATGCGCAAAATAATGATTCCTCCACCTGACAGCAGGGACCCACCGGATGGGCCACCATATTCATGAAAAAAACGTTTCCCCCCTGACTGCTGGGACCCACCAGCTACATCTTCGCACGCAAGGAAGTGCCTCCTTATCCTCCATGATAGCCGGGACCCACCTGATCGAAGCGTATGTAGCGTTGTCATTCTGGTCACGAATGTGTACATACATACTGGTCGATCGGTCTATCTGCAGGCTGCAGCGATGAACCGTGGCCGAGTAAGGAAGGTCATGTGTCATAGTAGAGGTGCGCACGTAGCATGTACACGTACGTACAGCCAGGGTGCAGGAAAGTAAATATGGCCACGTACGTACATACGGGCGGGGTCTCGAATGCCTACTCGCGCATACGTACGGCCAGCGCTCATGTACATGGCTGGGTCAGAACGGAGAAACTGCGTCATCGTGTTCGTCAGGAGGCAACGGAATGCGTCGTGTTCATCGGGAGCCAATCGGGTTGGATGGAACAGCCGATCGAAACGAGGCCTGGCATACCGCAGAATGGAGGAAACGGCCTTGTGTTCGACCGACCACGTTCGAAACAGGATCCTGTTCATCGGGGGGGTGTGGCGTACCACAAAACGGAGGAAACAGACTTCTCTTTGACCTCCTATGGTCGAAACGGGGTCCTGTTGATCGGGAGGGGTGTGGCGTACCGCAAAATGGAGGAAACGGACTTGTGTTGGAGCGCTACGGTTGAAACGGGGGTCCTGTTCATCGGGAGGGGTGTGGCGTATCGCAAAAAGGGACTCCACGGGCTACTGCTCATCTCCACCATCAACCTCCTCCAGCCTCCACCTGTGACTGTTCATCCACGACGTCTCCCTCCTGCCTCCACCTACGACTGTTCATCCACGGGCTCCTGTTCATCCAACCTCCACCGTTCCTCCACCGGCTACTGTTCAACCAGCCCTCTCCACGGGGTCCTGTTCAACCACCCCTCCACGGGCTACTGTTCATCCAGCCCTCCACTGGCTACTGTTCAACCAGCCCTCCACGGGGTTGTCCTGTTCATCCAGCCCTCCACGGGGTCTTGTTCATCCACCCCAACCGGCTCGATCGATCGGGGTCCTCTTCATCCAGCGGCAATGGCCTCTACTACCACAGGGTCCTGTTCATCCAACCCCCACCGGGAACTGTTCATCCAACCCCTCCCCCCCCAACAACGCTCACTGTTCATCAAGAGGCAGCATGTTCGATCGGCTTCAGTTAGCAACAGTAGCGAAGGAATCGCTCAATCGGGTTCAGTTAACAGCCAAGGACCGATCGATCGCTCGGGTTCAGTACCACATAGCCTGCAGTGCAATCGCTTGGGTTCAGTAGGAGAACGCCTCGCTCAGGTTCAGTTAGAGCCCAACGCCTCGCACCCATGCGCGTACGTGTATGAGAGAAATGCGCATCGCTCAGCCCCCGACCACCCACTTTAACTGGGAACTTCCCGATATTTTCCTCACCCTCGCTTCTACCACAGTTTTTTCCGTCATGGACGGCCCAAAGAATGTCATGCAGCTGCGTCTTCGGCCCGCCCAGGACGAAAAGCCCATTTTCTGTCATGTTTTTTTCATAGAAGTAGGAGCCCACCACATCTATGATGATACCAGGTTTTGTCACAATTATCGTCATAGAAGTGTCATAAGCATGACAGAAAAAAATCGTTCGGCCAAAAATGTCACGGATGTGTCTCTTTTTTGTAGTGTAGGTCTATGGTAAACTACTCACGCTTCATCAGAAGGGCAATGGCGTTGATGTAGAAGCCCTCCGTGATCGAATCCCCCTCCGGCAGGATGCCGAAAAACGCCCCTAGATGGGATCTCATGGGCACAGAAGGTTGCGGCGGTGGACAAGTGTTTTCGTGGCTCTCCTGATTGGTTTTGGAATATGTGAGAATATATAGGCGGAATAAATAGGTCGGTGGAGTCACGAGGGGCCCACAAGGGTGGGGGCGCACCCTACCCCCTGGGCGCGCCCTCCGTCCTTGTGGCTGCCTCGTGGCTTCCCTGGCGTGTACTCCAAGTCCTCTGGATGTCTTCTGGTCCAAGAAAAATCATCGCGAAAGTTTCATTCCGTTTGGACTCCGTTTGATATTCCTTTTCTGCGAAACTCTAAAACAAGGGAAAAAACAGAAACTGACACTGGGCTCTAGGTTAAAAGGTTAGTCCCAAAAATAATATAAAATATCATAATAATGCATAGAAAACATCCAAAACAGATAATATAATAGCATGGAACAATAAAAAATTATAGATACGTTGGAGACGTACCAAGCATCCCCAAGCTTAATTCATGCTCGTCCTCGAGTAGGTAAATGATAAAAACAGAATTTTTGATGTGGAATGCTACCTAACATACTTATCCATGCAATTTTCTTTATTGTGGCATGAATGTTCAGATCCGTATGATTCAAAACAAAAGTTTAATATTGACATAAAAACAATAATACTTCAAGCATACTAACAAGATAATTATGTCTTCTCAAAATAACATGGCCAAAGAAAGCTTATCCCTACAAAATCATATAGTCTGGCTATGCTCCATCTTCATCACACAAAATATTCAAATCATGCACAACCCCGACGACAAGCCAAGCAATTGTTTCATACTTTTGATGTTCTCAAACCTTTTCAAGTTTCACGCAATACATGAGCGTGAGCCATGGACATAACACTATAGGTGGAGTAGAAGGTGGTTGTGGAGAAGACAAAAAGAGGGAGATAGTCTCACATCAACTAGGCTTATTAACGGGCTATGGAGATGCCCATCAATAGATATCAATGTGAGTGAGTAGGGATTGCCATGCAACGGATGCACTAGAGCTATAAGTTTATGAAAGCTCAAAAAGAAAACTAAGTGGGCATGCATCCAACTTGCTTGCTCATGAAGACCTAGGACAATTTGAGGAATCCCATCGTTGGAATATACAAGCCAAGTTCTATAATGAAAATTTCCACTAGTATATGAAAGTGACAAAATAGGAGACTCTCTATCATGAAAATCATGGTGCTACTTTGAAGCACAAGTATGGAAAAGGATAGTAACATTGCCCCTTCTCTTTTTATCTCATTTTTATTTTATTTTTTCTTTCCTTTTCCCTTTTTTTCTTTCTCTTTTTTTCTTTTTCTCCTCCCTTTTTTCTTTTATTTCCTCACATGGGACAATGTTCTAAAAAGGAAGATCATCATACTTCTATTTACTTATAACTCAAAAATTACAACTCGATACTAGAACAAGATATGATTATATGAGTGCCTCCGGTGGTGTACCGGGATGTGCAATGAATCAAGAGCGACATGTATAAAAAAATGATGAACGGTGGCTTTGCCACAAGTACGATGTCAACTACATGATCATGCAAAGCAATATGAACGTGATGATGCATGTCATAAATAACGGAACAGTGGAAAGTTGCATGGCAATATATCCCGGAATGGCTATGGAAATGCCATAATAGGTAGGTATGGTGGCTGTTTTGAGGAAGGTATATGGTGAGTTTATGGTACCGGCGAAATTTGCGTGGTACAAGAGAGGCTAGCAATGGTGGAAGGGTGAGAGTGCGTATAATCCATGGACTCAACATTAGTCATAAAGAACTCACATACTTATTGCAAAAATCTATTAGTCATCAAAACAAAGTAGTACGCGCATGCTCCTAGGGGGATAGATTGGTAGGAAAAGACCATCGCTCGTCCCCGACCGCCACTCATAAGGAAGATAATCTAAAAATATCTCATGCTCCAACTTCGTTACATAACGGTTCACCATACGTGCATGCTACGGGACTCACAAACCTTAACACAAGTATTTATCAAATTCACAACTACTCACTAGCATGACTCTAATATCATCATCTTCATATCTCAAAACTATCATAAGGAATCAAACTTCTCATAGCATTCAATGCACTTTATATGAAAGTTTTTATTATATCCCTCTTGGATGCCTATCATATTAGGACTAATTTTATAACCAAAGCAAATTACCATGTTGTTTTAAAGATTCTCAAAATAATGTAAGTGAAGCATGAGAGTTCATAAATTTCTATAAAATAAAACCATCATCGTGCTCTAAAAAGATATAAGTGAAGCACTAGAGCAAAATTGCCTAGCTCAAAAGATATAAGTGAAGCACATAGAGTATTCTAATAAATCACGATTCATGCATGTCTATCTCAAAAGGTGTGTACAGCAAGATGATTGTGGCAAACTAAAAAGCAAAGACTCAAATCATACAAGACGCTCCAAGAAAAACACATATCATGTGGTGAATAAAAATATAGCCTCAAGTAAAGTTACCGATAGATGAAGACGAAAGAGGGGATGCCTTCTGGGGCATCCCCAAGCTTAGGCTCTTGGTTGTCCTTGAATATTACCTTGGGGTGCCTTGGGCATACCCAAGCTTAGGCTCTTGCCACTCCTTATTCCATAGTCCATCAAATCCTTACCAAAACATGAAAACTTCACAACACAAAACTCAACAGAAAATCTCATAAGCTCCGTTAGTATAAGAAAATAAATCACCACTTTTGAGTTGAGAACTCATTATTTATTTATATATGTGCAATATCTACTATATTCCAACTTTTCCATGGTTCGTACCCCCCTATACAAGCCATAGATTCATCAAAATGAGCAAACAACACATAGAAAACAGAACAGTGTGTAGCAATCTAGATATTTGGAATACTTCTGTAATTCCAAAATTCTGAAAAATTAAGCACGACCTAAGCAATTTTTTATTAATCTTCTGCAAAAAGAGTCAGTATTTTATCATGCTTCTGATAAAAATGAGATTGTTTTTCTGAGCACAAAAGTTTCTGTTTTTCGGCAAGATCAAATCAACTATCACCGTAAGCTATCCCAAAGGTCTTACTTGGTACAAACACTAATTAAAACACAAAACCATATCTAACCAGAGGCTAGATGAAATATTTATTGCAAAACAGAACCTAAAAAGCAAAAAACAAAAATAAATTTGGGTTGCCTCCCAACAAGCGGTATTGTTTAACGCCCTTAGGTAGGCATAAAACACGAATAGATCTAGATATTATCATCTTTGGCATGCAATCCATAAGTGGCTCTCATAATAGATTCATAAGGCAATTTAGTTTTCTTTCTTGGAAAGTGAGCCATACCTTTCCTTAACGGAAATCAAAATCTAA
Organism: Aegilops tauschii subsp. strangulata; assembly: GCF_002575655.3. Classification (NCBI taxonomy): domain Eukaryota; kingdom Viridiplantae; phylum Streptophyta; class Magnoliopsida; order Poales; family Poaceae; genus Aegilops; species Aegilops tauschii. Next base: position 118,872,601 of record NC_053038.3, on the reverse strand, counting down.
TGTTTCCTTCTTTCATATCAATAATTGCACAAATCGTTCTAAGGAAAGGTCTACCAAGAATAATAGGACATGTAGGATTGCAATCTATATCAAGAACGATCAAATCTACGGGCACATAATTCCTATTTGCAACAATAAGAACATCATTAATCCTTCCCATAGGTTTCTTAATAGTGGAATCCGCAAGATGCAAATTTAAGTAACAATCATCAAATTCATGGAAACCTAGCACATCACAAAGAGTTTTTGGAATCGTGGAAACACTAGTACCCAAATCACACAAAGCATGGCACTCATAATCTTTAATCTTAATCTTAATAGTAGGTTCCCACTCATCATAAAGTTTTGGGATAATTGATTTTATGCCCCTAGTTGGGTCACACTCGGCAGGTTTACCCCTAGTTTCCAAAAACACTTGTTCTTGCCCAAACCACTTTGCTCCTCCTATGCTTTTGCCCTTTGACTGTTTGACCATCACTTTGAAAACTTCATAAAAAATTCATACTAACTCAGAAAAATTCAAATAAGATATCAAAATGTTCAGAAAAGCATCACCTATATGTGCATGTCATTTACATTCATGAAAAAAGTGTTGGCCAGTCACCATCTTAGTTTTAGCTCATATGATCTTAGCATGAACAGTAAAATCTAAAAAATTCTAAAAATAATTTGGTGGCAAACTTTGACCAATGTTTTGAGTGCTTGCCAAGTTTCATATGGGAATGACATTCGTGGAAGTCATGGCAAAAAAACCAAAACCAATGGTCCAAAATTTCATTTTTTTACCACGACTTCCACGAATGCCATTCCCTTATGAAACTTGGCAAGCACTCAAAACATTGGTGAAAGTTTGCCACCAATTTTTTTTAGAATTTTTAGATTTTTTTAGATTTTGTTGTTCATGCTAAGATCATATGAGCTAAAACTTAGATGGGGACTAGCCAACACTTTTTTCATGAACGCAAATGACATGCACATATAGGTGATGCTTTTCTGAACATTTTGATATCTTATTTGGATTTTTCTGAGTTAGTATGAATTTTTTTTACGAAGTTTTCAAAGTGATGGTCAAACGGTCAAAGGGCAAAACCATGAGAGGGGCAAAGTGGTTTGGGCAGGAATAAGCGTTTTCGGAAACTAGGGGTAAACCTGCCGAGTGGGACACAACTAAGGGCACCAAATTAATTATCCCTAAAGTTTTCTAGCGATAGAAACTTCCAATTCAAGCTTTTCTTCAAAGGATTGCATCATAGCATCAACAATATGTTTAGTAAAAGCTTTGTTTTGATTATAAGCATGAGGAGATTTCAACATGGATGGCAACAAGGAAATACAATCTATTAAAGAACAATTATCATAATTAAATTCCTTGAAATACAAAAGAGTGGGTTCATCACTACCTAAAGTTTTGACCTCTCCAATCCCACTTTTATTAATCTTTGCATGTAGATCTAAAAACACCGAATCATTGGGACGCCTTTTGACTAAAGTTGACTCATCTCCAGTCCCATCTTTATCAAGATTTATATTGGAAAACAAAGATTCAATAGGAGTCACATCAATCACTTTGTCGGCGTCCTGGGAACCGGGGTCCCCAGACTTGCCTGCTTGCGGCCCATGGCGTGGCTCCATCAGCGGCCCTGTACGGCCCATCTTCATTAGCGCACACTCAAGACCCTCGCGAGGGGCCGAGCCTCATGAGGCGGATGACGCAAGACCTCCTCGGGGGCGGTCTCACTAGGCTGGCTCGTGAAGGGCGGAGAGATCAAGGTAAGGGGCACCTCCCGAGGTCCCTGTGACACAAGCCATGACGACCCAGGCCAGGCGGGCGCCAGGCGAGCGACAGTGAGCGCAGTGTACTCGTTTCCTCTTTGGTGCTAAAGAGGCAAGCGCAGGCGAGGAGTCCTGAGGCATCAGGCAAAGGTTTCCATATTGGTGCAACGAGACCAGGACCAGCAGGACGGAGGTCACCGTGGAGCTCAGGACGGCGTCACCACCAGAGCCTTTGGCAGGCGAAGATCACCTTTAGTTAGGATAACTTGTACTAGTTGTCTCCCTTGAAATTTGGCCATTGTTGGATCCCTTCCCGCCTACATTTGGGAAGAGGACCAGGGCCTCTATAAATAGGACTAGCCACCACAGTAGGAGGCAACTCACCTTGGATTAGATCCATTCCACCCTCACACACTCAAGCTCACCGAGCTCAAGAACACCTCTCCTCAGGAGGCTGCTCTTCCCTTGTACTTGTTCATCCTCAGCCCAAGAGGCAATCCACCAAACCACAATGGAGTAGGGTATTACACCACATTGGTGGCGCGAACCAGTATAAACCATGTGTCCCTTGTTCTGCGAGTTCGACGTGCTGAGCATTGAGATTGTGGTGAGAGTGTGAGCTAGGGGGAGGAGAGATCTTCGTGCGCACCCCAGAGTTCGAACCTCAAGGGTTTTGCCGGAACCCGAAATCCGACATTTTCGTTGGTGCTCAACCAGGAAGCCATGGACAAGGTCCGCCCAGCGCTCACCGCCGGTTTCAACGAATGGGGGGAGACGGTGGCCTGGCCTGCATCTCGCGCCTCTGTTGACAGGACAACCACCGAAGTCCAATTCTTCATTGACGCCCTGTGGGCCGGCCTGGTTCCTCCTTTCTCCACCTTCTTCAACGCCGTGCTCTCCCACTATCAGATCCACATTCTGCACCTAGATCCCCAATCTGTCGCCCTTCTTGTCGTCTTCGCCTTCGTTTGCGAGGCCATGGTGGGCATTGCCCCCTCCGTGGCCCTACTATGCCATTTCTTCTCGCTGCACCTGACTGATCCTCGGCAATGCTCGGCATGCCTGAGCTTCCAGGTCGTGGCTGCGACGGCCGGCTCGGGGATTGACTTTGAGCTCCCACCATCTGCGAGCGGGTTTCGGACACGGTGGGTGTTTGTGGACGTCGGTGTGCTCAGCTCCCTGCTCTCGCCCCCGTTGGCGCCCACCGTCCCTAGCTCCGGCTGGGGACACGAGAGGCTTGTTGACCCACGCCTTGCCTTCGTCTGGCTACGGTTGAAGAGGCTGAAAGATCTTGGCGTGGCCGCGCCCATGGTGATGAAGGAGTTCCTCCGACGCCGCGTCGCTCCACTCCAGCGCCATTCTCGACCGATGTGGGCCTTATCCGACAGCAAGGATCTTATGAGGCTCCATGAGTCTGGGCTTCCCCTCGAGGCGTGACGAATGGTGCTCGAGGTCCTGACGGGCGACCCTTCGCCAGCCGACATGCCGCAGGGGGGTTGTCTTTTGTATTGCTGCTCGAACAGGGTGGAGTTCGCGAGGCAGATGCCCCCTTTCGACGAGTGGGGGCTGCGCCCAGCCGGCCTTGAAGGGCCTCGCGAGAACCCTGTCTCCGTGTTTCCCCTCCTTGCCGCCAGCGCCAAGCTCGCCCCGAGAGTGGGCGCGGGGGGCGAGCGCTGCCGAGGGCTGGAGGTGCGACTGTTGCGGTGCCGACTCCGTTCGAGGGTCCCGAGGTGCCATCTCCTGGGCTCATAACCTCCGCCCTGAGGTGAGAGTTGAGGGGGCGACATGATCCACTGCTCCCGAGGCCGAAGCCCCCGAGGCCCCGACGGGTCACCCTCAGGCGGAACCTGAGGGCTCCCCCCAGCCCAGCACTCCCGAGGTCGTTCCCTCAGGAGCCTCACGAGCCGTGCCCGGCGCCGGCGGCCGTGTCCAGGGCTTTGGCCCGCTCCTACTGTACTTTTATGCGCTCTGCAAGAGGAAGGGGTCTCCAAGCTGCAACGGTGATGCCTTCCGGCCATTGAAGCAGAGGAAGTATATTGCCATGGACGAGTGAGTACCTTATCTTTGTAATTTCTTGGGTGCCATCTCCTCTTCTGATCTTGGTTTCTCAGGCCCCCTTTCGCCAGGGTGACGAAATCTCCCGAAGAGCAACCTCCTGCAACCTCGCACCCTCCGTTGACTTTGAGTGTCTCACGCCAGCCCGCCGCGCTGGGTGCAATATCAGTGGGGGAGATGGGCGCACCGTCCTGGTGCCTTGGTCCTGCGCTCCTGCCGCCCTTCCTTCGTGGCCCGGTCCGGGGCGCGGGAGGTGTGCCATGGGATCCACCCCTGGTTGTGGACGGCTGCTGGATGACCTCGATCCTGGCTTCTTCTTCGAGCAACGGGCCCTTACCCATCCGGGCCCCCGCCAAGGCCCAGACGGCGACTGGGGAAGCGCCGGCCTCCAGCTGTAACACCCCGAGAATCATGCTACAGTAACTCTCTGTGATTAAGCTAATCATGTTGCTAAACAGGGCTTGATCACATTGGAGTCACATTTCTTTTCAAACTCCTAATTCAAACTTCAATTAAATTTAAAGTGGAAAATAAAAGTTGTCAAAATTGAAAAACTAAAATGTTCATTAAATAACAAATAATTCTGAAGCAATTATAAAATTGTAACTAAACTTAAATGGATTAGTTAAGTGACCCTAACAACCTCAAACTTTGGCGAGCAACAACATTTAATAACCTTTTAATTAATCTAAATTCAATATGAATTAGTATTTCACCCAAACTAGGTTTTGATGCAAGGATCTGATGCACTGCAACTTATAAGCTAGCTCCCATATTTTATAAATACCATTTAGGTGCTAAACATTTTTGCAAACAGAAAAGGAATATTAATAAAAAAAGGGAAAACGCATCAATAGGACCCCTCCCCCACCCGCTGGGCCACCCGGCCCAGCTGGCCACCAGGTTATCCAGGCCGGCCCAGACCCAGGCCATTAACCCCTCCCGGGGGGCACCGAAACCCTAACCCCCCATTCCCCACGATCCCCACTCTCCTTCCCCCCCCCCCCCCCCGCGCGATCTGGATCAGGGGCGCCCCAACGCATCGTCGCCCCGATCCCGTTGCCCCCGAGCCCGACGCCGGGGCCCGACGCCGCCCCGCCGTCGCCGGGCTGCCCCGCCCCACCACTTCGTCGCCGGAACGCCATCGCCGCCGCCTCGCTCCACCAATCCTCCCCGAACAACCTCCACGCGCCCGACGCCGCCGATCTCTTCCCTCGACGCCGTCGCCGGAGACCACCCCGCCGGACTGCCTCCCCTACGTCGCCAGCGTCCCCGTGCTCCTCCTCGACCCCCGCTGCCGAACCCCTACCGCCCCTGTGAGCTCCCCCTCTCCTCGTTCCCCCTGTGCGCCCTGCCTCTCCCCTGCGCTCGGCTCCGCCGCCCGCCGGCGCCCGCGGATAGCCGCCCCCGGCCAACCACGTGGTGCCCCGCCCGACGCACGCTTCCCCTGCTCCTGGCTACGCGCACCTCGCATCGAGGCAACGCCTCGCTGGCAGCCTTGCCATCGATCGCCCGCGGCCCCCTCCCTGGCCGCCGCTCGGGTCCGTCCCGCCGGGCCACCGCGCCCCCTGCCCCGGCCACCTTGGCCCGGCCTCGCCCTACCCCGGCCCGGCCTCGCCCTACCCCGGCCGGCGCCCTGCCCGCCGGCGCCCCTCTGGGTGCCGCGGCGCACACTAACGGGCGCCCGCGCCCGCGCCCGTAACCCGCACTCGCATCGCCCCCTCTGGGCCACTGCCAAACGGGCCCCCCCCCCCACACAGAACGTTTACAAAAAAATATAAATAAATAAATAATAGTAGTAAATAAAAATAATAAATGAAATAATAATAATAATAATAAAAATAATAAATTAATTAATAAAAATTAATGAATAAATAAATAAAGAAAATAAAAATAAAAATAATTTTAATTAATTAATTAAGTTAATTAATCCTGTTTAAATTAATCTAATTAAATAATTAATTTAATTAAACAGTAATTATTTAGCTAAACCCTAAATACCCTAAACAGAGAATGACAGGTGGGTCCCACTGGACCCACATGTCTGTTTGACTTAGTCAACCCCTGTTGACTGCTGATGTCAGCATGGCATCATGCTGATGTCATAAATCCAAATTTCGAATTAAATTAAATAATTAATTAAATTCCAAAAATTAATAAAATCTTTAGAAAATCATATCTTTTAATCCGTAATTCGGATTAAAATATTTTCAACATGAAAGTTGCTCAGAACGACGAGACGAATCCGAATACGCAGTCCGTTCGTCCACCACACCTCCCTAACCTATCGAACTAGCAACTTTCCCCCTCCGGTCCGTTTGTCCGAAAACGCGAAACATCGGGAATACTTCCCGGATGTTCCCCCCTTCGCCGGTACCACCTACTGTCGCGTTAGGACACACCTAGCACCGCTCATTGTCATGTCACGCATCGTCATGCTTATGTTTGCATTGTATTTACTGTTTCTTCCCCCTCTTCTCTCCGGTAGACTACGAGACCGACACTGCTGCTGCCCAGTTCGACTACGGAGTTGACGACCCCTCCTACTTGTCAGAGCAACCAGGCAAGCCCCCCCCCCTTGATCACCAGATATCGCCTATTCTTCTCTATACTGCTTGCATTAGAGTAGTGTAGCATGTTACTGCTTTTCGATATCCTATCCTGATGCATAGCCTATCCTTGCTACTACTGTTGATACCTTTACCTGCAATCCTACATGCTTAGTATAGGATGCTAGATTTCCATCAGTGGCCCTACATTCTTGTCCGTCTGCTGTGCTATACTATCGGGCCGTGATCACCTGGGCGGTGATCATGGGTATATACTTATATAATATATACATGACACATGTGATGACTAAAGTCGGGTCGGCTCGTAGGAGTACCCGCGAGTGGATCTTTGTGGCGGAGCGACAGGGCAGGTTGAGACCGCCTAGGTCAGAGGTGGGCCTGGCCCTGGTCGGCGTTCGCGGTTACTTAACACACTTAACGAGATCTTGGTATTTGATCTGAGTCTGACCATTTGGTCTATACACACTAACCATCTACGTGGGAGTAGTTATGGGTATCCCGACGTCGTGGTATCAGCTGAAGCTCTTTTGACGTCAGCAACTGAGTGGCGCACGCCGCATTGGACCGTAAGCTCGCGCTTGTATTAAGGGGGCTAGGTCTGCTTCCGGCCGCGTACGCAACGTGCAGGTGTGCATAGGGCGATGGGCCCAGACCCCTGCGCGCATAGGATTAGACCGGCGTGCTGACCTCTCTGTTGAGCCTAGGTGGGGCTGCGACGTGTTGATCTTACGAGGCCGGGCATGACCCAGAAAAGTGTGTCCGGCCAAATGGGATCGAGCGTGTTGGGTTATGTGGTGCACCCCTGCAGGGAAGTTTATCTATTCGAATAGCCGTGTCCCTCGGTAAAAGGACGACCCGGAGTTGTACCTTGACCTTATGACAACTAGAACTGGATACTGAATAAAATACACCCTTCCAAGTGCCAGATACAATCCGGTGATCGCTCTCTAACAGGGCGACGAGGAGGGGATCGCCGGGTAGGATTATGCTATGCGATGCTACTTGGAGGACTTCAATCTACTCTCTTCTACATGCTGCAAGATGGAGATGACCAGAAGCGTAGTCTTCGACAGGACTAGCTATCCCCCTTTTATTCTGGCATTCTGCAGTTCAGTCCACTGATATGCCCCTTTACACATATACCCATGCATATGTAGTATAGCTCCTTGCTTGCGAGTACTTTGGATGAGTACTCACGGTTGCTTCTCTCCCTCTTTTCCCCCTTTCCTTTCTATCTGGTTGTCGCAACCAGATGTTGGAGTCCAGGAGCCAGACGCCACCGTCGACGACGACACCTACGACGCTGGAGGTGCCTACTACTACGTGCAGGCCGCTGACGACGACCAGGAGTAGTTAGGAGGATCCCAGGTAGGAGGCCTGCGCCTCGTTCGATCTGTATCCCAGTTTGTGCTAGCCTTCTTAAGGCAAACTTGTTTAACTTATGTCTGTACTCAGATATTGTTGCTTCCGCTGACTCGTCTGTGATCAAGCACTTGTATTCGAGCCCTCGAGGCCCCTGGCTTGTATTATGATGCTTGTATGACTTATTTATGTTGTAGAGTTGTGTTGTGATATCTTCCCGTGAGTCCCTGACCTTGATCGTACACATTTGCGTGCATGATTAGTGTACGGTCAAATCGGGGGCGTCACAAGTTGGTATCAGAGCCGACTGCCTGTAGGAATCCCCCTTTCCACACTCCTTGGCCGAAGTCGAGTCTAGACATTACAAAAACTTTTACTAACATGGCTGTGTGTCTTACGGGCCCACGTCGCCATTGGGTGGTACTAGGATCTTTTACTCCTCGACCTTTACTCTGGGACTCTGAACTCTCTTCTACTCGGGTTAAACGAATTTATTAACTCTAACACTAGGATCCCGTGACCGCATTCACCCCAAAGTTGGATAAGCCATAGTTGTTTCTTAGAATAGTATTTTGGACAATTCACACACTGTCATTTGACTCCTTTGAAACGTCTTTGCTTTCAGATGGAACCCACGAGGCAGGTCGTTCGCCACACGACGGCCATTGGTGCCTCGGGATCACCGGCTGTGCTAGCTGAGATGATGACCTATCTGGGTTATCGCTGGCACCCTGAGTACACCGTCTACGAGGAGTACCAGGACTTTAACCAGGAGCAGTACCGTGCCATCGTCCACCTCTACTCGCGGGAGTATGACTCCACTATTGTGCTGCACACCGCACATGGTGTTGGTGTGACCATCGATATGGCTGTCCACGATGCTGCCTATGCTGCTCTGACACGTCTTCGTGGAGAGTATCGGGAGTTGGACACCTCCCCTTTCAGGCACATTGCTATCGCATCTGATGTTGGTGCGGAGGGATACTATACTGCTGCCTACTCCACTGTCACCCGAGAGCCCTTCTACCATCAGAACCTGGTTCTGCATGCTGATGGGCTGGATCGAGCTAACCGAGCTCTTCGCCACGAGATGTACACCACCCGTCAGCACCTTTACCGTGCTCTGACGCTGCTGCACCCCTTTGTCCGATCTGGACAGGTACCGCGTACTGCGATCTACCCAGCCAGGACCGTGATGCCCCACGGTGTCGGTTGGCCAGAGGTGGGAGGCTACTCCCCCGCACTTGGTCCTCTTCTGCCACCTGAGCGTCGGGCTCTACACCTGAGTATCCGCGGCCCCCAGTCTGCTGACGTGGAGGGCTATCCGTTGCCTCACTACCAGCTGTCGGGCTACGATTACCTCCACAGTACCTCTTGGGACTGATGTAGGCTTGCTTGTAGTGTTAGATGCATTCGCCGCGAGCCTGTGTGCCGCCTATGTTGTTTTAGTCTATGTACTGAACTCTGTGCACTGAACTCTATGCATGACCCCTTTGTAAGTTATGCCGACTACCATGTAGTAGCTATCGTGCTCCTTTCTTTATGCATGTTTCATCATGAATGATTCTTGTCCTTGCAAATTTCTCAATGCTGAACTACCCCTGTTATATATTAGCAGGATGGTTAGACCAGGTGGTCGTGGTCGTGGTGGCGATGCCCCACCACCACCTGAGTACATGGCTGGTATGATCCAACAGTTTGAACTGAACCGCCAATTCATGGAAAATAGGATGGCTCAGTTTCCTCGCCCCAATATGAACCAGCAGCCAGCCCAAGTGACTCTTCAAGATTTCATACGCCTCAACCCAACCATCTACCGCAACTCAACTCAGCCTCTGGATGCTGATGACTGGCTCCGTGACATCACCTATGAGATGGAGTCTGCTGATGTAGCCCCTGCCAGCTATGTCACCTTTGCTTCCTTCTTCTTGAAGGGACCCACAGCTCAATGGTGGGACAGCCACAGGCGCACTCTGCCAGCTGGAACAATCATCACATGGCCAGACTTCCAAGCAGCTTTCCGTGCCCGCTTCATTCCTCAGGGAGTCATGGACCGGAAGAAGCGTGAGTTCCGCAACCTCACCCAAGGCAACAAAACTGTGGAAGCTTATCAGCGGTAGTTTCTGGACTTGTCTCGCTATGCTGAAGAGGACATTGCAACTGATGCACGCAGACAGGAGAAGTTCCGTGATGGCCTTCAAGCTGACATCAAGCTCGCACTTCTAGTGCATGACTTTGCTGATTTCGCCACCTTGGTGAACAAGGCCATCAATGTCGAAACTGGTCTACAGGAATACCAGAGCTCTCACAGGCGCAACCGTGACACGGGCTCATCTTCGGGCTCGCCCGCACAGAAGCGTAAGATATGGATCCCGAACAGCATGTACCGTCCAAATGCATCTGCCCCAAGGGAGACATATGCTGCACCTCGTCTGCCTCCACCACCATCTAGGCAGTCAAGACTTCCAGCTCCACCGTCCCAAGCCCCTGTTCCCACTCCCAATAATGGTCTGTGCTACAAGTGTGGGCAACCAGGTCACCGTGCCAGGGACTGCAATCAGAATCAGAATCAACTGGCCCTTCCAGCAACGGGCCGTGGTAACAACCAGCCCCGCAACAACAATGCTAAGCCTTATGGTCGTGCTCATGCCAACCACGTTGATCTCAACGAAGCTCAAGACCAGCCTGCTACTGTGATGGGTACACTCCTCGTAAATTCAGTACCAGCATCCGTTTTATTTGATACAGGTGCATCGCATTCATTCATGTCAGAAGATTTTGCATACAAGCACGACGTTAAATGTGAGGAGATGAACACCTCAGTATTGGTCAAAACCCCCGTGGGACAGTGTCAAACCTCCCTGGTTGGCATCGACGTCCCCGTGGAAATCGAAGGGCTGGAATTCTATGCCTCTCCCATTATCCTGAAGTCGTCTAACATCGACCTCATTTTGGGTATGGATTGGTTGAAAGCGCATACTGCTTCTATAGTTTACGCCACTAAGACCGTCCATCTGCTACACCCTTCAGATGAGATAGTTACTTACCAAGCCCATCTGGTGCAAAACGCCGAGGCAAGGCTCTATGCATTGAATGCATTGAATTCTGCACCACTAGAGGGCATTGAAAACATTCCCGTTGTGCGTGAATTCCTCGACGTCTTTCCTGAAGAACTTCCAGGGATTCCCCCTGCTAGAGCTGTCGAATTCATCATCGACTTGAAACCAGGCACCACTCCTATAGCCAAGCGACCCTACAAAATGCCGCCGCATGAACTCCTTGAGCTTAAGGAGGAAATCGACAAATCTCTTCGCAAAGGATTCTTCGCCCAAGTTGCTCTCCTTGGGGAGCACCTTCCCTCTTTGTCAAGAAGAAGGATGGGACAAACCGGTTAGTTCAAGACTACCGTCCTATAAACCAAGCTACCATTCAGAATAAATACCCCCTTCCTCGGATCAATGATCTGTATGATCAACTGGCGGGTTCGTCAGTGTTCTCTAAGCTCGACTTGAGGTTGGGCTACCACCAGATCCGTGTTCGCGAAGAGGATATCCCAAAGACCGCCTTCGTGACTCGCTGTGGTTCATACGAGTACACCGTCATGTCTTTCGGTTTAACCAATGCTCCAGCCACCTTCTCTCGTCTGATGAACTATATATTCATGGATTACCTCAACAAGTTCGTCGTGGTTTATCTGGATGATATCCTGGTATTTTCCAAGAACGAAGAAGAACATGCTGAACATCTTCGACTTGTGCTGGAAAAGCTACGAGAGCATCAACTATATGCCAAGTTCTCCAAATGTGAATTCTGGCTACCGGAAGTAACCTATCTTGGGCATGTCATCTCTAAGGATGGTATTGCCGTCAACCCCGAGCGAGTTCAGGCTATTCTTGATTGGACTCCTCCCAAGAACGTTAAGCAAGTCAGAAGTTTTCTCGGTCTCGCCAGCAATTGCCGTCAATTCGTCGAGAACTTCTCCAAGATCGCCAGGCCTCTGACTAACCTGTTACATAAGGGCGTCAAGTTCCAATGGACAGACAAATGTCAGGAAAGTTTCCAGGCACTCAAAGACAAGTTGACTTCTGCTCCAGTTCTAGCTCCACCTGATACTAAGAAGGACTTTGTCATTTACTGCGACGCTTCCCGTCAAGGATTAGGCTGTGTCCTAATGCAAGACCGCAAAGTGATTGCTTATGCCTCTCGGCAATTGCGCCCTCACGAAGAGAACTACCCAGTTCACGACCTCGAACTTGCTGCTGTCATTCATGCGCTGAAGCAGTGGCGACATTACCTTCTCGGTAATCGTTGCGAGATCTTCACTGACCACCAAAGTCTGAAGTATCTGTTTACTCAGCCAGACCTGAACCTCCGTCAGCAGAGATGGATGGAGCTTGTTGCAGACTTTGACTTGGGTATTTCCTATACGCCAGGCAAGGCTAATGTAATGGCTGATGCCTTGAGCCGCAAGTCTTACTGCAACCACCTCTAGGTTCACAAAGTTCAGCCCTCGCTTGTTGAAGAATTCAGGAAGCTGAACCTCCATATTGTTCCTCCGGGTGCACTCGCCCCCCCTCCTAAGGAGTTTCGCAAGATGAACCTCCGTGTTGTTCCCCAGGGTTCCCTCAATACCCTGGCCGTCGAACCAGATCTCTTGGACTCCATCAAGAGAATACAGGGATATGACTCTGAAGCCCACAAGATTAAACGCTACCTCGCAGAAGGAAAGCCCTCATTCTTCACCATTGCTGAAGATGGCACCTTATACTTCAAGGGCCACCTAGTGGTGCCATGTGCAGAGAAAAACCTGGATATGACACAGGAAGTTATGAAAGAAGCTCATGATACGCCTCTATGTATCCATCCTGGTAGTACAAAGATGTACCAAGACATCCGTCAAAGATTCTGGTGGTCTAATATGAAGCAAGACATTGCTCGTTATGTTCCTGAATGTGACGTTTGCCGTCGTATCAAAGCAGAACATCAAAGGCCTGCTGGAAGTCTGCAACCTATCTCTATTCCTGAATGGAAATGGGACCATGTTGAGATGGACTTCGTCACTGGATTTCCCAAATCACAGAAAGGTAATGATGCTATTCTTGTCGTCATTGACCGGCTTTCCAAAGTTGCACATTTTCTGGCAGTCAAAGAAACGATCACTGCTAGCCAGTTGGCAACGCTCTATATGTCCAGGATTGTTTCACTCCACGGTATTCCATTGGTTATCAGCTCAGACCGTGGCAGCTTATTCACTTCAAGATTCTGGGCAAGTTTCCAAGAAGCCATGGGAACTCATCTGTCATTCAGTACTGCGTTTCATCCTCAGTCGCAAGGGCAAGTTGAACGTGTCAACCAAGTTCTCGAAGATATGCTTCGAGCTTGTGTTATTTCCTTCGGCAAGAAATGGGAGGAATCTCTCCCGTATGCTGAGTTCTCTTATAATAATAGCTATCAAGCTAGTCTGAAGATGGCCCCCTTCGAAGTGTTATATGGACGAAAGTGCCGAACCCCTCTGAACTGGTCAGAAACTGGGGAACGTCCACTCTTCGGTCCGGATATTATCCAAGATGCCGAAGAACAAGTCCGCATTATCCGTGAGAATCTCAAGACTGCTCAGTCACGTCAGAAGAGTCAGTATGACCGTCATCATAAAGACATGGTCTATCAACCTGGCGAAAAGGCTTATCTTCGAGTCACACCTATGAAGGGTGCTCACCGCTTCGGAATCAAGGGCAAACTAGCTCCTCGCTATATTGGCCCATTCACTATTCTCGAAAGGCGTGGAAAAGTGGCATACCAACTGGAGCTACCGCCGAACCTTTCTCAGGTTCACGATGTGTTCCATGTGTCACAGCTCCGCCGTTGCTTCAAGGACCCAATCCGAGCTGTGGATCATGAAGTGCTCGAATTGCAGCAAGACCTCTCCTATAAGGAGCATCCGGTTCGCATTCTCGACCAAGCTGAACGCCGCACACGTCAGAAGGCGATCAAGTTTCTCAAAGTCCAGTGGTCGCACCATTCTGAAGATGAGGCCACTTGGGAACGAGAGGATCGTCAGCGCGAAGAATACCCCGCACTGTTTCCTTCTACCTCCTAAATCTCGGGACGAGATTTCTTGTAGTGGAGGAGATTTGTAACACCCCGAGAATCATGCTACAGTAACTCTCTGTGATTAAGCTAATCATGTTGCTAAACAGGGCTTGATCACATTGGAGTCACATTTCTTTTCAAACTCCTAATTCAAACTTCAATTAAATTTAAAGTGGAAAATAAAAGTTGTCAAAATTGAAAAACTAAAATGTTCATTAAATAACAAATAATTCTGAAGCAATTATAAAATTGTAACTAAACTTAAATGGATTAGTTAAGTGACCCTAACAACCTCAAACTTTGGCGACCAACAACATTTAATAACCTTTTAATTAATCTAAATTCAATATGAATTAGTATTTCACCCAAACTAGTTTTTGGTGCAAGGATCTGATGCACTGCAACTTATAAGCTAGCTCCCATATTTTATAAATACCATTTAGGTGCTAAACATTTTTGCAAACAGAAAAGGAATATTAATAAAAGAAAGGGAAAAGGCATCAATAGGACCCCTCCCCCACCCGCTGGGCCAACCGTTCCAGCTGGCCACCAGGTCATCCAGGCCGGCCCAGACCCAGGCCATTAACCCCTCCCGGGGGCACCGAAACCCTAACCCCCCATTCCCCACGATCCCCACTCTCCTCCCCCCCCCCCCGCGCGATCTGGATCAGGGGCGCCCCAACGCACGCCGCCCCGATCCCGTTGCCCCCGAGCCCGACGCCGGGGCCCGACGCCGCCCCGCCGTCGCCGGGCTGCCCCGCCCCACCACTCCGTCGCCGGAACGCCATCGCCGCCGCCTCGCTCCACCAATCCTCCCCGAACAGCCTCCACGCGCCCGACGCCGCCGATCTCTTCCCTCAACGCCGTCACCGGAGACCACCCCGCCGTACTGCGTCCCCGTGCTCCTCCTCGACCCCCGCTGCCGAACCCCTACCGCCCCTGTGAGCTCCCCCTCTCCTCGTTCCCCCTGTGCGCCCTGCCTCTCCCCTGCGCTCGGCTCCGCCGCCCGCCGGCGCCCGCGGACAGCCGCCCCCGGCCAACCACGTGGTGCCCCGCCCGACGCACGCTTCCCCTACTCCTGGCCGCGCGCACCTCGCGTCGAGGCAACGCCTCGCCGGCGGCCTTGCCATCGATCGCCCGCGGCCCCCTCGCTGGCCGCCGCTCGGGTCCGTCCCGCCGGGCCACCGCGCCCCCCTGCCCCGGCCACCTCGGCCCGGCCTCGCCCTACCCCGGCCCGGCCTCGCCCTACCTCGGCCGGCGCCCTGCCCGCCGGCGCCCCTCTGGGTGCCGCGGCGCACACTAACGGGCGCCCGCGCCCGCGCCCGTAACCCGCACCCGCATCGCCCCCTCTGGGCCACTGCCAAACGGGGCCCGCGCCCCCCCCCCAACACAGAACGTTTACAATAAAAATAAAAATAAATAAATAATAATAGTAAATAAAAATAATAAATAAAATAATAATAATAATGATAATAATAATAAATTAATTAATAAAAATTAATGAATAAATAAAGAAAATAAAAATAAAAATAATTTTAATTAATTAATTAAGTTAATTAATCATGTTTTAATTAATCTAATTAGATAATTAATTTAATTAAATAGTAATTATTTAGCTAAACCCTAAATACCCTAAACAGAGAATGACAGGTGGGTCCCACTGGACCCACATATCAGTTTGACTTAGTCAACCCCTGTTGACTGCTGATGTCAGCATGGCATCATGCTGATGTCATAAATCCAAATTTCGAATTAAATTAAATAATTAATTAAATTCCAGAAATTAATAAAATCTTTAGAAAATCATATCTTTTAATCCGTAATTCGGATTAAAATATTTTCAACATGAAAGTTGCTCAGAACGACGAGACGAATCCGAATACGCAGTCCGTTCGTCCACCACACCTCCCTAACCTATCGAACTAGCAACTTTCCCCCTCCGGTCCGTTTGTCCGAAAACGCGAAACATCGGGAATACTTCCCGGATGTTCCCCCCTTCGCCGGTACCACCTACTGTCGCGTTAGGACACACCTAGCACCGCTCATTGTCATGTCACGCATCGTCATGCTTATGTTTGCATTGTATTTACTGTTTCTTCCCCCTCTTCTCTCCGGTAGACTACGAGACCGACACTGCTGCTGCCCAGTTCGACTACGGAGTTGACGACCCCTCCTACTTGTCAGAGCAACCAGGCAAGCCCCCCCTTGATCACCAGATATCGCCTATTCTTCTCTATACTGCTTGCATTAGAGTAGTGTAACATGTTACTGCTTTTCGATATCCTATCCTGATGCATAGCCTATCCTTGCTACTACTGTTGATACATTTACCTGCAATCCTACATGCTTAGTATAGGATGCTAGATTTCCATCAGTGGCCCTACATTCTTGTCCGTCTGCTGTGCTATACTATCGGGCCGTGATCACCTGGGCGGTGATCATGGGTATATACTTATATACTATATACATGACACATGTGATGACTAAAGTCGGGTCGGCTCGTAGGAGTACCCGCGAGTGGATCTTTGTGGCGGAGCGACAGGGCAGGTTGAGACCGCCTAGGTGAGAGGTGGGCCTGGCCCTGGTCGGCGTTCGCGGTTACTTAACACGCTTAACGAGATCTTGGTATTTGATCTGAGTCTGACCATTTGGTCTATACGCACTAACCATCTACGTGGGAGTATTTATGGGTATCCCGACATCGTGGTATCAGCCGAAGCTCTTTTGACGTCAGCAACTGAGTGGCGCACGCCACATTGGACCGTAAGCTCGCGCTTGTATTAAGGGGGCTAGGTCTGCTTCCGGCCGCGTACGCAACGTGCAGGTGTGCATAGGGCGATGGCCCAGACCCCTGCGCGCATAGGATTAGACCGGCGTGCTGACCTCTCTGTTGAGCCTAGGTGGGGCTGCGACGTGTTGATCTTACGAGGCCGGGCATGACCCAGAAAAGTGTGTCCGGCCAAATGGGATCGAGCATGTTGGGTTATGTGGTGCACCCCTGCAGGGAAGTTTATCTATTCAAATAGCCGTGTCCCTCGGTAAAAGGATGACCCGGAGTTGTACCTTGACCTTATGACAACTAGAACTGGATACTGAATAAAATACACCCTTCCAAGTGCCAGATACAACCCGGTGATCGCTCTCTAACAGGGCGACGAGGAGGGGATCGCCGGGTAGGATTATGCTATGCGATGCTACTTGGAGGACTTCAATCTACTCTCTTCTACATGCTGCAAGATGGAGATGACCAAAAACGTAGTCTTCGACAGGACTAGCTATCCCCCTTTTATTCTGGCATTCTGCAGTTCAGTCCACTGATATGCCCCTTTACACATATACCCATGCATATGTAGTATAGCTCCTTGCTTGCGAGTACTTTGGATGAGTACTCACGGTTGCTTCTCTCCCTCTTTTCCCCCTTTCCTTTCTATCTGGTTGTCGCAACCAGATGTTGGAGTCCAGGAGCCAGACGCCACCGTCGACGACGACACCTACGACGCTGGAGGTGCCTACTACTACGTGCAGGCCGCTGACGACGACCAGGAGTAGTTAGGAGGATCCCAGGCAGGAGGCCTGCGCCTCGTTCGATCTGTATCCCAGTTTGTGCTAGCCTTCTTAAGGCAAACTTGTTTAACTTATGTCTGTACTCAGATATTGTTGCTTCCGTTGACTCGTCTGTGATCGAGCACTTGTATTCGAGCCCTCGAGGCCCCTGGCTTGTATTATGATGCTTGTATGACTTATTTATGTTGTAGAGTTGTGTTGTGATATCTTCCCGTGAGTCCCTGACCTTGATCGTACACATTTGCGTGCATGATTAGTGTACGGTCAAATCGGGGGCATCACACCAGCCCCCTGCTGGGAGGGAGCGAGCCGCTTCGGACCCCTTCAGCAACCCCTGCTGTGGGGGATGGACCTGGTCGCACACTCAAGTTTGCGCACGAGCGGGGTGTCGTCCGCCACGAGCTCTTCCAGGAGGCAATGGGCGCGCTGAGCCGACTCGACAGAGAACTCGTGGATGTTGATGCTCGCCTTGAAGCCGAGGGTCTCCGGCTGGTGGAGGAGTGGCATCAACTGAAGGTGGCTATCAACCTCGGGCGCCTCCAGCATGAGCACGCCAAGGCGAAGGCCGAGGCATCCCTGGCAACCTCGCGCGTGGCCAGCGCCTGGGCCTTGGAGGAGGCCAGGGAGGCAGACCATCGCCGCGCGGCCGCCGAGGAGCGCAGGCGGGAGCTCCAGGCCTTGAACGCCTCCCTGGAGCAGTAGGGTGAGGAGCGCAGAGCTGCCTCGGCGTTGATGAAGGGCGCACCGTCCGACGAGGAGGAGATCTCGAGGCGCGAGGAAGCACTGTTGCTGGAGACCACGGAGCACAGCCTCGAGCTTGAGCGGTTGGAGACGAGGGAGCGCCAAGTCGCCCAAGCAGAGGATGCTGCTGGCGCGCGTGAGGCCAGGGCCCAGGAGGAGGTCGACCGCAGGGTGACCGAGGCTCGCGCGGATCTTGCTGGCAGGTACGACCTGAAACTGGAGCTCGTGGAAGCCGAAGCTGTGGGCAGGACCGCTGCCCTCAGGTCAGGGCTGGTTGAGGCGGAACAGCGCGAGAAAGCCGCCGAAGCCGCCCTGATCTCAGTGCAGGCTGAGCTGGCCTCCGCCCGTGCCAAGCTGCTCTGTCTTCAGCGGCGGGTCGCCAGCGCCGAGTCCTTCACGCAGTAGAGTAGGGAGGAGGCGCTTCGCCGGCAGACGCTACTGCGCGAGCATGTTCCCATGCTTCGGGACCTCAGGACGAGGGCCAATCAGGCGCTTGGTACCATCTGCGATGAGCACGCTCCCCACCCACACGCCGAGGACTATGCCGGCCATCTTCGCTTCTTCACCGACGTCGTGACGCGCCTGGAGAACCGAGCTGAGAGGGCTCGCGAGCTCATGGACGAAAAGAGCCGGGGCCTCCTCGGGCGCACATTCTCCCGTGTCTTTAGCCATCTCCTGAACACCAATCCTGACTTTGATTTTGACGCCGCCATTGCCCCAGTGCCTGAGGTCATCCGGGACAACTTAGCACGCTGGGTGGACGACAATGTGGATGCTCTGGTTAGGGCCTTTGCTTCTGATTACGATGCGGTGGTGGTTGCGGTGGACGAGGGCGACGTGGTTGATGGCGGTGAAGACAGCGACAGCGACGGCGCCAGCAGCCTGTCCGAAAGCGATTCGGAAGACGAGGCGAGCGACATGTCTGACTAAGCCCACGCTCCTTCATTTTGAACCTGCACACGAAAGCTTGGGTACGGCCCCTCACAATGTAAGAGCATTTTTGGGAAGGGGGATCCCCTCATGTAAATAAACTACCACTTTATTCCCTAGGCTAGGCTTAGAGCGTGCTTTTTGTGCTCGCGACCCCTCTTGCAGGCTTGCTGCCGTACTTACTTTGGTTCAGTCGAGCTTCAAACCGATTTGGCAGCTGCAGATGTGCATTTCTTCGGAGGGGAGCCCCTCACGAGCTCACGAGGTTTTGGTTTCCTGAGGGGTTCGCTGGTCCACCCAAGAGGGCCTTGCAAGAAGCGAGCGCCAGTAATGGCGAGGTGCGCGCATAGTGCGTGTACGCCACTGCCAGCCCCCGCTCGCGAGGTGCTCGAAAGGGGGGAGAGCGGGCGGAAATCTCAAACAAAACACGAATCCAGAAACTCATGAAACCAACACGAACGAGAAAGGATGCCCCCCACGATTGCCAATGGAAATACAACTTCAAATTGAAGATCAAAAAACTTCAAGTCTGAGCTACAGAAAAGAGGTCAAAAGCAAATGGCTGCGTCCGGCACCTAGCTAGTCTTCTTGTCTTCCCACCAGCGTGGAGCTAAGTACTTTCACTGGCTGTGAGCATAGTCATTGGGGGACAGTGTCGACGGCCAGCGCGGAGCATGGTGCTTCCACTAGGACATGGGCGGGAGCCCTCGGGGCCCGAGGGCGGCACTCCGAAGACTCCGGGGCATGTACAGCCCCACTCATTATTATGTGAGAGTGTCACGAGCGGAGACCTTCATAGGCGTGAGCCTTGCTTCATATTGCCAAACGAGGGCCCCGCCTTGCGCCGCCCTCAACCACATTTGGGGCGTCCGAAAACCAGGATGATGCCAAGGGGCAAAGGGGACGCCAGCGGCGCCCTCGGTGACCACGGGCCCTCTACCGGGGGGAAGGCTCGCAAGTGCCTCCCCGGCAGAGGACCTAGCTCCGGGCGACGCCTTGCTTCACGCGGTGCAGGGGCGGGCCTTGCTCCCGGCTTCTCCCACGCTGCCCCTAGTGCGCTTCCCCTGTGGGAGGGGCGTTGCCGTGCTAGGGCCGTCATCCACCGCTGCGACCTGATTCACTTGCGACCCATGGTTAGCATAAGCCTGCTCCTGAGAGTTTAGTGGTACCCTGCAGCTGTTGTCGCCGGCGGGGTCGGCGAGGCTCCCGGGCGGCTCCTGGAAGGCCTCAATTTCCAGCGTCTCCTCCTCCCAACCCGGATCGAGGAACGAGCCGTGGTCATCTTCCGGCGTGTACTCCTGGTCCATCATGTGGGGCACATAGGCCTCCGGAGCCGCTGCCCCAGAAACCCCGCCGAAGTGCCCCGCGCTCCATGTCATCGGTCCCAGCGCGCCACCCCGAGGATGGAAGGGCGGCATCCTGCTAGGGCTGTAGGGGGCAACACTCACGACTGTGCCCCCGGGGGGAGGCATATGTGCGGCTAGGTGCCCGACTCCACTGGCTGCGTCGCTGCTGATGAGCCCTCCTTTTGCGCCTGGGAGCATGCGGGCACGGTGAGGCCCGCCGTGTGATCCGGCCACATCTTGAGGCGTAGGTAGGGAGCAGAAAAGCGGCGTACCCCTGGTCGTGGCGTCCCGCAATTCAGCGACGCGTTCCAGCAACGCATCGCAGCCACTCTCTGCCAGTCGGCACCGCAGCAGCTCCCGCGCCACTGTGAGTGCGGCCCTCATGTTTGCTTGCTCCCGTCGGGTGTGCGGTTCCGTTGCCGCGGCGTAGCTCGAGGCCCTTGCGGCAGCCCGCACGCGCCGCTGGTTGAGGGTGGAAGGCGTCGGGCCACGCCGCCCGCGCCCCGTGGCGTTTGGTGGTGCGCATGCCACCTGGAGCGCGGAGTTGAACTCTTCTTGGGCGGACGATGTCGCCCGGGCAGGCCAGGCTGCCCAATGGTCGGCATTGGCCCTCGGGTCGCCTGACATCAGCGCTGCAGAGTGTTGGCGGTTCTGCTGATGGAAGAGAGGCTTCGGCGCACCCCTACCTGGCGTGCCAAATGTCGGATTTTGGGTTCTGGCAAAACCCTTGAGGTTCAAGCTATGGGGTTCGCATGAAGATCTCTCCTCCCCCTAGCTCACGCTCTCACCACAATCTCAAAGCTCAGCGCGTCAAACTCACAGAACAAGGGACACGGGGTTTATACTGGTTCGGGCCACCGATGTGGTGTAATACCCTACTCCAGTGTGGTGTGGTGGATTGCCTCTTGGGCTGAGGATGAACAAGTACATGGGAAGAACAGCCTCCTGAGGAGAGGTGTTCTTGAGCTCGGTGAGCTTGAGTGTGTGAGGGTGGAATGGATCTAATCCAAGGTGAGTTGCCTCCTACTATGGTGGCTAGTCCTATTTATAGAGGCCCCGGTCCTCTTCCCAAATGTAGGCGGGAAGGGATCCAACAACGGCCAAATTTGAAGGGAGACAACTAGTACAAGTTATCCTGACTAAAGGTGGTCTTCACTTGCCAAAGGCTCTGGTGGTGACGCCGTCCTGGGCTCCACGGCGACCTCCGTCCTGCCGTCCTGCTGGTCTTGGTCTCGTTGCACCAATATGGAAACCTTTGCCTGATGCCTCGGGACTCCTCGCCTGCGCTTGCCTCTTTAGCACCAAAGAGGAAACGAGTACACTGCGCGCGCTGGCGCCCGCCTGGCCTTGGTCGTCATGGCTTGCGTCACAAGGACCTTGCGAGGTGCCCCTTACCTTGATCTCTCCGCCCCTAGCGAACCAGCCTAGTGAGGCCGCCCTCGATGAGGTCTTGCGTCGTCCGCCTCATGAGGCTCGGCCCCTCGCGAGGGTCTTGAGTGTGCGCTGATGAAGATGGGCCGTACGTGGCCGCTGATGGAGCCACGCCGTGGGCCGCAGGCAGGCAAGTCTGGGGACCCCCGTTCCCTGGACGCCGACATACTTTAAGATCTTCATCATTATTTTCAGATTTTGGTTTAGCAGCCATCTTATTTACCAAGGTAGCTTGCTTATCAGAAATTTGGCCTACTAAATTTTCAAGATGAGCAAATTGAGATTTCAAGCCATAAAATTGTTTAGACATATCATCAAGCTCTTTATTCATGTATTCCATAAAACTTTTCTGCTCCTTGAGCTCGTTTCTGAAGAAATTATTATGCTCAAATTGAAAAGACATGAAGCTTCTAACATTATTTTCAATTTCGTCCAACCTCCTAAGGTGAGGATCAACGTTCTTTGGTGGAGACATCGTGACAACCAAGCAATATAACACACAAAAGGCAAGCGAAAAAGACGAACAGTAGAGGGGCGAAGAAAAGGCAAATCTTTTCGAAAATCGTTTTAGAAGAGGGGAGAGGAAAACGAGAGGCGAATGGTGAATAATTTAATGCAAGGGATGAGACTTTATGATGGGTACTTGGTATGTCTTGACTTGGCGTAGATCTCCCCGGCAACGGCGCCAGAAATTCTTCCTGCTACTTCTTGTGCTTGCGCTATTTTTCCCTTGAAGAGGAAAGGGTGATGCAGCAAAGCAGAGTAAGTATTTCCCTCAGTTTTGAGAACAAAGGTATCAATCCAGTAGGAGACAACACACAAGTCACTGAATACCTGCACAAACAAACACCAACTTGCACCCAAGGCGATAAAGGGGTTGTCAATCCCTTCACGGTTATTTGCAAAGTGAGATATGATAGAGACGCATGGATAAACGGTAAAGTAAAATTTTTGGTATTTTTGGTTTATGGAACGGAAAGTAAAAGATTGCAAAGGAAGTAAATAGGAAACTAAAATTGTAGATCGGAAACTTATATGATGGAAAGTAGACCTGAGGGCCATAGGTTTCACTAGAGGGTTCTCTCAAGGTAGAAAATATTACGGTGGGTGAACAAATTACTGCCGAGCAATTGATAGAAAATCGCAAAGTTATGACGATATCTAAGGCAATGATCATGAATATAAGCATCACGTCCGTATCAAGTAAAACTGACTCCTGCCTGCATCTACTATTATTACTCCACACATCGGCCGACTCCTTCCTGCATCGAGAGTATTAAGTTCATGAAGCACAAAGTAACGCATTAAGTAAGATGACATGATGTAGAGGAATAAACTCAAGCAATATGATGTAAACCCCATCTTTTTATCCTCGATGGCAACAGTACAATACATGCATTGCTGGCTGCTGCCCCTACTGTCACTGGGAAAGGACACCGCAAGATTGAACCCAAAGCTAAGCGCCTCCCATTGCAAGAAAAACCAATCTAGTTGGCCAAACTAAATCGATAGTTCGAAGAGACTTGCAAAGATATCAAATCATGCATATAAGAATTCAGAGGAGATTCAAATAATATTCATAGATAAGCTGATCATAAATCCACAATTCATCAGATCTCGGCAAACACACCGCAAAAAGAGTATTACATCGAATAGATCTCCAAGAACATCGAGGAGAACATGCCATTGGGAATCAAAGAGAGAGAAGAAACCATCTAGCTACTAGCTATGGACCCGTAGGTCTGTGGTAAACAACTCACGCTTCATTGGAAGGGCAATGGTGTTGATGTAGAAGCCCCCCGTGATCGAATCCCGCTCCGGCAGGATGCCGAAAAAGGCCCCTAGATGGGATCTCACGTGTACAGAAGGTTGCGGCAGTGGAAAAGTGTTTTTGTGGCTCTCCTGATTGGTTTTGGAATATTTGAGAATGTATAGGCGGAAGAAATAGGTCTGTGGAGTCACGAGGGGCCCACAAGGGTGGGGGGCACGCACTACTTCTCCAGTTGCAAGGAAAACCAATCTAGTTGGCCAAACTAAATCGATAGTTCGAAGAGACTTGCAAAGATATCAAATCATGCATATAATAATTCAGAGGAGATTCAAATAATATTCATAGATAAGCTAATCATAAATCCACAATTCATCGGATCTCGGCAAACACACCGCAAAAAGAGTATTACATCGAATAGATCTCCAAGAACATCGAGGAGAACATGGCATTGAGAATCAAAGAGAGAGAAGAAGCCATCTAGCTACTAGCTATGGACCCGTAGGTCTGTGGTAAACTACTCATGCTTCATCGGAAGGTCAATGGTATTGGTGTAGAAGCCCTCCATGATTGAATCCCCCTCCGGCAGGATGCCGGAAAAGGGCCCTAGATGGGACCTCACGGGTATAGAAGGTTGCGGCGGTGGAAAAGTGTTTTGGTGTCTCCTGATTGGTTTTGGAATTTTTGATGATATATAGGCGGAAGAAATAGGTCGGTGGAGTCACGAGGGGCCCACAAGGGTGGGGGCGCGCCCTACTTCTCCCATTGCAAGAAAAACCAATCTAGTTGGCCAAACTAAATCGATAGTTCGAAGAGACTTGCAAACATATCAAATCATGCATATAAGAATTCAGAGGAGATTCAAATAATATTCATGGATAAGCTGATCATAAATCCACAATTCATCGGATCTCGGCAAACACGTCGCAAAAAGAGTATTACATCGAATAGATCTCCAACAACCTCGAGGAGAACATGGTATTGAGAACCAAAGAGATAGAAGAAGCCATCTAGCTACTAGCTATGGACCCGTAGGTCTGTGGTAAACTACTCATGCTTCATCGGAAGGGCAATGGTGTTGATGTAGAAGCCCTCCACGATCGAATCCCCCTCCGGCAGGATGCCAAAAAAGGCCCTAGATGGGATCTCACGGGTACAGAAGGTTGCGGCGGTGGAAAAGTGTTTTCGTAGCTCTCCTGATTTGTCTTGGAATATTTGAGAATATATAGGTGGAAGAAATAGGTCGGTGGAGTCACGAGGGGCCCACAAGGGTGGGTGTCCGCATTCTGGGAACGGGGGTCCCCAGACTTGTCTGCCTGCGGCCCACGGCGTGGCTCCACCAACGGCCTGGTACGGCCCATCTTCACCAACAACCGCTCAAGACCCTCGCGAGGGGCCAAGCCTCGCGAGGCGGACGACACAAGACCTCCTCAGGGGCAGCCTCACTAGGCTGGCTCGCGAGGAGCGGAGAGATCAAGGCGGAGGGGCACCTCGCGAGGTTCACATGACGTGAGCCATCACGACCGAAGCCAGGCGGGCGCCAGCGGGCGCAGACTACCAGTTTTCTCTTTGGTGCCAAAGAGGCAGGCACAGGAGAGGAGTCCCGAGGCATCAGGCAAAGGTTTCCATATCGGTGCAACAAGACCAAGACCAGCAGGCCGGCAGGACGGAGGTCACCGCAGAGCCCACGATGACGTCACCACCAGAGCCTTTGGCAGGCGAAGACCACCTTTAGTCAGGATAGCTTGTACTAGTTGTCTCCCTTCAAAATTGGTCATTGTGGGATCCCTTCCCGCCTAACATTTAGGAAGAGGACCAGGGCCTCTATAAATAGGACTAGCCACCACCCTAGCACGGGGGATCATTCAGATCATCCTCACACACACAAGCTCACCGAGCTCAAGAACACCTCTCCTCAGGAGGCTGTTCTTCCCTTG
Source organism: Aegilops tauschii subsp. strangulata (assembly GCF_002575655.3). NCBI lineage: Eukaryota > Viridiplantae > Streptophyta > Magnoliopsida > Poales > Poaceae > Aegilops > Aegilops tauschii. The sequence goes on along the minus strand of NC_053038.3, from coordinate 118,847,034 downwards.
TACTTGTTCATCCTCAGCCTACAAGGAAATCCACCACACCACACTGGAGTAGGGTATTACACCACATCGGTGGCCCGAACCAGTATAAACTCTTGTGTCCCTTGTTCTTTGGGTTCGGTGAGCTAGGACTTCAGATCGTTTAGAGTGTGAGCTAGGGGAAGAGAGATCTTTGTGCGCACCCCAGTGTTCGAACCTCAAGGGTTTGTCGGAACCTGTAATCCTACATTTGGCATGCCAGGTAGGGGCGCGCCGAAGCTTTCTTCTCCATCGACCAACTTGTCGTCGCTCCACGGCTCCGATGTCTGACGATCCAAGGACCCAAGCCGACCGTTGGGCGGCTTGGCCCGCTCGGGCGCCGCCGTCCGCTCCGGAAGACCTCAACTCCGCGCTCCAGGTGGCCCGCGCGCCACTCAACACCCGCTGACGTGGGCAGCACGGGCCGACGCCCGCCGCCCTCGCGCCGCCACACGATCCTCCGGTTACGCTGCGGCAACGGCAACACACACCCACCGGGAGCAGGCAAACATGCGAGCCGTGCTCATCGTGGCGCGAGAGCTGTTGCGGTGCAAGCTAACGGAGAGTGGCCACGATGCACTACTGGAGCGGGTCGCCGAACTGTTGGACACTGCTTGCAGGGGTACGCCACCCTTCTGCTCCTTGGCCAGACCCCAGGTTGTGGCGGACGCGCGTGCGAGGCCCCGGTGAGCCCGCGCGCCCCCTGGGTCACCAGGGGGATCCGGTGACACGAGCGCGGGCAATGGCGCCGGCCGTCCTGCCACGACCTCGCCATTGCCAGGAGGGACAAGTGCTGACGGCCCGCCGCAAGGGCGCGCCAGGATACCGCGCGGCGGCCACTAGGGCCAAACGCCGCAATTCGTGGCTCAAGGCGCGGGGCACCTTGGCGAAGATTCTGGCGAGGCAATCGCGGACGCCTACGTGCCCCGCATGGTGCACCTGGAATACCTGCCGGGGGAAGGCTCCGATCCGTTCCCCGGGCCAGGATGGGCAGTTGGAGGGCCAGAGGCACGGGCCTTTCACGAGCCGTCAGGAGAGTTCGCCGACCCCTTCAGCGACGACGACGGTGGGGTACAGCCAGTGTCGCAGGAGCAGACTTACGCTAACCCTGAACTACAGGAGACCCAGGCCGCGGTAGCAGTCGAAGACCATAGGACAGTGGCCTAGCCAACAGCAGGAGTGGAGCTCTGGGGGCTGCGCGGGAGAGGCCCGGAGCCAGGCCCTCCCCCGCACCGCACGGAGCCAGGTGTGGCACGGAGGTAGGCCCTCGGCCGAGGGAAGCGCCGGCGAGCCTTCCCCCCGGCAGAGGGCCTGTGGTCGCCGAGGGTGCCGCCATCGTCCTCTCAGCCCCTTGGTCTCGTCCTGGTTTCCGGACGCCCCAACGGTGGTCGAGGGTGGCGCAGGGCGGGGCCCTCGCCTGGCGATATGAAGTAAGGCTCGCGCCTGTGAAGGTCTCCGCTCGTGACACTCTCACGTAATAATGAGTGGGGCTGTACACGCCCCGGAGTCTCCGGAGTGCCGCCCTCGGGCCTCGGGGGCTCCCGCCCACGTCCTAGTGGAAGCACCATGCTCTGCGCTGGCCATCGACACTGTCCCCCAATGACTATGCTCACAGCCAGTGAAAGCACTTAGCTATGCGCTGGTGGGAAGACAAGAAGACTAGCTAGGTGCCGGACGCGGCCATTTGCTTTCAACCTCTTTTCTGTAGCTCAATTTGCAGCCTTTTGGATTTGAATTTGAGGTCGTATTTTCATTCGCAAGCGCGGGGGTGTTTTTTCTCGTTCATGTTGATTTCGTGAGTTTTCTGGATTCGTGCCTTGTTTTGATTCTTGCGTCTGCTACCTCCCCCCTTTCGAGCACCTCGCGAGCGGGGGCTGGGCATGGTATGTCCGCGTGCACTGTGATAGCCTGGATTTTTGCCCTTTTCATTTTCCTTTGATTTTCTTGGATTTCTTGTTTTGTTTTGCTTCTCCGTGGCTATGTGGTTCTGAAACTTGGGAAGATCATGCCTTCCTAGGTTTTATAGTGGCTTGTCACCCTCATCATCATCCCAAGATCATGTCATTTCCATCCTTGACCTAACCCGAAATTCTTTTGTTGGGAATATTCCTTTTCTGATAAAGGAATAACCCTTTAAACCCTAGGTTGTGAAGCAACCTATATTTCTGTCACTCCTAAAATTCCCAAATAATTCTCATAAATTGTTTGGGTCATATCTTTCTCAAATATGGCAAAATATTTCATTTGTCATGTTTATCATTATGCTCAAATAATTCATTTCCTATTCTACCCTAAATAGCACAGTGAAGCAAGTGCTATTTTCCTTTTCCCAATTGACCTCAAACTCCTTGGACACCTTTTCCTGTCCATATCATTGCCACATGCCAAAATTCAACCTCATTTTCCTATTAATTATTTAATTATGATTTTCCAAAGTTTCTATCTAGAAAGAAGCTTTGTGAAGGAGGTGCAAGCTAGGCATATCCAAATGAGTTGTAATTTTGCATGATCCCTCATATCATCATATCATAGCCCTCCACCAAAGTAGAGCTCATGTCATGCCTCCATGTGAGCTCATCTTCAATTCTTTGATTCTGTCCAAAATTTCAGTTTGTGAAGCAAGTGTATTTTATCTTGCTCCATTTTGGCTGCCAATTTTTCTAGGCCTTCTATTATCCATATAACCTACCTCCACCCATTTTGGGCATGGTTCATCAATCCATTATTCCTCTAGAATGTTTCCAAGTTTCTGTCCAGAATGAAGCTTTGTGAAGCAAGTGCCACTTCCGTATTTCCAAATGGCATGAAATCTTTACAGCAGCTTCATACCATTATATAACTCCTCTCTGCCAGACTTCAGCTCACAGAGATCAAGTATGTGAGCGTATCATCCAAATCCCTAATTCTGGCCAGTTTTGCACTTTCTACAGCAACCCTCATCTAAACTCCTCCTCTTAGTCTGGATTTTGGTGATCAGCATCACCTTAGTGTGTGATCATCACCAGACAAACCCTTTACCACGTTACCAAGCTGGTTTAACCACAGAAAGTTACAAACACCTTCTTACTGGTTTACTTTTGGAGCTAAGTGCAAATCTCTTCTTTGCCCCTGGACCGATTTATTTCTTCAGTTGGACTAAGGGCACCAAGGTCCCTCTACTGGACATGGTTGGCCACGCCAAAGAGCGCCGCTTGCGCCAGTGCGCGTGGTGATCACGCTTGCGTCATGGCTGCAGGCGTGCTCTGGCTTGTTCCGGCCACTATGCTCCTCTCCTCCCTCCTCGTCTCGACCTCAAACCTTGTCCAGGAGCTCGCCCGTGCTCGACTGCGTCGCCCTGCATCAGTGCCTCATCGTGTTTCGCCATTAATGAGCCGCAAATGGCATGCCCGTGCCACAAACCGGCTCTGTCCTCCATTGTTTGCAAGTTGGAGCTCGCCCGTGAGCTCGAGAAGCCTCCCCTCGGCTATATAAGCACGACCCGAGAGCTCCCGCAGCTCATCCACTCCTCACTTGCCTCCCTCGCCCACCGGAGTCCTCGGCCCCCTCCTCTTTTCACCGGAGTTCGCCTCGGCCATCGCCGGTCTTCTCGTTTCCGGCGAGCCTAGTCCTCCTCTCCACCTCCTGACCCCTCCACCGTGTTCCCCTCCTCCCAGAAAGCCTCCCCACCCCACTCGTTCGACCCCGGAGTCACTCTGGCCGCGCCTCCCCGCGCACGGCCGCCGCCTCCGCCATTCGGTCACCCGCCCGTCCGGCTGTACGGTGCTCCTCTCTCCCTCCCGTCGCCACCAGAGCCTCCCCCTCGTCCCCGCGAGTCACCCCGCCCACTCTCCCTAGCCTCCTCGTCGCCGGAGTGCTCCCCCTCCAAGAAAAAGGCCGCCGGAGCCCGCTCCCGTTCCTCCATCGCCACGATCGTTCCGCTCCTCCCCGGCGCCCCCTCTGCCTGGGGATGGGTGCGGAGCGGTCCCACGATCTCGCCGGTGGTCGCCGCTCGGCATGAGGTGGCCTGAGCCGGCCGCCACGTCGCCGGCAGCGCGGCCCCTCCCCTGCATCTTCTGTCCTGCATGGGGGAGCAGCGGGAGGAAGAAGACGAGCGTGGCTCGGCCCCTCCCCTGCGCGCGGGACCCCCCTCGTCAGCCACCCTGAAGCCGGCCCCGCCTCTGCCACGTCACGTAAGTGACAACGTATTTTCCAAGAAATACGTTTTCTTATTTTGAAGGCGTATTCCCATCTTTTGCACAAAATACGTTTTCTCTTCTGGAAAACATATTTTCCTGTACTGCGGCCCAGAAGGCGTTTTCTTCCTTCTGAAAGCATGTTTCCTAATATGCGCCTCTGCCTTATCCACTCAGGGACCCATTGGTTATAAAATTTTCACACATTGGTCCTTCTTCTTCCACACTTCATAACTCCGCAACCGTAACTCCGGTTGAGGTGAAACCAATGCTCACTTCTTCGTGTCGTCGAGCTCTGTCTTTTGGTAACATTTTCACAAGGTGTTATCACAGTGAAAATGACCATTTTGCCCTTGCCTCTAATCAGCCCCCTCCAAGAGAAAACCATCCGGCGTTTCGTTCCGCGACTTCACCGCACTTTTTCCTGGAGTCTCCGTCACCCCAGACAAGCCACAATACCCACTTGCATGATAGCATGCAGTAGCCATGGTTTTCAACTTGAATATTTATTAAATGTTTGCTTGTTTAAAATATGGTTATCATTGTTTTGGTAATGCTTCTGGGTTAGTGCTTACTTGCTTGCTATGTTGTTATGCACCTGGTTAGCATGCCTTGCTAGTTGCTAGTATTACTTTCATATTGCCATGCTTGATAGTAGTACATGTTGGGTTGGTCATGTTCTTCGGTGCATGACTAACGTCGGTTATCGAGTACTGTTAATATGCGTTGTTCCTTTGCTGTTAGTTGGTTAAGTGTTACTCGGTAATGTTATTGATGAGTTCTTGCATGGTATTTATGGTTGATGCTAGTGATCATGTTATACTATGAGTAGTGTTGCACTTGTAATATTTATGCTCGTCATTATGCCATGTTCAGTTGCATATGATTCATTGTGGATATGGTGGATAGTTATGTTGCCCCCGTGCTTATGTTGATATCATGTTCATGCATTGTAATTGCATCATGTTATTTTATCATGGCTCAGCATATTGCATTCAAGTTTAACTGGATTAAATTGAACTTGAACAACTGTTGGCTGAGTCATGGTGCCACCATATCGAACTGACCAGTGCAACCACGCTTACCTTTACGGGAAGGTCCTAACTGGGTCTATTGTCGTGCCTCTCGCCGGTGCCTCCCATGAGGGAAGGTTATGGGCGTGTGTACCCTGGCCTGGTAAGCAGACATAACCTTGTATGCCCATTGTTGTTGTTATGGATCCGGTCCTTGTGAGGGACGTTTTGGCCACGACGGTGGTCGTTGTGTCTTTGGTAGACATGGGGCCACCCAGGACTAGCCTAGTTGGGAGTGGGTTGGAGTGGCCGGGAGAGTGTCATGGCAGTAGATCGGTTTTGTCGGAACGCCATTGGTCCACCCGAATGGGAGTGCGAAGCCATGGGTTCCGTAGTGTGGGTACAGTGTACTAACCTCTGCAGAGTGTATATTAAATCTATCGATAGCCACGCCCGCGGATAAGGGCCCAGTTCGTGTCGGTCACACTATGAGTCAACAGTATTAATAATAATGTGCTTAATAACAACCCCGGTTCGTTGAGGAGATAAGTTGGTTGTGATCGCCGGAAAGATCACCATTGGAGACCAAGTGTTGGTCATGGTTGTGATCACCGGAAAGATCACCGTGGTATCGAGGATACCGAGTTGTTGGATATTCGTGATGTTGTGCGAGAATCGTGGGTAAAGATCAAGCTCCTTGTGGTCATTTAATGATCACTACGGTATTGTTTATACCAAGCTTGATTTGATCCTAAGATGATCGTGTGATGTCCGAGTATGGTAAGTAATGCATGTGATGGTTACGAGGTAACCCGAGCAGAATAAATGATGCATGTAGTGTCATCATGTTGCATGCTAGTATCATCAGATTTATATGTTCTTGCCATGATCATATTGTTCTAGCAGTATTATGTTCATGTTGTTCATGTTATGTTATCCTGAGGATCTCTTGTTAATTTCTGTTGAACCTGTAAATGCCATGCTGATGTTTGTCTTGAATGCTTCTGTTTATTGTGAGCTTGCAAGTACATTCAATGTACTGACCTGGCGTGTCATGCCAGTTTGCAGGTCGTGCCTGGATTTCTTGCTTGTTTGGTGTTGTTCCTGTGTTCGCGAGCTAGGATAAACGTTCCAGCCAGAGTCCCTGTGGATTGGAGTCCATCATCGCCGTTCGTTGTTCCGCTGCCAGTAGTTGTTCCGCTGCTTCGAGTTGTTATGCTGCTTGTATAGAGCAACCGTGGTTGGCGTAGTGTCGCCGTACCGATGTTATTCATTGTAATATCGGAACCCTTGTGTTCATATTCGTGTTGTAATAGAGAGCTGGTTTGTTCTATACTAAGCAGTGCCGTATTCCAGAAGACCTCACCTCGATCTCTGGGCTGGAATACGGGGCGTTCCGGTTTTCTCTGAGCCGGGGTGCCACAGGCTTGGTATCAGAGCAGGTCTGGCTGTAGAGCGTCCTAGTCCGCTGGAACGTTAGAAAACGGCAGTATAGGGTCTGGTTGTTGCCCTTGCTTGCTGCATTTGGTCGTTGCATTTGTTTGCTGCATATAGTCTTATTTCGGTTACCATTAGCTCATGTTTCATGCGTAGATGGCGGTCAACTTCCATGAGTTCAGTGCCTTTCCCTTAGCTCCCGGTGCTGTTCCTATTGAGTTCAGTCCCACTCCTGCACCTCTCAGCTTTGCCGCCCTCCTTGGCGACATGTGGCGTAGTATTTATCCCCTCGGAGATCCACCTCATTATCAAGTATTCTAGTTTTCTGTGGGAGGAAGAATTCGGGAATATGTTGCTCATGTTCATCTGTCAGCCCCGATTCCTGTCGGTAAGCGCAACTACAGTTTCCACGGTGGTTATGGCGCTACTACTGAGCATGCCGTTCAGCTTGCCGCAATGGCAGGAGTCACCGGTCTTCGTCGTCAAGAGGGCATGGTGCAAGAAAACCGTGCTTATCAATATTATCCCACCATCGTCGAGAATCCTAGGCGGATCCAATTTCCCTCCGTCAACCCTCAAGATGACCCGGCTATCCTCGTCATGTCTCGTTACATGACGGCCGAGTGTCTTCTTATTTCTGAGTTAGTCCGAGACGCCATTCGGGCCAGGAGATTGCTTGGTGTCACTTTACCTCAGTCTCTGCCTGCTTCTTCAACTCCTCCGCCTCGTCCATCCGGAGTTTCAGAGTCAGCGGTTCCACTCGATACTCCCTTAGCTTCCTCGTCAGTTTGCGAGCGTTTGCTCAAGCGTAGGATGTAGTCCTTCGTGTAGCGCTTGTGCATCCACTGTAGTATCATGTCTGTATGTGTCTGTATGGAGAAGCTTTGTAGCTTGTTTGTTGTGTGCTTTGTTGCAATAAATCGTTTTCTCGTGCTTATTTGTTTTAAATCCTCGGTGCTACCCCTTATGGAAATTACTCCTCGACCGACACCGGATCAGAAGAAGCCGTAAGCAGTACAGATATACATCAAGGACTTCAGTTAAAAGCAATGAGATTTTCAGCCAACAGCATTGTATTGCGGACATCCGGTCTGAATACATGTATATTATGGTTAGACTTCCAGCAACAAGTACCTGTCAGAGATACACTTTATCGCAGCAAAGATTAAATCAGGAAGAGGACAAAATTGGATCAACAGTGCATTTCAAGTCAAAGGTATGAGCTATGCACAATGATTGAATCTGCTACCAGGCAAAATTAAAACATTGCGACACCCAGAAGTCAGTCCAAATGCACGGTGAATTCAGCAAGGACAGTCAGACAATTCTTGTCATATAAATAATCATCTACCGGACTGACAATAATATATATATGTCATTCCATTCACCAAGAAAATTAGTTCCACCCATCTCCACAATTTATTTGCAAAGTGTACAAGACAAGGTTCCCAGTCTGCCTCAGTAGAGTATGAATGGATTCCCATGCAAGATATTCAGTCTTCTCGACAAAATACTGCAAAAGCTTCTAGCATAAGGTACCCAGTCTTCCCTAGCAAAGTCTTTAAGGGGGGAAGCTTATGAGGTACGATACCCCGTTTTTCCTCAAGAAGATATCCACCAAAGGCTTCGAGCATAAGCCACCCAGTCTTCCTTAGCATGATACCCGGTTGCTTCCAAACGCAAACTGCCCAGTCTTCTTCTGTACGATGCTGGTACAAGGCATTAAATTAGGAATTGTCAGCATATGACAGTGTTTTCCAAGTGGCAGATTTGCAACAGTTGGTCTGAAACAAAAATCGGCCAGAGGTATGCCTCGAGAATCAGATATTAGTTCATTCAGTATGCTACCAAGTCCATGCAAGTCTCTCGCACAAGGAAAAATTCACGGTACACATTCGACAACCTCACCGGTTATTCAAGAAACAAAAACCAGTGGGTGATGCCATAATCAACAAGTCTTGAAGGAAAGACAACATTGAGACAATAATCTTGGCAGTGATTATCAAGATCAGTCCCGCACATCCAACAATATGGGGTTATTAACCCTGTCACTGTCCGGCATAATCAACAACAGTATTGAGATCTATATAACCACACGTGAGCCGGATAAATATACCGAGGCTCAAAACATGAACCAGACCAAGGTATGATTGCCAGATATTGTACGTAACAGTATTCAGGGCCGCGAAAATAATCAAGGATATATATAAGGCCCCGCTCTTTCAGTTGAGGATCTATATGAAGAAAGTAGTAATGAAAGAACAAGACCCACAATACAGGTATGCCGGTTATTATGTGAAAAAGGTGGATGCCCAAGCCCGTCTTATTCCACGGCAAACCCAAGGGGTATACTCCATTGTGGTAAGGACCTCATAGCAAGGCAACCAGCTCAATCCACAGTATGCTCAGAACTGTCAGCATTGAATACCCGAGTCTGTCCGGTCAGACTCATGGACAGCTCCATATACTGACCTCAACACCCGCGATGGAGCATCGCACCGACTGTTATTCCGAGGGAGATACTGGAAAAAATGAAGAATCTGTGTGAAAACATATACTTTGAGGATTGTTATCTCTCGCATAGGGGAAGCAATTAAAAGAATAGCCTGTGTGGATGGGATTCTTTGCCAAGGTCACCACCAGTCAAGACTGCAAATTTTATCATCAGAGGATGGTGCATTTTTCTACCAGTCACGACAAGCGACAGTCAAACCTTTGGTACAACTTGGATACTCAAGATTGTGAAGCCAATCAAGATAAGTCAGGAACATATGAGGTACGTCCTGTCAGAACGTCAGATACGGCAAAGATAACCACCCCAGATGAAGACAATTAGTTAGATCCAATTCAGTGGATTATATAAGAACAAATAAAAGAAACCTGAGTTGGAAACAGTTTCTTCAAGTCAGAAAGATTATTTAACCCTAAGCCTCAGGAGCTCTCACCGGACCTCGGGCCGCTCACCTCCTGGCCTTGACCACGGCATCGCGACCTAGCATACCAGTGATGGCTGAAGCCTGCCTGGGGACTGGGACCTGTCGGCGTAGAGCGCCAAGCTGCCGCAAGGTTGGAAAGGGGGGACCAAGCCGATGCAAGACGCGCAATCGTAGAATTTCATAATAAGGATGATATTGACACAAAAGGCACTACAGACCCTTTACACACCCCCGTGGGGTTCGTCTCGATTCCTCGCAGGGAACAAAGGAGAAGGCTATCGGAAGTTGTATCTACGGGCGTCACCGTTGACGCCATCATCAATAGTGGGCCACGGGAGGCCGACGCCAACACCATCTAGATCAGCGGTGACGACGAGCAGACGCCGATGCTGCGCTCCGGGCACGATGGGAGCTCGGGGGCACGTAGCTGTCGTCGCTCGTCTCCGGAGTCTCGTCAGGCTCGGGAGATCTGCTGGACCCCCAGGCGCCACCACTGCCGCTGGAGGGGCTGTCGGCGGGGTCGGCGCCAGGCGCCACGCCCTCCTGGCAGCTTCCTCCCGAGAAGCACTCCAGCCGGCGACCTTCCTCGTCGAAGACCTTGAAGAATAGCGTGGAGGTGCCATCGTACATGAAATGGATGGCGAGGGCCCCCTCCGTGCGGCAGACGCGGGTGACCTCACCCCATCTGCGAGTCATGAAGATCTTGCCCGGGGAGACGACTTCGATCTCTGCTCCCGTCGCCGGAGTGTCGCACTCAGCGTGCTGTAGCCACAGCTCGAGTGGCCCCCTCGGTGGCATCCCTACAGCGAATAATTGCGGGAATCGGATCCATGTGCGCGGCGGCATCGCCGCCCATACCACGAGTTCGCGGGGGAGCCCTCGGTGTGGGTTCGTGGGGCGGCAGCGCGCATTGCCTCAGCATGGCTTCCGCGGCCGTGGCGCGAACCGCTGCCTCCCTCTCCAGGGCCTTGCACATGGGCGCACAAGGGCATCAGGTAGCCGGGGGGAGGCCGCTCGTGCCATGGCCTCGTCACCTCCGGCCTCAAGACTACGTCGTGAGAGAGGGCTAGCCTCTTCTTCGGCGGGAGTGGCCCAAGCTCTTCGCGGGGGCCCTTTCCCTTCTCAGCGGCGGAGAACCTTCATATCAGCGCCATGGGTGTCGCTGCAAGGCAAGGAAGAAGCAGAAGCAGGCGGAATGGAGGAAGTGATGGGCAATGGGGGCTCCGCCCCTCTCTTCATTTATAGCCAGGAGGAAGCCAACCGTCGACCTCCACGATCACAGGTAATGATGATTTTTTCTGCATGCACTAGGGACTCGTCAAGTCCTGTCAATCGCCATGCGTCAATCAAGGCCGCGGGCGGTTGGGGCCCGCGGCGCTCCGCACTTGCCCCTTGGCTTCGCCTTGAAGCCAAGTACGAGCGCACCTTGGGCCTGGGGGCTACTGTCGGTGTTCTGGGAATGGGGGTCCCAAGACTTGCCTGCCTGTGGCCCACGGCATGGCTCCACCAACGGCCTGGTACGGCCCATCTTCACCAACAACCGCTCAAGTCCCTCGCGAGGGGCCAAGCCTCGCGAGGCGGACGGCACAAGACCTCCTTAGGGGCAGCCTCACTAGGCTGGCTCGCGAGGAGCAGAGAGATCAAGGCGGAGGGGCACCTCGCGAGGTTCACATGACGTGAGCCATGACGACCGAAGCCAGGCGGGCACCAGCGGGTGCAGAGTACCAGTTTCCTCTTTGGTGCTAAAGAGGCAGGCACAGGCGAGGAGTCCCGAGGCATCAGGCAAAGGTTTCCATATCGGTGCAACAAGACCAAGACCAGCAGGACGGATGTCACCGCGGAGCCCACGGCGATGTCACCACCAGAGCCTTTGGCAGGTGAAGACCACCATTAGTCAGGATAGCTTGTACTAGTTGTCTCCCTTCAAAATTGGCCGTTGCGGGTGAGGGAGTCCTGGATTAAGGGGTCCTCGGGTGTTCGGCCTGTTACTCATTGGGCCGAACTGATGGGCTGTGAAGACACGAAGACCGAAGACTATACCCGTGTCCGGATTGGACCCTACTTGGCGTGGAAGGCAAGCTAGGTGATCGACTATGAAGATTCCCTCTTATGTAACCGACCTCATGTAACCCTAGATCTCTCCGATGTCTATATAAACCGGAGGGCATAGTCCAGATAGGACAGATTCATTACCATATACTCATTGGCTAGACTTCCAGGGTTTAGCCATTACGATCTCGTGGTAGATCAACTCTTGTAACACTCATATTCATCAAGATCAATCAAGCAGGAAGTAGGGTATTACCTCCATAGAGAGGGCCCAAACCTAGGTAAACATCGTGTCCCCCGTCTCCTGTTACCATCAATCCTAGACGCACAGATCGGGACCCCCTACCCGAGATTCGCCGGTTTTGACACCGACATTGGTGCTTTCATTGAGAGTTCCACTGTGCCGTCGACGAAAGGATTCGATGGCCCCTTCGATCGTCAGTAAAGACGCCGTCCAGGGAGAAACCTTTCTCCCCGGAAAAATCTTTGTCTTTGGCGGCTTCGTACTGCGGGCCAACTCTCTTGGCCGTCTGGAGCAGGTCGATAGCTACGCCCCTGGCCGTCAGGTCAGATTTGGAAGCTTGAACTATGTCACGGATATCCATGAAGACTTGATCTTCGATGGATTTGAGATCGCGGCGATCGCTCCCCTTCCCTCCGATGAACATGACTTAAATCTGTCATCGGAGCACACCCAGGAGATGGATCCTGTCGCTGCAACGGCTTCGGAACCGAAGCAGATCGCACCCTCCGAGGACACGAAGCCTACGGCGTTGGAGCCGCACACGGACTCGACATCCTGCAGTGCTTGCATCAATGGAACTTCGGACTCGTATCCGGCCATATGTTCCGGTCCAGACGCATCGGCGGACACCGAGCTGGATCGGTTATCGATCTTCAAATTTAGCGCCGCAGACATCTTCCAGCATTCGCCCTTGGGTGACATGCTAAACTCTTTGAAGAAATTGTCCTTGGAGGAAGACTCACAGCCGAACTATGTTCGGTTCGAGCTAGAGGCGGATGACGAGGAATTTTGCTTCCCACCCGCCACCCACTTCATAGCCACCGTCGATGACTTAACCAACGTACTTGACTATGGCTCTGAAGACATCAACGGTATGGACGACGATGCCGACAATGAGCAAGGCCAGGACCCGACATTCACTGGACGTTGGACAGCCACCTCCTCGTACGACGTGTACATGGTTGATACACCTAAAGGATCTAGCTACGACAAAGAAGAGCCGGATAGGAACAAACCCTCTGAGACGCAGTCCAAGCGTCGGCGCCCCAAGCGCCGTTCTAAGCCTTGTCGCTCAAAGGATGGCAACACTGGTACCGGAGAAAATAGTACTCCGGGTGACGCTGAAAACAACGAAGACCCTGCCAGGGCTATATCCGAACAGGAGGAAAATGTCAACGAGCAGGATAACCCTGATGAACAGGCCATAGAAGATGACCCAGAGGACGACAGCTACCACCCACCCTCCGAGGAGGAGACAAGCCTCGGCAATGACGATTTCATCATGTCTGAGGATCCCCTCGAGCAGGAGCGCTTCAAGCTACGTCTCATAGCCACTGCAAGGAGCCTGAAAAAGAAACAGCATCAGCTTAAAGCCGAAACAGATCTACTCGTCGACAGATGGACTGATGTCCTGACAGCTGAAGAATACGGCCTCAAGCGCCCAGCCAAGAGCTACCCAAAACGCAAACTGCTACCTCTGTTCGATGAGGAGGCACCAGATCCCATACCTCCCTCGCGCAATGCGGAATGGCCACCACGTGGTCGGGATAGAGCAGCAGACCGACCACCCCGCGGTCAGGATACAACGGCAAACAAGGCCGAACTGCAGCCCGCCCCACCGCTTCGCAAAAACAGAGACAAACCAGCTCGGGACCATACGTACGACCTTCGGCAGACCCTGGATAGTAAAGCAGGACATACAAGATCGATCTACGGATCGCGAGGACGTGCGTCGAGGCACAAAGAAGGTTACCTATTCGGACGTGATAAATCTAACCATGCCCGGGCCGAATACCGCAGACGGACTCCATCAGAGCTACGCCACGACTCGGCCCGATATAGAGGCGCCGCACACCCTCTCTGCTTCACAGATGAAGTACTGGACCATGAATTCCCCGAGGGGTTCAAGCCCGTCAACATTGAATCATACGACGGCACAACCGATCCTGCAGTTTGGATCGAGGACTTCATTCTCCACATACATATGGCTCGAGGAGATGACCTCCACGCCATCAAATACCTCCCACTAAAGCTCAAAGGGCCAGCTCGGCACTGGCTTAACAGCCTGCCTGAAAATTCTATCGGCAGCTGGGAGGACTTGGAGGAGGCTTTCCTGGACAACTTCCAAGGAACTTATGTCCGGCCACCAGACGCCGATGACTTAAGCCACATAGTTCAACAACCCGAAGAATCAGCCAGAAAATTCTGGACTAGGTTCCTAACCAAAAAGAACCAGATCGTCGACTGTCCGGATGCCGAAGCACTAGCGGCATTTAAGCATAGCATCCGGGACGAATGGCTCGCCCGCCACCTCGGCCAAGAAAAACCAAAGTCCATGGCAGCCCTCACAACACTAATGACCCGCTTTTGCGCGGGAGAGGACAGTTGGCTGGCCCGTAGTAACAACACAGCCAGCGAGACAGGACCCTTGGAGGCCAAGAATAGCACCGGCAAGTTCCGGCGCAACAGAAACAAACGCCGAAGCAATGGCGATAACACCGACGACACAACAGTTCATGCCGGATTTAGTGGCTCCAAGTCCGGCCAGTGAAAGAAGCCCTATAAAAGGAGCAACGGAAAACCATCCAGCTTGGACCGCATACTTGATCGTCCCTGCCAAATACATGGCACCCCAGATAAACCAGCCAACCACACTAATAGAGATTGCCGGGTCTTCAAACAAGCCAGTAAGATAAATAGCAGAAGCAAAGAAGGGGGATCACAAAGTGAGGACGAGGACGAAGAGCCCCGGCAGCCGAACACTGGAGGGCAGAAGAAATTCCCCCCTCACGCCAAGACGGTAAACATGATATACGCTACACACATCCCCCAAAAGGGAGCGTAAGCAAGCTCTTAGGGATGTCTACGCGGTAGAGCCAGCCGCCCCTAAATTCAATCCATGGTCGTCATTTCCGATCACCTTTGATCATCGAGATCACCCAACTAGTATCCGTCATGGCGGTTCGGTCGCATTGGTTCTCGACCCAATCATCGACGGATTTCACCTGACTCGAGTCCTAATAGACGGGGGTAGCAGCCTCAACCTGCTTTATCAGGATATAGTACGTAAAATGAGCATTGACCCCTCACGAGTCAAACCCACGAAGACTACCTTTAAAGGAGTCATACCAGGTGTAGAGGCCTGTTGTACGGGCTCCATAACGCTGGAAGTAGTATTCGGTTCTCCGGATAACTTCCGAAGTGAAGAACTAATCTTCAGTATAGTCCCATTTCGCAGCGGCTATCACGCACTGCTCGGGCGAACCGCATTCACTAGATTCAACGCGGTGCCGCATTATGCTTATCTCAAGCTCAAGATGCCCGGTCCATGTGGCGTCATTACAGTAAATGGAAACCCGGAACGCCCCCTCCGTACAGAGGAGCACACCGCCGCCCTAGCAGCAGAAGTACAGAGTGGCCTTCTCAAGCAGCACTATAATCCGGCTGCCGAGCCCCTGGACAAATTTAAGAGGGTTCGAATACTGCAGCAGGACAGCTCGGCTCGTCACGGGTCAAACTAGCAAAATTCGGCCTCCGCCCAAGCCCATACGAGGCAATGGTATTCGTACCGCGAGAACATACGCTATGCACCTATGGGTACGGACGGAGGCACAACTCTCTCGCGATCCACAGTAGGAATCGATAGACCCTGGGATTCGCACGCTTCTAGTTTTTTCTTCTTTATGGGTTTTTCTTCTCTTTTTCAAGGTCTATATGGACGACCCGCTTGCAGAACACACCAAGGAGGCAACAAGCTCTGACGTGCAAGGGAACCCCCAGGTGGTTTCTAATAAACGATTACCATACTTGTTTTACATACCCGCATGCAGCTCGCCCTTGGTTACGGCATTTTCAATAGCCTTGCTTGCTTATCACATTACTTGTACAAAGTACGCCTTGACGTACTGATTACATCACAACAGTGAATAAACGATGGCGTCAGCCCATTACTTCATTTTTCCTGTTTCCTCACCTCAGTATCTATTACTCATTGCACACGTACATCATGGTACGTACTAATATGCCAGGGGCTTCATTACACCCCGCATCACGGCAATAAAAGTCCGAACACTTTTACAGTATAGTTCGGCACCCGGAACTTATGGCATTATATGCATCGGCTCCGAATCATGTCTTTGGTCAATAGTTGGGTTGCCCGGCTCCTGTACTTACTACCTTACGTTCCGCTATATCGGCTAGGGTAGTAAAGGGAGAACTACTGCGATTGTGTCCCGGTTATTCCGGATGAGCACCTCAGTAGAGAAAGCCGAAAACTGACTGTCATGATGCGGCGTGAGCTGGTCAGCTGTTTGTGAGGTCCCAAATCGTTGGAGCTTTTTTCCGCTTCTTGCGAAGAGTCGGTTCTTCCGATTAGGCATGTATAACGCCCCTAATTCGGCCTTCCGAATACCAGGGGCTTCGCCAACTTTATTCATTGTCAAACTCCTATGGCTAAGTGAGGGCGGTAAAGGCCGCATAGTCTGATTGCCTTGTTCGTTGCGCTAAACACCTCCTTTAAGGACCAGAATGTGGAGTAAAGAGTGTTTAGATTTATCCCGAACACCCCCGTACTATCTACGTGGAGGCAGAAGCCGACGACTGGTCATCCCTCAGATTTAATAAACGGCCGCACAGGAGGTAAAAATTTAAAACATTATACTACATAACATCTTTGTTCCATATTACAGGGCAAGATAATACACATGTTCTTATGGGAAAATAATATCCTTCGAACACTGCTCCGCCGCAAGGCGGGATCCCTCCAGGACACCATCAAAATAATGCTCGGGTCGACAATGCTCCTTGCCCTGCGGCGGTCCCTCGGTCATTAGCTTCTTGGCATCCAGCTTTGCCCAATGCGTCTTGACGCGAGCAAAAGCCATACACGCACCTTCAATGCAGACCGACCGCTTCACGGCTTCGAGCCGCGGACAGGCACTCACCAGCTGCTGCACAAGTCCGAAATAGCTGCCAGGTGTACGATCGGCAGGCCACAATCGGACTATCAGGTCCTTCATGGCCAGTTCGGCCAACCTGTGCAGTCCGACCAGCTGCTTTAGCTGGTCGCTGAAGGTCACCGAATGTTCGGATCCCAGATATTGGGACCAGAACAGCTTCTTCGTTGACATCCCTTCTCCGGCTCTATAATGCTCGGCCACATCCGACACACTGTGCGGCAGACCTGCAAATGCCCCTGGAAAACCATAATTCAGGACAAGTACAAGGGACGTTTTCTCTACATATTTTCTCGGCATGGTAAAATACTCACCCACCGCATTTTTCTGGGCCACTTGAATCTCCTGGAGGGCGCTCTGGGCCTCGGCTCGTGCATCCTGCGCGCTCTGGGGAGCCTTCGCCAATTCGGACTCCTGCGCCTTAAAATCGCGCTCCAAGGACTCAAACTTCTCTATCGCGTCCTGGAGCTGCCGTTGCGCCTCGCCAACCCGGGCCTCGTGCTTCTCGTGCGACGCGCATTCCTTGGCCGCTTTGTCCTCGGCCTCAGCTAGCACCTTCTTAAGGGCTGCCACCTCGGACGTGGCCCCTAATAAAGTTTATGAAACTTTTAGTCCAGTCGGACTATTCATTTTTTCGAAATGTACCCACGGGTTACTGCATACCTTGGCTCTCCTCCAACTGCTTCTTCACGCGGCTGAGCTCCTCCTTGGCCCGCTCTAGTTTCTGCTTCAGTCCGGAGACCTCCGCAGCTTGGGCAGTGGCAGCCTGCAGCGATACCTGCTTATTCACATAGACAACTCACGTTAGACTCCTGCGATTTTCGATCCTCTGTTCGGTTTTTCCTCCCGAACACCAAATAGAGTATCAGGGGCTACTGTCTATACTGTGATATTTTTCTTACAATCACACGACTTACCTCAAAGCCTGTTAGAAGGCTAGTACAGGCTTCGGTCAGTCCGTTTTTCAGGAACTGAACCTTCTCTATTACCGTGTCCATAAGGACACGATGTTCATCCACGATAGAGGCACCTCGTAGCTCCTCCAGCAGATTATCCGGTGCCTCTGGTTGGACAGAGGTCACCGGTGGAGCAGGCACACTCCCTCCTTGTGGGGAATACCATTCGCCGGACCCCGGAACCGTGTGGATTTCCGGAATGGTATCCGGCTGGGGTCCGAAGGGAACTTGGGCCCTGTCACCAGTTCCCATGGGGGCTTTCTCCCCCATGTGTCCGACGTCCGAGGAGTCATCCTGGGGCGTCACCCCGATGATCTCCGGAACCTCCCCTCGACCTGGGAAGGTCTTTTTGGACATCACCCCGTCACCACCCCTGGGTGAGACGAAATCAGCAGGTGGCGGAGACATGCTAGTCATCTCCTCCGTGTCCAACGAATCCTCTGTCGCGGATCACGGAGAGCCGTCGCGTGCCGGACTGCAATGACAAAAGTTTACAATATATCAATATTACAAACCAGGAAGGCTAGACTTTTGCGAATTCTGGTACTTACGAAGCGGCCCGAGGCTTGGTCCGGCGAGGTCGTTCCAGACTGCTGTCGACGTCCCACGCGGAGTTATCCGCGAGGGAGCCTTTAACCCTCTTAAGCGCTTCCGCCTCCGGGCTCGTGGGGTCGCTCTCTTCTTCCTCCCCGCTTTAGGTGGGGAGTTGTTTTCTTCTTCCTCTTCATCGCTGTCATCAGTAGACGAAGAGGAAGTCTCGCTTTCAGACATCTCATCTGGGGTGCTTCTCCGGCGAAGGTTTTTCTTGGCCCCTTGGGCCACCTTCTTAGCCGTCTTCTCCGGCACCTCATAAGGCGCGGGGAACAGCACCTTCTCCAATAATGGAAACCCCTGGTCCTCAGGCAGTGGAGCTGGACAGTTAATCTTCTCGGCCAACTTAACCCAGGCCTGAAAATAGAGGAAGGAAGCTTGAGTTTTTCCTCAAAATATGCTAGTAGGGGGTACTCCTTGAAAACATTAAAAGAAACTGACCGGATTGGGCTGACGCTTTAAGCTAAGCCCGCGGTCTTCGGTCGTAGGCGGTGGCGTCTCGCTGGCCTTGAAGAGCACCTTCCAGATTTCTTCGTGCGTTGTGCCGAAGAGCTCCAGTAGCGTCTGGTGCTTGGCCGGCTCGAACTCCCACAAACTATAAGTCGGCGTTGGCACGGAAGGACCCGGCGAACAAGCATATCCTGGACTACGGTGACAAGCTTGATCTTATTCTCTATCATGTTCTGGATGCACGTCTGGAGCCTTGTCAGCTCGGCCAAGGGGCCCCAGGTTAGGCCCCGCTCTTGCCAATAAGTGAGCCGCATCGGGACTCCGGATCGGAATTCGGGGGCTGCCACCCAGTTGGCGTCACGCGGCTCGTTGATATAAAACCACCCCTATTGCCACCCCTTCACCGTCTCTGCGAACAAGCCTTCGGGCCAGGTGACGTTGGGCATCTTGCCTACCATGGCGCATCCGCACTCTGCTTGTTGACCGCGCACTACTTTCGGCCTCACATTGAAAGTCTTCAGCCACAGGCTGAAGTGAGGCGGGATGCGGAGAAAAGCCTCGCAAACGACGAAAAACGCCAAAATATTGTGGATGAAGTTGGGGGCTAGGTCGTGAAAATCCAGCCCGTAGTAAAACATCAACCCGCGGACGAATGGGTGAAGAGGGAACCCAAGTCCGCGGACGAAGTGTGTAAGAAACACAACCCTCTCGTGGGGCTCGGGAGTGGGGACGATCTGTCCATTGGCCGGGAGTCGATGGGCGATCTCTTTGGCCAGATATCCTGCCTCCCGGAGCTCCTTGATATCCTTCTTATTCACAGAAGAGGCCATCCACTTACCTCCAGCTCCTGATCCGGACATCCTCGAAGTACTTTCTCGAGCGAGGGAAAAGCTAAAGCTTGGGCGCTGGAGCTCAAGGACGGAAGGGCTGAGGAAGAGAAAGGGCGTGGGTGAAAGAAGGGAATCCTTACCCCCTTTATAAAGGCCGCGAATGTCAAGCGCTTTCCCACTTGCCTTAAACTCGCCTGTTCCCAATGGTAGTGCAAATGGCGCGGTTGGGTTACTCATGCCCGCATTGATGAGAATCCCGCAATAAGGGGACACGATCTCTGCTTCGACAAGACGTGCCAATAGCAACCGCGTCTAGCAACGTGGGGTGGCAGATGAAAAACGGTTCAAGATTATAACCGGACAGGCGTAGCGTCATAAAAACTGTCAGCAGATTAGACTCGTACAAATATTATATTCTCTTTGCGGTTGTGTGTGTGGAATGCGTTGCAGGTTCGGATACAATCATCGCATCCGAAGACTATCTTGGAGTTCGAAAGAAGGGGAACCTGCCTTGCAATGCCGAAGACAATCTGCATGCCGGACTCCTCGTCATTGAAGCCAGGTTCAGGGGCTACTGAGGGAGTCCTGGATTAAGGGGTCCTCGGGTGTTCGGCCTGTTACTCATTGGGCCGAACTGATGGGCTGTGAAGACACGAAGACCGAAGACTATACCCGTGTCCAGATTGGACCCTACTTGGCATGGAAGGCAAGCAAGGCGATCGACTATGAAGATTCCCTCTTATGTAACCGACCTCATGTAACCCTAGATCCCTCCGGTGTCTATATAAACCGGAGGGCATAGTCCGGATAGGACAGATTCATTACCATATACTCAGAGGCTAGACTTCTAGGGTTTAGCCATTACGATCTCGTGGTAGATCAACTCTTGTGACACTCATATTCATCAAGATCAATCAAGCAGGAAGTAGGGTATTACCTCCATAGAGAGGGCCGAACCTGGGTAAACATCGTGTCCCCCGTCTCCTGTTACCATCGATCCTAGACGCACAGTTCGGGACCCCCTACCCGAGATCCGCCGGTTTTGACACCGACAGTGGGATCCCTTCCCGCCTAACATTTGGGAAGAGGACCAGGGCCTCTATAAATAGGACTAGCCACCACCCTAGTAGGGGGATCATTCAGATCATCCTCACACACACACAAGCTCACCGAGCTCAAGAACACCTCTCCTCAGGAGGCTGTTCTTCCATTGTACTTGTTCATCCTCAGCCTACATGGCAATCCACCACACCACACTGGAGTAGGGTATTACACAACATCGGTGGCCCGAACCAGTATAAACTCTTGTGTCCCTTGTTCTTTGGGTTCAGCGAGCTAGGCCTTGAGATCGTTGTGAGTGTGAGCTAGGGGAAGAGAGATCTTCGTGCGCACCCTAGTGTTCGAACCTCAAGGGTTTGCCGGAACCCGTAATCCGATAGTGGGGGCGCCCTACCCCCCTGGGCGCACCCTCCGTCCTTGTGGCCACCTCATGGCTTCCCTGACATGTACTCCAAGTCCTCTGGATGTCTTCTGGTCCAAGAAAAATCATCGCGAAAGTTTCATTCCGTTTGGACTCCGTTTGATATTCCTTTTCTGCGAAACTCTAAAACAAGGAAAAAATAGATACTGGTACTGGGCTCTAGGTTAATAGGTTAGTCCCAAAAATAATATAAAATAGCATAATAATTCATATAAAACATCCAAAACAGATAATATAATAGCATGGAACAATAAAAAATTATAGATACGTTGGAGGCATATCAAGACTATCTTTTTGTCTTCTCCACAACCACCATATTCTATTCCACCTATAGTGCTATGCCCATGGCTCACGCTCATGTATTGCATGAAAGTTGAAAAGGTTTGAGAACATCAAAAGTATGAAACAATTGCTTGGCTTGTCATCGGGGTTGTCCATGATTTGAGTATTTTGTGTGATGAAGATGGAGCATAGCGAGACTATATGATTTTGTAGGGATAACTTTCTTTGGCCATGTTATTTTGAGAAGACATGATTGCTTTATTAGTATGCTTGAAGTATTATTGTTTTTATGTCAATATTAAACTTTTGTTTTAAATCTTATGGATATAAATATTCTTGCCACAATTGAGAAGATTACATTGATAAATATGTTAGGTAGCATTCCACATCAAAAATTCCGTTTTTATCATTTACCTACTCGAGGACGAGCAGGAATTAAGCTTGGGGATGCTTCATACGTGTCCAACGTATCTATAATTTTTGATTGTTCCATCCTATTATATTATCCATATTGGATGTTTTATATGCATTTATATGCTATTTTATAATATTTTTGGGACTAACCTATTAACCTAGAGCCCAGTGCCAGTTTCTATTTTTTCCTTGTTTTTGAGTTTTGTATAAAAGGAATATCAAACAGAGTCCAAACGAGCTGAAAATTTACGGTGATTTTTTATGGACTAGAAGAATCCCCCGAAGCACAAGAGTTGGGCCAGAGGAGTCCCGAGTCAACGACAAGGGTGGAGGGTGCCCCCACCCCCCTAGGGCGCCCCCTACCTTGTCGCTGACTCGTGGACCCCCCTGGCGTGAAACCGACGCCAAAAATTCCTACAAATCCAGAAACCCCCAGAAAGAAACCTAGATCGGGAGTTACGCCGCCGCAAGCCTTTGTAGCCATGAAAACACAATTGGGAGCCCGTTCCGGCTCCCTGCCAGAGGGGGAAACCATCACCGGTGGCCATATTCATCATCCCAGCGCTCTCCATGACGAGGAGGGAGTAGTTCACCCTCGGGGCTGAGGGTATGTACCAGTAGCTATGTGTTTGATCGTTCTCTCTCATGTTCTTGATTTGGCACGATCTTGATGTACCGCGAGCTTTGTTATTATAGTTGCATCATATGGTGTTTCTCCCCCTCTACCTTCTTGTGATGAATTGAGTCTTGCTCTTTGAGGTTCCATTATGTTGGATTGCGTATTGGATTTGAGAACGCTTGATGTATGTCTTGCAATGGAATATCTGTGGTGACAATGGGATCTTCTATTGGTTCACTTGATGTATGTTTTGGCACTCAACTCGTGGATTCCCGAGGTGACATTGGGGTAATCTATACATAGGGGTTGATGCACGTTTTTCGTCCTACGTTCTCCGATAGAAACTTTGGAGTGATTCTTTGTTGCACGTTAAGGATTGACATATGGTCTAATTATGTTATCATTGTTGAGAGAACTTGCACTAGTGAAAGTATGAACCCTAGGCCTTGTTTTCAAGCTTTGCAATACCGTTTTCGCTCACTTTTACCACTTGTTACCTTGCTGTTTTTATATTTTCAGATTACAAAAACCTATATATACTATCCGTATTATGCTTGTATCACCATCTCTTCGCCGAACTAGTGCACCTATACAATTTACCATTGTATTGGGTGTGTTGGGGACACAAAAGACTCTTTGTTATTTGGTTGTAGGGTTGTTTGAGAGAGACCATCTTCATCCTACGCCTCCCACAAATTGATAAACCTTAGGTCATCCACTTGAGGGAAATTTGCCACTGTCCTACAAAACTCTGCACTTGGAGGCCCACCAACGTCTACAAGGATAAAGTTGCGTAGTAGACATCAGACGAAACTGTGGAGAGGGGAGCCGCACATGGCTAAAAAAATTGTCGTGGTCTTGTGTGGTGCCCCCTCCCACATATATATAGGTGGGGGAGGGAGGAGTAGCCAAGGAGGCGCCCCAAGTGGGGCCGAATCCCACTTGGGGTCTTGCCCCTTGCCGCACCCCCTTGCCTTTCTAGGTGAGCGGGGAAAGGCAGGGAAGGGTGGCGCCCCTCCCTTTCCTTTCTCCCATGTGGAAGGGAAGGCAGGAAGGGCTAGCCATCCCCCTTTCCTTCCCTAGGGCTGGCGGCCAGGGAGAGGGGCGTGCCAGCCCCCTTGTGGGCCGGTATGCCTCTTCCCTTGGCCCATTAGGCCCATAGACCTCCCGGGGGTGTTCGGAACCCCTTCCGGTGCCCCGTTGACTACCCGGTGCACTCCGAAACTCTTCCGGTGTCCGAATATCATCGTCCTCTATATCAATCTTTACCTCCGGACCATTCCCGAGCTCCTTGTCATGTCTGTGATCTCATCCGGGACTCCAAACAACATTCGGTCACCAAATCATATAACTCATATAACACTATCTCATCAACGAACGTTAAGCGTGCGGACCCTACGGGTTCGAGAACTATGTACACATGACCTAGACACCTCTCCGGTCAATAACCAATAGCAAAACCTGGATGCCCATATTGGCTCCTACATATTCTACGAAGATCTTTATCGGTCAAACCTTATGACAACATACGTAATTCCCTTTGTCCATCCGTATGTTACTTGCCCGAGATTTGATCGTCGGTATCTTCATACCTAGTTCAATCTCGTTACCGGCAAGTCTCTTTACTCATTCTGTAATACATGATCTTGCAACTAACTCCTTATTCACTTTGCTTGCTCGGCTTCTTATGATGTGTATTACCGAGAGGGCCCAGAGATACCTCTCCGATACTCGGAGTGACAAATCCTAATCTCGATCTATGCCAACTCAACAAACACCTTCGGAGATACCTGTAGAGCATCTTTATGATCACCCGGTTACGTTGTGACGTTTGATATCACACAAGGTATTCCTCCGGTATCCAGGAGTTGCATAATCTCATAGTCGAAGGAATATGTATTTGTCATCAAGAAAGCAATAGCAATAAACTGAACGATCAATATGCTAAGCTAACGATGGGTCTTGTCCATCACATCATTCTCCTAATGATGTGGTCCCATTATCAAATGACAACACATGTCCATGGTTAGGAAACCTTAACCATCTTTGATCAATGAGCTAGTCTAGTAGAGGCTTACTAGGGACACTATATTTGTTTATGTATTCACACATGTATTTAAGTTTCCGATCAAATTCTAGCATGAATAATAAACCTTTATCATGAATAAGGAAATATAAAATAACAACTTTATTATTGCCTCCAGGGCATATTTCCTTCAATCTCCCACTTGTACTAGAGTCAGTTGTCATGGGAGAAAGTCTGACAGTAAGAGTAGGGGGTACGTAGGAGGAGGCAAGATCCTAGCTACGGTGAGGTTGTGCACGCAAGATTTACGAGTTCAGGCCCTTCTCGGAGGAAGTAACAGCCCTACGTCTCGGTGCCCGGAGTCTTGGTCGACTGGATTATGCGCGAGAGTTACAGGGGGTGCGAACCCTTGTGCCAGTGGAGGGGGTGTCTTATATAGAGTGCGCCAGGACCCCAGCCATCCCACGTTACACAGGGTTCAATGTACATTAAGACAGGGCGTTACTGGTAACGCCAGCTATAAAGAGCTATAAATGATCTTAAAGACTACAGAGTGAACTCCTGATTGTTGCCATCCTGATTGGCTTTAGGCCTTCCGTCTCCGAGTGATTCTTCATATAGTCGAGTGACTATTATCTTGGTCGAATGGAATTTGGGTATCCGAGTGAGGTAGATGGTCGAGTGGATTGCACTTCAAGGTGAACTCAGTCGGTTTCTTCTGTTGTATTTTGAATGTCTTTGACTCTAGGGTAGAGTCCTTGGGAGTGGCATCTAGGTCAGGCCTATTAGCCTACCCTAGGTACATGTCATCATCATTAGCCCCCGAATGGATTGAGGTCCGAGTGAAGAAGGGTTGAAGTTGATTCCGACTCGATTCCTATGCTTCGGAGGCATTTTACCTAAGTCTGGGAATCACTCTGAAACTTCAACCTTATTTCAGTCGCCTTGATCGATTCAGAAGTCGTCGAGTGAACTATACTGACAATCTTTGAGTGTTGATATGGTACGAAATCTTCAGTGCGATTGGTTGCTCTGCCGTTCCCGGATCTCACGGGATTCGAAATTTTGGGGAAGCGCGCGGGACGGAGCGTGCCGCGGTAATCGGAGTGGATAGACAAGGTTGCCTCGATCTTCGTGTCGCCTTTTTCACCATGTATCGGGCTAGCGCCTGCTGCGGGATATGATAAGATCGCTCGGGCCCACTCGTCAGCCACTCGGAAGTGGTCTCATAAATAGTGCCCGGGTCGATGCAACGCATAGTGCATCCCAATCATCCTCTTCCTCCTCTGCTTCTCCACCGCGATCTCCACCATCTTCGTCGTCTCTGCTCGCCCGTGTGCACTCCGCCGCCATGGGAAAGGACAAGACGGTGGCCCTGGAGCGCTCGAAGAAGGCAGCGACGGCGGCGAAGGGCAAGAAGACGAGTCAGGGGTCATCGTCGAGGTCTGGTTTGCCGCCTGGTTGGATCCAGGGGGACTGGATTTGATCCACGATCCAGAAAGCAGACTTGGAGGATCTGGCCAGTGGAGGCTTGATTTCTCACGGGTCTTGGAGGTTGCCGAGGAACGAGACCGAGCCTCGGCCGCAGGAGGGTGAGTGCATCCTCCTCGCAACCCATGTCGACCGCGGTTTCACTCTGCCTCCTCATCCTTTTTTCTGGGGTTTCTTGAACATTTTTGGTGCCCAACTTCATCATTTCTCTCCCAACACAATCACATATCTCGCTGCGTATGTCTCTCTATGTGAAAATTTCTTGGGTTGTCGACCGCATTGGGGTCTATTCAAACACATCTTTACCCGTCGTTCTCAAACTGTGAAGAAGGCAAATCCGACTGATGAAAAGACACACGTGATCCTAATGTGTGGGGTTTAGGGATCCATACGAGGGGTAGGAATACGTTTCCTTCTATGACTCTTACCGAGTCGGTTAGGGGGTGGCAGCCGACCTGGTTCTATTGCCAAGATGTTCTGACTCCTCGTCAGTCGACTGGTCTTCCCCCTTCACCATGGATCGAGTCCGCCAACCCTCTTCATTGACCGTGACTCCAGCAGAGAAAGGAGAGGTGTCAACGCTAGTCGACCGGGTAGTCCAATTAGTCCGTGATGGCGTGACTGGCATGGATTTGTTGGAGGTGTTTCTCAGTCGACGCATGCAGCCTCTCCAAGCCCGCGATCATCCGATGTGGATGTACTCGGGCGCTAACGACACCGCTCAGGTCCACCCAGAGGAGGTCACCGAGAAGACGATGGCATAGTGGCTGCGGAGCATCACTGGAAACAAAGACAACCCCAGGGGGTCCAGAAGAGTTG
Organism: Aegilops tauschii subsp. strangulata; assembly: GCF_002575655.3. Lineage (NCBI taxonomy): Eukaryota > Viridiplantae > Streptophyta > Magnoliopsida > Poales > Poaceae > Aegilops > Aegilops tauschii. The sequence continues at coordinate 118,820,255 of NC_053038.3, read as the reverse complement.
CACCATTCGACGCCGACAATGAGCCGGACAAGTTCTGACCTTTGTTACCGAGTGCCTTTTTATTCTGATTTGCAACTTTCCTTGAATCTGATTGATGATTGTTTAACTCCTTGCTTTGCAGATTTATACTGAGATGTACTCGATGCCAAACGGGGAGCAAGTCCAGGAGGGAACAAAGAGCACAGACGAGAGTGGCGACTGGCAATCCCCCGATGACAATGAAGATGACAGTGACGACTCGGACGACAGTGAGGAATTCGACTCGCTGATGACTACTACGCAACTTTATTCTTGTAGACACGTGTTGAACCTCCAAGCACAGAGTTTTGTAGGACAGTAGCAATTTTCCCTCAAGTGGATGACCTAAGGTTTATCAATCCATGAGAGGTGTAGGATGAAGAAGGTCTCTCTCAAATGACCCTACAACCAAATATAAGAAATCTCTATTGTCCCCAACACACCCAATACAATGGCAAATTGTATAGGTGCACTAGTTCGGCGAAGAGATGGTGATAAAAGTGTAATATTGATGGTAGAAATATATTTTTATAATCTAAATAAATAAAAACAGCAAGGTAACAAATAGTAAACGGGCACAAAAACAGTATTGCAATGCTTAAAAATGAGGCCTAGGGTTCGTACTTTCGCTAGTGCAACCTCTCAACAATGCTAACATAGTTGGATCATGTGATTATCCCTCAAAGTGCAACAAAGAATCACTCCCGAGTTCTTATTAGCGGAGAAAAAAAGATAGAAACTGTTTGTAGGGCACGAAACTACCTCAAAGCTATTCTTTCCGTTCGATCTATTCAAGAGTTCGTACTAAAATAACACAAAGCTATTTTTTCCGTTCGATCTATCCTAGAGTTCGTACTAGAATAACACCAAAGCAAATTCATATTCATAATACTCAATCCACACAAAGAACTATAAAGAGACCCAAAAGTTTCCGTCGGAGAAAAAATGTGCATCGACCCCTATGCATAGATTACCCCAATATCACCGCGGGAATCCACGAGTTGAATGCCATAACATATGTCAAGTGAATCAATAAGATACCCCAATTGTCACCTCAAGTATTCGTATTGCAAGACATATATCATGTGTTCTCATCTCTGAATATTCAATCCGACAAGACAAAACTTTGAAGTGTAAAGATTCAGTTCATCATAACAAGAGTATAGAGGGGAGAAACATCATATGATCCGACTATATTAACAAAGCCCATGATATAGATTACGAGAGAGAGAGAGATCAAACACATAGCTACTGGTACAAACCCTCCGCCCCGAGGGTGGACTACTCCATCCTCATCGTGGTGGCCGCCGGGATGATGAAGATGGCCACCGGAGATGATTCCCCCTCCGGCAGGGTGCCGGAACGGGGCCTAGATTGGTTTTCATGGATACAGAGACCTTGCGGCAGCGGAACTTCTGATCTAGGTCTCCCCCGAAGGGTTTCGGAATATTTGGGAATTTATAGTGCAAAGAAGGGGTCGGGAGGCCACCGAGGTGGGCACAACACACCTGGGCACGCCAGGCCCCCCTGGCGCGCCCTGGTGGGTTGTGCCCCCCTCGGGGCACCCCCCGAGGTGCTTCTTTGGCCCATCGGGAGTCTTTTGGCCCATAAAAAATCTCCGTGGAGTTTCGCGGTGTTTGGACTTCGTTTGATATTGATTTCCTGCTATGTAAAAAACAAGCAAAAAACAGCAACTGGCACTGGGCACTGGGTCAATAGGTTAGTCCCAAAAAATGATATAAAATTGCTATAAAATGGTTGTAAAACATCCAAGAATGATAAAATAACAGCATGAATACTTCATAAATTACAGATACATTGGAGACGTATCAGCACCCCCAAGCTTAATTCCTGCTCGTCCGCGAGTAGGTAAATGATAAAAGAAATAATTTATGAAGTGTGAATGCTAGCAAAGTGCAAAAGTTTGATCAACGACAATTTCAATCACTTTTTCTAGCATCATAACAGCAATTCTTTCTCATAAAATTCCTCATGTTGTAGTGGCAACCAATTCACATGTTAAGGTTTAGACAATGAACTCTCTTGAAACCCAACAACCTATGTTCTTAGTCACCAAGCAATTGCAATTCAACTTATTCAACGGAGTTTAAGTAAGAGCTCCATATACTCAACCATCATATAGTCTTCTATAATTGCTAATACTCAACGCATACACATGATCAAAACGTTTCAACTGGACACATAGAAAGATAGGGGCTTATTGTTTTGCCTCCCAACGTATTCACCTCAAGGGTGATGTCAACAATAATAACTCATGCTACCCATATTCAACTGGACATATGTGCCTAGATCTTTCCTCACCACATGATGCTTGCGAAAAGAGAAAAATAAAAAGGAATAGAGAGAATAACTTTGACTCTTGCACGAAAGTAAATAAATAAAAGTAAAAGATAGGCCCTTCGTAGAGGGAAGTAGGGATTTGTAGAGGTGCCAGAGCTCAAAGCGAAAATTGAGAGATAAAAACATTTTGAGAGGTATACTTTTCCCACCAATGAAAATGACTTAGAGCTCCCAACACTTTCCATGCTAGATATATCATAGGCGATTTCCAAACAGAAAATAAAGTTTATTCCTTTTTCCACCATACTTTCACTTTCTATGGCTAGCCGTATCCACGGGTGCCCTCCATACCAACACTATCCAAGGAATTTATTATTTGACAACATAAAGTTAATTCATTTTTCATTTTGGGACTGGGCATCCCTAAAACCTTTGCGTTACTCTCGTGCAATGACAAGTGAATAAACACTCATCGTGAGAATAACACATCTAGCATGGAAAATATTGGCCACCCCTCGCCGCCTTGCTAGGGGTACGAGCACACAAAAGAGAAATTTGTTTTAGAAAATTAGAGATGGCACATACAAATTTGCTTAGAGCGGCACGGAAATACCGCAAATAGGTAGGTATGGTGGACTCTTGAAAATAAGATTTGGGTTTAAGGGTTTTTGGATGCACAAGTAGTATCTCTACTTGGTGCGGAATTTTTGGCTAGCAAAGATGGGGGGTAAGCACCACATGTTGAAGGATCTATGACAATATAACTTCTGTGTGAACATGAACAAACATAAATCATTACGTTGTCTTCCTTGTCCAACGTCAACAATTTTGGCATATAATATTTTGATGGGGGCTCACAATCACAAAAGATTTCTAGGATAGTGTATTTGCATGTGAAAAAGTTCTCTTCCTTATACTAATTATTCGTGAATTGCTTGTATGACCAAAATTGTGATTGTCAAGCCTCAAAAGATTTCACTTTCTAAACCCAATGTGAAGCTACCACTAGGCATGATATGATATCAACCTCATGACATTCAATTTATTCAACAATTTACTCATATGATATAAGTGAAGCACAAGAGTAAATGACAAACTACTCCAAAAAGATATAAGTGAAGATCATGCGAGTAGTTAGGTAAATAGGTAGCTAATTGTGGACTCTCTCTTATTTAAAAACTTTCATATCTAAGTATTTTATTAAAACCTAAAGCAAAAACAAAATAAAATGACATTTCAAGGATAGCACACATCATGTGAAGAAGCAAAAACTTAGGTTCAACCGATACTAACCGATAGTTGTTGATGAAGAAAGGTGGGATGCCTACCGGGGCATCCCCAAGCATAGATGCTTGAGACTTCTTGAAATGTTATCTTGGGATGCCTTGGGCATCCCCAAGCTTGAGCTTTTGTGTCTCCTTAATTCCTCTCATATCACGGTTTCCCTAAATCTTAAAAACTTCATCCACACAAAACTCGACAAGAACTCGTGAGATAAGTTAGTATAAACCAATGCAAAAACCTTATCATTCTATAATGTAGCAAATCACTAAAACTATTATTCAACATTGAATACTAAATTACTCTACATATTTAATACTCCTATCCTCAAATAGAATCATTAAACAAGCAAACATATGCAAAAATTGCAAACATAACAGCAATCTGCCAAAACAGTAAAGTCTGTAAAGAATGCAAGAGTATCAATACTTATTCAACTCCAAAAATTATGAAATTCTACCACACTGTAGAAAATTTATCATAGCTTATTATGCAAAAAGTTTCAACATTTTATCACACTCTGACTTTTCTAGGGAATTTTTGCAACACCGATGAACTATCTGTTTTCAAACAGTAACATGTAGACTTGTATATTACCTTGGGGTGCCTTTGAAGGAAATATGACCTAGAGGCAATAATAAAGTATTATATATTTCCTTATATCATGATAAATGTTTATTATTCATGCTAGAATTGTATTAACCGGAAACATAATACATGTGTGAATATATAGACAAACAGAGTGTCACTAGTATGCCTCTACTTGACTAGCTCGTTAATCAAAGATGGTTATGTTTCCTAGCCATAGACATAAGTTGTCATTTGATTAACGAGATCACCTCATTAGGAGAATGACGTGATTGACTTGACCCATTCCGTTAGCTTAGCACTCGATCGTTTAGTATGTTGCTATTGCTTTCTTCATGACTTATACATGTCCCTATGACTATGAGATTATGCAACTCCCGTTTACCGGAGGAACACTTTGTGTGCTACCAAATGTCACAACGTAAATGGGTGATTATAAAGGTGCTCTACAGGTGTCTCCAAAGGTACTTGTTGGGTTGGCGTATTTCGAGATTAGGATTTGTCACTCCAATTGTCGGAGAGGTATCTCTGGGCCCACTCGGTAATGCACATCACTATAAGCCTTGCAAGCATTGTGACTAATGAGTTAGTTGCGGGATGATGTGTTACGGAACGAGTAAAGAGACTTGCCGATAACGAGATTGAACTAGGTATCGAGATACCGACGATCAAATCTCGGGCAAGTAACATACCGGTGACAAAGGGAACAACGTATGTTGTTATGCGGTCTGACCGATAAAGATCTTCGTAGAATATGTGGGAGCCAATATGGGCATCCAGGTCCCGCTATTGGTTATTGACCGGAGATGTGTCTCGGTCATGTCTACATAGTTCTCGAACCCGTAGGGTCCGCACGCTTAACGTTACGATGATAGTTTTATTGAGTTTTGATGTACCGAAGGAGTTTGGAGTCCTGGATGAGATCGGGGACATGACGAGGAGTCTCGAAATGGCCGAGACGTAAAAATCGATATATTGGACGACTATATTCGGACTTCGGAAAGGTTCCGAGTGATTCGGGTATTTTTCGGAGTACCGGAGAGTTACGGGAATTCGTATTGGGCCTTAATGGGCCATACGGGAAAGGAGAGAAAGGCCTCAAAAGGTGGCCGCACCCCTCCCCATGGTCTGGTCCGAATTGGACTAGGGAAGGGGGGCGCACCCTTCCTTCTATCTCCTTCCCCCTTCCCTTCTCCTACTCCCACAAGGAAAGGAGGAGTCCTACTCCCGGTGGGAGTAGGACTCCCCCCTATGGCGCGCCTCTCCCCTTGGCCGGCTGCCTCCCCCTTGCTCCTTTATATACGGGGGCAGGGGGGCACCCCAGAGACAACAATTGATCCTTGAGATCTCTTAGCCGTGTGCAGTGCCCCCCTCCACCATATTACACCTCGATAATACCGTTGCGGAGCTTAGGCGAAGCCCTGCGTCGGTGGAACATCATCATCGTCACCACGCCGTCGTGCTGACGAAACTCTCCCTCAACACTTGGCTGGATCGGAGTTCGAGGGACGTCATCGGGCTGAACGTGTGTAGAACTCGGAGGTGCCGTACGTTCGGTACTTGATTGGTCGGATCGTGAAGACGTACGACTACATCAACCGCGTTGTGATAACGCTTCCGCTATCGGTCTACGAGCGTACGTGGACAACACTCTCCCCTCTCGTTGCTATGCATCACCATGATCTTGCGTGTGCGTAGGAAATTTTTTGAAATTACTACGTTCCCCAACAGTGGTATCAGAGCCTGGTTTTATGCGTTGATGCTATGCACGAGTAGAACACAAGTGAGTTGTGGGCGATATAAGTCATACTGCTTACCAGCATGTCATACTTTGGTTCCGCAGTATTGTGAGATGAAGCGGCCCGGACCGACATTACGCGTACGCTTAAGCGAGACTGGTTTCACCGTTGCGAGCACTCGTTGCTTAAAGGTGACTGGCGGGTGTCTGTCTCTCTCACTTCAGTTGAACCGAGTGTGGCTACGCCCGGTCCTTGCGAAGGTTAAAACAGCACCAACTTGACAAACTATCGTTGTGGTTTTGATGCGTAGGTAAGAACGGTTCTTGCTAAGCCCGTAGCAGCCACGTAAAACTTGCAACAACAAAGTAGAGGACGTCTAACTTGTTTTTGCAGGGCATGTTGTGATGTGATATGGTCAAGACATGATGTGATATAATTTGTTGTATGAGATGATCATGTTTTGTAACCGAGTTATCGGCAACTGGCAGGAGCCATATGGTTGTCGTTTTATTGTATGCAATGCAATCGCCATGTAATGCTTTACTTTATCACTAAGCGGTAGTGATAGTCGTAGAAGCATAAGATTGACGAGACGACAACGTTGCTACGATGGAGATCAAGGTGTCGCACCGGTGACGATGGTGATCATGACGGTGCTTCGGAGATGGAGATCACAAGCACAGTGCTTCGGAGATGGAGATCACAAGCACAAGATGATGATGGCCATATCATATCACTTATATTGATTGCATGTGATGTTAATCCTTTATGCATCTTATCTTGCTTTGTTTGACGGTAGCATTATAAGATGATCCTTCACTAAATTATCAAAGTATAAGTGTTCTCCCTGAGCATGCACCGTTGCGAAAGTTCTTCGTGCTGAGACACCACGTGATGATCGGGTGTGATAGGCTCTACATTCAAATACAACGGGTGCAAAACAGTTGCACACGCGGAATACTCAGGTTAAACTTGACGAGCCTAGCATATAACAGATATGGCCTCGGAACACGGAGACCGAAAGGTCGAGTGTGAATCATATAGTAGATATGATCAACATAGTGATGTTCACCATTCAAACTACTCCATCTCACGTGATGATCGGACATGGTTTAATTGATATGGATCACGTGATCACTTAGAGGATTAGAGGGATGTCTATCTAAGTGGGAGTTCTTAAGTAATATGATTAATTGAACTTAAATTTATCATGAACTTAGTCCTGATAGTATTTTTGCAAATTATGTTGTAGATCAATAGCTCGCGTTGTTGCTTCCCTGTGTTTATTTTTGATATGTTCCTAGAGAAAAATTATGTTGAAAGATGTTAGTAGCAAAGATGCGGATTGGATCCGTCATCTGAGGATTATCCTCATTGCTGCACAGAAAAATTATGTCCTTGATGCACCGCTAGGTGACAGACCTATTGCAGGAGCAGATGCAGACGTTATGAACGTTTGGCTAGCTCAATATGATGACTACTTGATAGTTTAGTGCACCATGCTTGACGGCTTAGAATCGGGACTTCAAAGACGTTTTGAACGTCATGGACCATATGAGATGTTCCAGGAGTTGAAGTTAATATTTCAAGCAAATACCCGAGTTGAGAGATATGAAGTCTCCAACAAGTTCTATAGCTAAAAGATGGAGGAGAATCGCTCAACTAGTGAGCATGTGCTCAGATTGTCTGGGTACTACAATCGCTTGAATCAAGTGGGAGTTAATCTTCCAGATAAAATAGTGATTGACAGAATTCTCTAGTCACCATCACCAAGTTAGTAGAACTTTGTGATGAACTATAGTATGCAAGGGATGACGAAAGTAATTCCCGAGCTCTTCGTGATGCTGAAATCGATGAAGGTAGAAATCAAGAAAAACATCAAGTGTTGATGGTTGACGAGACCACTAGTTTCAAGAAAAGGGAAAAGGGAAGAAGGGGAACTTCAAAAAGAACGGCAAGCAAGTTGCTACTCAAGTGAAGAAGCCCAAGTCTGTACCTAAGCCTGAGACTAAGTGCTTCTACTGCAAAGGGACTGGTCACTGGAAGCGGAACTACCCCAACTATTTGGTGGATAAGAAGGATGGCAAAGTGAACAAAGGTATATTTGATATACAGATTATTGATGTGTACTTTACTAGTGTTTATAGCAACCCCTCGGTAATTGATACTGGTTCAGTTGCTAAGAGTAGTAACTCGAAACGGGAGTTGCAGAATAAACAGAGACTAGTAAAAGTGAACAAAGGTATATTTGATATACAGATTATTGATGTGTACTTTACTAGTGTTTATAGCAACCCCTCGGTAATTGATACTGGTTCAGTTGCTAAAGAGTAGTAACTCGAAACGGGAGTTGCAGAATAAACAAAGACTAGTAAAAGGCGAGGTGACGATGTGTGTTGGAAGTAGTTCCAAGATTGATATGATCATCATCGCACACTCCCTATACTTTCGGGATTAGTGTTGAAACTAAATAAGTGTTATTTGGTGTTTGCGTTGAGCAGGAATATGATTTGATCATGTTTATTGCAATACGGTTATTCATTTAAGTTAGAGAACAATTGTTGTTCTGTTTACATGAATAAAACCTTCTATGGTCATACACACCAACGAAAATGGTTTGTTGGATCTCGATCGTAGTGATACACATATTCATAATATTGAAGCCAAAAGATGCAAAGTTAATAATGATAGTGCAACTTATTTGTGGCACTGCCGTTTAGGTCATATTGGTGTAAAGCGCATGAAGAAACTCCATACTAATGGGATTTTGGAATCAATTGATTATGAATCACTTGGTACTTGTGAACCGTGCCTCATGGGCAAGATGACTAAAACACCGTTCTCCGGAACTATGGAGAGAGCAACAGATTTGTTGGAAATCATACATACAGATGTATGTGGTCCGATGAATGTTGAGGCTCGTGGCGGATATCATTATTTTCTCACCTTCACAGATGATTTAAGCAGATATGGGTATATCTACTTGATGAAACATAAGTCTGAAACATTTGAAAAGTTCAAAGAATTTCAGAGTGAAGTTGAAAATCATCGTAACAAGAAAATAAAGTTTCTACGATCAGATCGTGGAGGAGAATATTTGAGTTATGAGTTTGGTCTTCAATTAAAACAATGTGGAATAGTTTCACAAATTCGTGCCACCTGGAACACCACAGCATAATGGTGTGTCCGAACGTCATAACTGTACTTTATTGGATATAGTGCAATCTATGATCTCTCTTACCAATTTACCACTATCGTTTTGGGGTTACGCATTAGAGACAGCAACATCCACGTTAAATAGGGCACCATCAAAATCCGTTGAGACGACGCCTTATGAACTGTGGTTTGGCAAGAAACCAAAGTTGTCGTTTCTTAAAGTTTGGGGTTGCGATGCTTATGTGAAAAAGTTTCATCCTGATAAGTTCAAACCCAAATCGGAGAAATGTGTCTTCATAGGATACCCAAAGGAGACAGTTGGGTACACCTTCTATCACAGATCCGAAGGCAAGACATTCGTTGCTTAGTATGGATCCTTTCTAGAGAAGGAGTTTCTCTCGAAAGAAGTGAGTGGGAGGAAAGTAGAACTTGATGAGGTAACTGTACTTGCTCCCTTATTGGAAAGTAGTTCATCACAGAAATCTGTTCCTGTGACTCCTACACCAATTAGTGAGGAAGTTAATGATGATGATCATTAACTTCAGATCAAGTTACTACCAAACCTCGTAGGTAAACCAGAGTAAGATCCGCACCAGAGTGGTACGGTAATCCTGTTCTGGAGGTTATGTTACTAGACCATGACGAACCTACGAACTATGAAGAAGCGATGGTGAGCCCAGATTCCGCAAAATGGCTTGAGGCCATGAAATCTGAGATGAGATCCATGTATGAGAACAAAGTGTGGACTTTGGTTGACTGCCCGATGATCGGCAAGCAATTGAGAATAAATGGATCGTCAAGAGGAAGACGGACGCTGATAGTAGTGTTACTATCTACAAAGCTAGAATTGTCGCAAAAAGGTTTTTCGACAAGTTCAAGGTGTTGACTACGATGAGAGTTTCTCACTCGTATCTATGCTTAAGTCTGTCTGAATCATGTTAGCAATTGCCGCATTTTATGAAATTTGGCAAATGGATAAACAAAACTGCATTCCTTAATGGATTTATTAAAGAAGAGTTGTATATGATGCAACCAGAAGGTTTTGTCAATCCTAAAGGTGCTAAACAAAATATGCAAGCTCCAGCGATCCATCTATGGACTGGTGCAAGTATCTCGGAGTTGGAATATACGCTTTGATAAGTTGATCAAAGGATATAGTTTTATACAGACTTGCGGTGAAGCCTGTATTTACAAGAAAGTGAGTGGGAGCACTACAACATTTCTGATAAGTATATGTGAATGACATATTGTTGATCGGAAATAATGTAGAATTATTCTGCAAAGCATAAAGGAGTGTTTGAAAGGAGTTTTCAAAGAAATACCTCGGTGAAGCTGCTTACATATTGAGCATCAAGATCTATAGAGATAGATCAAGACGCTTGATAAGTTTTTTCAATGAGTACATACCTTAACAAGATTTTGAAGTAGTTCAAAATAGAACAGTCAAAGAAAAGAGTTTCTTGCCTGTGTTACATGGTGTGAAATTGAGTAAGACTCAAAGCCCGACCACGGCAGAAGATAGAAAGAGAATGAAAGTCATTCCCTATGCCTCGGCCATAGGTTCTATAAAGTATGCCATGCTGTGTACCAGATCTATTGTATACCCTACACTGATTTTGGCAAGGGAGTACAATAGTGATCTAGGAGTAGATCACTAGACAGCGGTCAAAGTTATCCTTAGTGGAATAAGGATATGTTTCTCGATTATGGAAGTGACAAAAGGTTCGTCGTAAAGGGTTACGTCGATGCAAGTTTTGACACTAAATCTAGATGACTCTAAGTCTCGGTCTAGATACATATTGAAAGTGGGAGCAATTAGCTAGAGTAGCTCCGTGAAGAGCATTGTAGACATAGATATTTGCAAAATACTTACGGATCTGAATGTGACAGACCCGTTGACTAAAATTATCTCACAATCAAAACATGATCACACCTTAGTACTCTTTGGGTGTTAATCACATAGTGATGTGAACTAGATTATTGACTCTAGTAAACCCTTTGAGTGTTGGTCACATAGAGATGTGAACTATGGGTGTTAATCACATGGTGATGTGAATTATTGATGTTAAATCACATGGCGATGTGAACTAGATTATTGACTCTAGTGCAAGTGGGAGACTGAAGGAAATATGCCCTAGAGGCAATAATAAAGTATTATATATTTCCTTATATCATGATAAATGTTTATTATTCATGCTAGAATTGTATTAACCGGAAACATAATACATGTGTGAATATATAGACAAACAGAGTGTCACTAGTATGCCTCTACTTGACTAGCTCGTTAATCAAAGATGGTTATGTTTCCTAGCCATAGACATAAGTTGTCATTTGATTAACGAGATCACCTCATTAGGAGAATGACGTGATTGACTTGACCCATTCCGTTAGCTTAGCACTCGATCGTTTAGTATGTTGCTATTGCTTTCTTCATGACTTATACATGTTCCTATGACTATGAGATTATGCAACTCCCGTTTACCGGAGGAACACTTTGTGTGCTACCAAATGTCACAACGTAAATGGGTGATTATAAAGGTGCTCTACAGGTGTCTCCAAAGGTACTTGTTGGGTTGGCGTATTTCGAGATTATGATTTGTCACTCCAATTGTCGGAGAGGTATCTCTGGGCCCACTCGGTAATGCACATCACTATAAGCCTTGCAAGCATTGTGACTAATGAGTTAGTTGCGGGATGATGTGTTACGGAACGAGTAAAGAGACTTGCCGGTAACGAGATTGAACTAGGTATCGAGATACCGACGATCAAATCTCGGACAAGTAACATACCGGTGACAAAGGGAACAACGTATGTTGTTATGCGGTCTGACCGATAAAGATCTTCGTAGAATATGTGGGAGCCAATATGGGCATCCAGGTCCCGCTATTGGTTATTGACCGGAGACGTGTCTCGGTCATGTCTACATAGTTCTCGAACCCGTAGGGTCCGCACGCTTAACGTTACGATGACAGTTTTATTGAGTTTTGATGTACCGAAGGAGTTCGGAGTCCCGGATGAGATTGGGGACATGACGAGGAGTCTCGAAATGGCCGAGACGTAAAAATCGATATATTGGACAACTATATTCGGACTTCGGAAAGGTTCCGAGTGATTCGGGTATTTTTCGGAGTACCGGAGAGTTACGGGAATTCGTATTGGGCCTTAATGGGCCATACGGGAAAGGAGAGAAAGGCCTCAAAAGGTGGCCGCACCCCACCCCATGGTCTGGTCCGAATTGGACTAGGGAAGGGGGGCGCACCCTTCCTTCTTTCTCCTTCCCCCTTCCCTTCTCCTACTCCCACAAGGAAAGGGAGTAGGACTCCCCCCTATGGCGCGCCTCTCCCCTTGGCCGGCTGCCTCCCCCTTGCTCCTTTATATACGGGGGCAGGGGGGCACCCCAGAGACAACAATTGATCCTTGAGATCTCTTAGCCGTGTGCGGTGCCCCCCTCCACCATATTATACCTCGATAATACCGTTGCGGAGCTTAGGCGAAGCCCTGCGTCGGTGGAACATCATCATCGTCACCACGCCGTCGTGCTGACGAAACTCTCCCTCAACACTCGGCTGGATCGGAGTTCGAGGGACGTCATCGAGCTGAACATGTGTAGAACTCGGAGGTGCCGTACATTCGGTACTTGATCGGTCGGATCGTGAAGACGTACGACTACATCAACCGCGTTGTGATAACGCTTCCGCTATCAGTCTACGAGGGTACGTGGACAACACTCTCCCCTCTCGTTGCTATGCATCACCATGATCTTGCGTGTGCGTAGGAATTTTTTTGAAATTACTACGTTCCCCAACAGCCTTCCGAGGCATCCCCAAGCTTAGTTGCTTGGATATTCCTTGGATATTACCTTGGGGTGCCTTGGCCATCCCCAGTCTTAGGGTCTTGTCACTCCTTATTCTCCTTGTATCGACATCTCACCCAAAACTTGAAAACTTCGATCACACAAAACTTAACGGAACTTCGTGAGATAGGTTAGTAGATAAAGAGCAAACCATTTCACTTGGTACTGTCAAAGACAAGATTAATAATTGTTTACATACAATGAATACTTTAGCATATCATTTCCACAATTTATATTGAGCAATATAAGCCATAGAAACGAGAAAGCAAGCAAACTATGCATTGAAAACAGAATCTGTCAGAAACAGAACAGTCTGTAATGATCTGGATAGCTACCATACTTATTCTACTCCAAACATTATTAAAAAAATTGAACCACGTGAGAAATTTTTATATTAAACTTCTTCAAAAAGAATCAACTCAAAATCACTCTTCTGTTAAAAATGGGACCCATTTTCGTGAGCGCAAAGTTTCTGTTTTTCAGCAGGGTCAAATCAACTATCACCCAACATGATCCCAAAGGCTTTACTTGGCACTTTATTGAAAAAATCAACAAAACATGATTACTACAGTAGCTTAATCATGTTAACACACAAAACAGTAGGTAAAAGTGTTGGGTTGTCTCCCAACAAGCGCTTTTCTTTAATGCCTTTTAAGCTAGGCATGATGATTTCAATGATGCTCGCATAAAAGATAAGAATTGAAACATGAAAAGAGCATCATGAAGCATATGACTAGCACATTTAGGTCTAAGCCAATTACTATGCATAGGGATTTTTTTATCAAACAACTTATGGGAATAAGAATCAACTAGCATAGGAAGGCAAAACAAGTGCAACTTCAAAACAATCAACACATAGAGAAGAAACTTGATATTATTGAGATATGTAAGAGCATAAGTTCCTTCCTCATAATAATTTTCAAAGACATCATGAAAGGATTCAACAATATAACTATCACATACAACACTATTTTCATGATGCACAAGCATATAAGATTTATCACTCTTTATGGCATACATGTCATCATAATAATCATCATAGATAGCAACTTCATTGTCATAATCAATTGAAACCTCTTCCAAAATAGTGGATGAATCACTAAATAAAGTCATGACCTCTACAAATCCACTTTCATCAATATTGTAATAAGATTCAACACCCTCCAAAATAGTGGGATCACTACTACCGAGAGTTGACACTCTTCCAAACCCACTTTCATCAATGTAATCATCATAAATAGGAGGTATGCTATCATCATAATAAATTTTCTTATCGAAAGTAGAAGGAATCAAAGGATCATATTCATTAAGCAAAGCATCACCAAGATTAGGACAAGCATTATTTCCAGCAAATAAATCTTCAAACATTTCATACTCATCAAACATAGCATCCCCAAGCTTGTGGTTTTGCATATCATCACAATCATTCTTATCAATAGCATGAATGGCACCAATAGTATAGCAAACATTATTATCATATTCTTCCAAGCAAGTGCTAAAAAGATTTCCAAGATTATAAGAAGTACCATTATCTTCCCAATCATAATCATCACAACAAGCAATAGGAATAGCAAAATCATCATCAATAGTGCTCTCGAACATTGTGTCGTAAGACATAGAAGCAATATCATCATCAAGTGCATCATTCTCCACAATTATTTTTGATTCATTTTCATGGGGCACAACAATAATAGGAGCAACATTACTTGGGAGAGATACCTTTTTACCTCTTCTTTCTTCTTTTCTTCTTCTTCAGCAAATCATGTGTGGGTTTAATTAATTCTTCCAACCTTCTTATTGTTGAGATTGGTTGGATAGGAAGCTCCTCCTCGTTACCTGATTCATCATAATAAACACTAGGAGGGCATTGGGAAATATTTTCCCTTTCATTAGTACTCTCTTCATATTCTATTTGTCTTCTTGACTTTAGATAGTTGGCAATATAAGGATTCTCAATGCAATTTACCACACAAAACATATAAATTTCCTCTAGATCAAAATCAAGAAATCTATTGAGATTAAATTTTGGAATACCCTCAGTTATACGTTTCATTTCTTCATACCCCAAAAGAAGACTAAGCTCTTTATGATGCTCAAGGGTAATCAAGTTATCACAATTTTTGGACACTATTTGATCATGGAAGAATCTGCATTGAAGCTTTAAATGACCATGTTCATTGCGAAGTTCACAAGGATGCCAAAAAATTACATCTTTCAGCACAATCATCTAGCCTCTCTTGCAACTTTTTTTCTAAATATTTATGCTTCTTACAAAATCTATCTTCTCTTTTTGGTGTGCAAAGGCACTCCGAATTCACTCTGCAAAAAGTGACATGCTTATAAGAAAGATTTTTGTCATGACTTATGCAATCATCATTAGCATTTTGGATATTCAAAGAATTCATACTAACAACATTGCAATAATGCTCATCATTCAAATATTTTGTGCCAAACATTTTATTGACTTCTTCTTCTAACAATTGAGCACAATTTTCTGAACCATCATTTTCAAAAAAGATATTATAAAGATGATCAATAACATGATGCAACCTAAATTCCATTTTTTGTAGTTTTCTTTTATAAACCAAACTAGTGATAAAACAAGAAACTAAAAGATTCAATTGCAAGATCTAAAGATATATCTTCATGCACTCACCTCCCCAGCAACGGCGCCAGAAAAGAGCTTGATGTCTACTACGCAACTTTATTCTTGTAGACACGTGTTGAGCCTCCAAGCGCAGAGTTTTGTAGGACAGTAGCAATTTTCCCTCAAGTGGATGACCTAAGGTTTATCAATCCGTTAGAGGTGTAGGATGAAGATGGTCTCTCTCAAACGACCCTCCAACCAAATACAAGAAATCTCTAGTGTCCCCAACACACCCAATACAATGGCAAATTGTATAGGTGCACTAGTTCGGCGAAGAGATGGTGATAAAAGTGTAATATTGATGGTAGAAATATATTTTTATAATCTGAATAAATAAAAACAGCAAGGTAATAAATAGTAAACGGGCACAAAAACGGTATTGCAATGCTTAAAAATGAGGCCTAGGGTCCGTACTTTTGCTAGTGCAACCTCTCAACAATGCTAACATAGTTGGATCATATGATTATCCCTCAAAGTACAATAAAGAATCACTCCCGAGTTCTTATTAGCGGAGAACAAAAGATAGGAATTGTTTGTAGGGCACGAAACTACCTCAAAGCTATTCTTTCCATTCGATCTATTCAAGAGTTCGTACTAAAATAACACAAAGCTATTTTTTCCGTTCGTTCTATCCTAGAGTTCGTACTAGAATAACACCAAAGCAAATTCATATTCATAATACTCAATCCACACAAAGAACTATAAAGAGACCACAAAGTTTTTGTCGGAGAAAAACATGCATCAACCCCTATGCATAAATTACCCCAATATCACTGCGGGAATCCGCGAGTTGAATGCCATAACATATGTCAAGTGAATCAACAAGATACCCCAATTGTTACCTCAAGTTTTCGTATTGCAAGACATATATCATGTGTTCTCATCTCTGAATATTCAATCTGACAAGACAAAACTTTGAAGTGTAAAGATTCAATCCATCATAACAAGAATATAGAGGGGAGAAACATCATATGATCCGACTATATTAACAAAGCCCATGATATAGATCACGAGAGAGAGAGAGAGAGATCAAACACATAGCTACTGGTACAAACCCTCAACCCCGAGGGTGGACTACTCCATCCTCATCGTGGTGGCCGCCGGGATGATGAAGATGGCCACCGGAGATGATTCCCCCCTTCGGCAGGGTGCCGGAACAGGGTCTAGATTGGTTTTCGCGGATACAGAGACATTGCAACAGCAGAACTTCTAATCTAGGTCTCCCCCGAAGGGTTTCGGAATATTTGGGAATTTATAGTGCAAAGAAGGGGTGCGGGTGGCCACCGAGGTGGGCACAACCCACGTGGGCGTGCTAGGCCCCCCTGGCACGCCCTGGCGGGTTGTGCCCCCATCGGGGCACCCCCGCGAGGTGCTTCTTTGGCCCATCGGGAGTCTTTTGGCCCATAAAAAGTCTACGTGGAGTTTCGCGGTGTTTGGACTTCATTTGATATTGATTTCCTGCTATGTAAAAAACAAGCAAAAAACAGCAACTGGCACTGGGCACTGGGTCAATAGGTTAGTCCCAAAAATGATATAAAATTGCTATAAAATGGTTGTAAAACATCCAAGAATGATAAAATAACAGCATGAATACTTCATAAATTACAGATATGTTGAAGACGTATCAGCACCCCCAAGCTTAATTCCTGCTCGTCCACGAGTAGGTAAATGATAAAAGAAATAATTTATGAAGTGTGAATGCTAGCAAAGTGCAAAAGTTTGATCAATGACAATTTCAATCACTTTTTCTAGCATTATAACAACAATTCTTTCTCATAAAATTCCTCATGTTGTAGTGGCAACCAATTCACATGTTAAGGTTTAGACAATGAACTCTCTTGAAACCCAACAACCTATGTTCTTAGTCACCAAGCAATTGCAATTCAACATATTCAACGAAGTTTAAGTAAGAGCTCCATATTCTCAACCATCATATAGTCTTCTATAATTGCTAATACTCACCGCATACACATGAGCAAAACGTTTCAACTGGACACATAGAAAGATAGGGGCTTATTGTTTTGCCTCCCAACATATTAACCTCAAGGGTGGTGTCAACAATAATAACTCATGCTACCCATATTCAAATGGACATCTGTGCCTAGATCTTTCCTCACCACATGATGCTTGCCAAAAGAGAAAAATAAAAAGGAATAGAGAGAATAACTTTGACTCTTGCACGAAAGTAAATAAATAAAAGTAAAAGATAGGCCCTTTGCAGAGGGAAGTAGGGATTTGTAGAGGTGCCAGAGCTCAAAGCGAAAATTGAGAGATAAAAACATTTTGAGAGGTATACTTTTCCCACCAACGAAAATGAGTTAGAGCTCCCAACACTTTCCATGCTAGATATATCATAGGCGATTCCCAAACAGAAAATAAAGTTTATTCCTTTTTCCACCATACTTTCACTTTCCATGGCTAGCCGTATCCACGGGTGCCCTCCATACCAACACTTTCCAAGAAATTTATTATTTGACAACATAAAGTAAATTCATTTTTCATTTCGGGACTAGGCAACCCTAAAACCTTTGCGTTACTCTCGTGCAATGACAAGTGAATAAACACTCATCGTGAGAATAACACATCTAGCATGGAAAATATTGGCCACCCCTCACCGCCTCGCTAGCGGTACGAGCACACAAAAGAGAAATTTGTTTTTGAAAATTAGAGATGGCACATACAAATTTGCTTAGAACGGCACGGAAATACCGCAAATAGGTAGGTATGGTGGACTTTTGAAAATAAGATTTGGGTTTAAGGGTTTTGGATGCACAAGTAGTATCTCTACTTGGTGCGGAATTTTTGGCTAGCAAAGATGGGGGTAAGCACCACATGTTGAAGGATCTATGACAATATAACTTCTATGTGAACATGGACAAACATAAATCATTACGTTGTCTTCCTTGTCCAATGTCAACAATTTTGGCATATAATATTTTGATGGGGGCTCACAATCACAAAAGATTTCTTGGATAGTGTATTTGCATGTGTAGAAGTTCTCTTCCTTATAGTAATTATTCGTGAATTGCTTGTATGACCAAAATTGTGATTGTCAAGCCTCAAAAGATTTCAGTTTCTACACCCAATGTGAAGCTAACTTCTGATCTAGGTCTCCCCCGAAGGGTTTCGGAATATTTGGGAATTTATAGTGCAAAGAAGGGGTGCGGGAGGCCACCGAGGTGGGCACAACCCACGTGGGCGCGCCAGGCCCCCCTGGCGCGCCCTGGCAGGTTGTGCCCCCCTCGGGGCACTCCCCAGGTGCTTCTTTGGCCCATCGGGAGTCTTCTAGCCCATATAAAATCTCCGTGGAGTTTCTTGGTGTTTGGACTTCGTTTGATATTGATTTCCTGTGATGTAAAAAACAAGCAAAAAACTGCAACTGGCACTGGGCACTGGGTCAATAGGTTAGTCCCAAAAATGATATAAAGTTGCTATAAAATGGTTGTAAAACATCCAAGAATGATAAAATAACAGCATGAATACTTCATAAATTATAGATACGTTGGATACGTATCACTCACCACCTCGCTCAGAACGTCGATCCAAACAGTCTCAAGACTCCGCAGTCGGTCGTGCCAAGGCAGCTCCTCCAAGCACACAAGCGCAAAAAGGCACTCGGACTTCGACTCCGGAACCGTCTGAAAAGGCCGCCAAGCAGCCCAAGGTCGTCCCCTCAAAGCCTCCGAAGGCCTTGCCCAAGATCAAGGTGGATGTTCCCGTCACTTCTGTGTAAGTGTTTTGCTTTCCCTCTTTGCTTTTTGCTTTGCTTGGGAACTTCTATGTTATCGTCGACTCATTCTCGCTTGACCGAGTGAATTCTGAAACTTTCAGTGCTGCTACTTCTGGGACCTCCATGGACATTTACAAGGATCAAGATGATGAGGAAACTGAAGACGCGACCACTTCCAAAGCGGGTACAACTATACAATCTTGCCCTCATTTTGTCAATTGTACTGTCGGTCGACTGAACTCTTACGGTCGAGTCTTTTGCAGCACCACCAAATGTCATTGAACTTCCAGACGACGACGATCATGAAGATGTGCCTCAGAAGACCACGGGAAGAAAGGGCAGGACTTCGAGTAGGAGGGTGCCTGCTAGCAAGGTACCTCAGTCGACATCAGCGCTAGAACCAGTGATCCAGCAATCCGGAGATCCAATTCGGGCTTCTGTCTCTTTTGCAGATCCTGTGTCGACTGATCGTCCTTCAGCGTCGACCGCCCAAGTCCTTGCTCCGTCCGTGCAACTCCATGCCTCAGATCCCCTAGCTGCTTCGACTGTTCCACCAACTCCGCTCTTTGTTACCCATCATGTCCCAGAGGACCAAATGAGTGCTTCTAAGGAAGCTATACGTCAATCAGGCCTTATGATGGAGCAAATGAAGGTGGTGCATGAAGCTAGCAAGGCTGCCTACGATGCTAGCTCTGCTCTTCAAACCAATGTCCAGGTGAGTTGATTTCCGACTGGTTTTTGCCCTATTAGGATATGGTACTTAAAAACTGCTGCCTTGTTATTCGTAAGACGTCCATGGATGAGCGTTTTGGAACCTTTAATGTGCATCTATCATGAATCTTTGTCTTGCATCCGCCCACCCACTGGGTGCTTTTCCTTTTGCTTTTTAGCTCCTTTCACTTGAGTCGACCATGTCGCGTCGAGTGAACTCGTGAATCAGTGGGGGCACGCAGAGTGCACCCACTGGGTGTAGTCCCCGAGACCGCCGTCGAATGTTTGATTTGGTGGGGGTATTTGTCAAATGTCTCTTGATGATTCTTCCACTCGGTCCAGACAGGTCGTGCCAAGTGGGATCCGGACCAGTGGGGGCACGCCAAGTGCACCCACTGGGTGCAGTCCCCGAGACCACGGTCGACTGCGGGCAGTCGATGGTGGTCTAAGAAGAATTGTTGTTGTTTTTTTACTCGGACTGGACGGGCCATGTCGAGTGTGAAGCCAAACCAGTGGGGGCACGCCAAGTGCACCCACTGGGTGTAGTCCCCGAGACTACTATTGAATGTTTGATTCGGCAGTAGTCATGGAATTCTTTTTGTCGTGATAACTTGAACTTGTATCTCATCACTCAGAAGCAATTGATCTTTGTTTATGTCGACTGACATGTCTTATTTGTTGTCTTCAGAAATCTTGTGAGCTCGGGGCCCAGTTTGCTAAATTGGAGAGGAAACAGATCCAGCTCAATCTCGACTTGGAGTTGGCCAAGGAGAACTTGCAGAAGGCTAAGGATGAAGTGGCTGCCATGGGAGGTAATAACTGATCGACTATTCGCCTTGTCATCTTTTATTTTCGTCTTTTGAACCGAGTGGCTCCACCCGAACAGATGTGCTTAGTGAAAACAGACAACTCCAAGCTCGTCTGAAGAATGTTATTTCTTTAGACAAAATGAAGCAGGCTCTGGAGCAGAAGGACCTCGACCTTGAAGTTGCGCAGAAGACGGCGCGAGAGAAAACTGAACTCGCTGACAAGAAGCTGGCTTCAGTCGGCAAGTTAGAAGAAGAAAACGCCAAGCTGAAGACTGCCATTGATGAAGCCAACAAAGAAGTCGTGCAGCTGAAGAAGGACAAGGTGGCCCTGACCGACAAGGTCGGAGATCTCACTCGGAAGAGGGATGAACTGGAGGCTTATCTGGGAGGACTCACCAAGAAGATGTTCCTTATGCCCCTACTGTCATTGGGAAAGGACACCGCAAGATTGAACCAAAAGCTAAGCACTTCTCCCATTGCAAGAAAAACCAATCTAGTTAGCCAAACCAAACCGATAGTTCGAAGAGAATTACAAAGATACCAAATCATGCATAAAAGAATTCAGAGAAGATTCAAATAATATTCATAGATAAGCTGATCATAAATCCGCAATTCATCGGATCTCGACAAACACACCGCAAAACAAGATTACATCAGATAGATCTCCAAGAACATCGAGGAGAACATGGTATTGAGAATCAAAGAGAGAGAAGAAGCCATCTAGCTACTAGCTATGGACCCATAGGTCTGAGGTAAAGTACTCACGCGTCATTGGAAGGGCAATAGAGTTGATATAGAAGCCCTCCGTGATCGAATCCCCCTCCGGCAGGGTGCCGGAAAAGGCCCCTAGATGGGATCTCACGGGTACAGAAGGTTGCGGCGGTGGAAAAGTGTTTTCTTGGATACTTCTAGTGGTTTGGGAATATATGTGAATATATAGGCGAAGGAATTAGGTCAGGGGAGTCACGGGGGGGCCACAAGACAGGGGCGCGCCCTCCACCCTTGTGGCCGCCTCGTGGCTCCTCCGTCTTGGTCTCCAAGTCTCCTGGGTGTCTTCTGGTCCAAGAAAAATCATCGCGAAGGTTTCATTCCATTTGGACTCCGTTTGGTATTCCTTTTCTGCGAAACTCTAAAACAAGGAAAAAAACAGAAACTGGCGCTGGGCTCTAGGTCAATAGGTTAGTCCCAAAAATAAAATAAAATAGCATATTAGTGCATATAAAACATCCAAAACAGATAATATAATAGCATGGAACAATCAGAAAATATAGATACGTTGGAGACGTATCAGTGGGTGCCATTCTTTGCCACCTCCAAGGTTCTCTTATCTGTGCCTGAGTCAGCAGTGTCCCCTTTCCCCTTATCAGTTTCCCTTCCTACCACAATGTTAACTGGGTTTTGATTTTGGGCATTGAAATGCCAGCTTTGATTTGGCTTGTAGGCACCCCTCCCCCTTCCTCTCCCTCCTGTGTTCCCGGGAGCGGCACGTCCTCTATGTGTTCTAGAAACTCCATGACTGGCGGGACTAGACCTGAAGGCATCAGCTAGAACAAAGTCTCCCCATTCAGAAGAGGATTCATCATGCTCTCCATGTCCACATTCTTCACACCAGTGTCCAAACTCCCAACGATTGAAACAGAAAGTAGGGAGCTTTTCATACCTCACTTGATATCGAACCCTTTCATTTCCTTCTTCCCTGTAATGAAGCGTGTAATCTTGGCATTGATGTCAATATTGATCTTGACCCGAAAAAATTCACCAAAAAAGCCTACTGGCAACTTCAACCGGACCTCGTCTACCTCACCAATGCATGAGACCATCCCCCGAACTATTGGTTCTATTAAAAATTATTGGGGAGATGGTGAACCAGTGCCCAAACAGTAAGTTTATCAAGCTGGATGGATTCAGGTTTATTAAAACCATCATACTCCTTCATGATTACTGCCTCTCCTCTGAAGAGCCAGGGACCTTCAAACATTGCCTCGTTCCAATCCGCTAAACATCCGAACCGCGCTATGAAGAGATTATCATTAATCCTCCTCCATACCATGGGTCTAGCCTGGTTCCACGTCGAACGCATGTCGCCATATAATGCACTTGGACTAAAAGTTTTGGGAGTATGAACTCTAGCTATGGCCAGCCACTTGGCTAACATTGTCAGATCCGACAGTTCCTCTTCCCAGACGAAGTCGTTGTCCTCTTCTTCTTGCAGGTTTAGGTGGGCCAAGAGATCTTCCATTCTCTCCTTTGCCCCCCTTCTCTATGAACCCATCTACTCGCCTGCCATCCACTGGTACGCGTCGGTGCTATACAAACGGTTTTTAACCCCTTTCCGCAACAGCATTTGGGACCATCGCCAAGTGAGTGTGTGTGATAGGGTGTCCTTCCCACACGACCCAGAAACCGTCGGGGATATGGAGCAGTGATCCAGAGGCCTTCAAAAATGTAATCGTGTGCGATGCAGCACACACTAAATTCTTTCGCACGTGTGGTATCGGTGATTAAGCGTTTCTAATGACGCAGTGAAAACATATGGTCTGTCATAACGAACCGTTTGGGAAACAGTATGTAAGGCACATGGGCCAACATATGAACTGTGTGCGATTTGTGCCCCATCGCACACGAGTTTTCTGCGTAACCTGTCTGCCATGCTAGACTCCATCGCACACGTTTTCCAACAATTACCGTCTGCGATAATGTTCTATCACAAACGGTTCAAGATCCCCTTCGCACACATACAAGTGTTGCAGACCGTTTGTGATTTGTTGGGTATCACCGACGATTGCCGCAAGAGTGATGTGTGCTTTTCGTTTGGGATCCCACACGTTTCCTGAAAAAAAATACGACTGGGATTGTATTTTGCATTGGGCACGGTTTACTCCCAGTTCTCGTGTGCGATAACGCGATATCACAAACGGTTCCGAAGACCCTACGCACACGTAGTAGCGCTGCAAATCATTTGCGATCTGCTATGTATCACCGACGGTTCCGCTACGATTGACGTATGCTTTCGGATGTGGATCGCACACACTCATTTAGTTGAACCGTGTGCGGAGCAATCGCCAGGTTAAAACAAAAATATCCCATTTTGAATCGGCACGCAAAAAGCAAATTCGCCACAATATTCAATTGAACAAATAAACAAAAATATCCCATTTTGAATCGGCACGCAAAAAGCAAATTCGCCACAATATTCAATTGAACAAATAGTGTCCATAGGAAGAACATTCATCAGATTTCACAACAATTGCAATTGAACATATGGTAGCTAAATTCCAATGATTTGTCCACACATATATGCATTACATAATTAATCATAGTGTACGAAATACGAAGACCTCATCAGATGGAAAACAATGGATCCATGCGTTATATGTTTAGCGGCTAACTCTTACTCAATGTTTCAGGAGAACACATGCTGAAATCTTCATTATCACCAGTGGGATTGATGTAGTGATCCAGGAAGAAGTCGCTGATAAATCTCCGAACCATCAGCAATTCACCAGCCGGGAGCGGTTCAGGGGTCCTCGGTTTTAAGATGAGCTGCAGTATTTTTAAGATCAGAATGTGCCATATGAGTGGATTAGAAGATATTAATTAAGATAGACTTACTGGTACTAATTCGCGAGGATCGTCACAACTATTAGCAGATATGCAGATGGAGATCATGTGTCTGCAAACATAGTATCCACAAAGGTTGGTCCCTGCTTCTTGCTGAGGAAACTGAAATTTTTTGTACAAAATTAGTCATGTATTTGTCCTGTTAGGAACAACCTAACCGGTATTAGATGTATTATTTTTTCTTTGGACAAAATAGGAAGAGGTTTATTTAGAAGCTTGAACATTTGACTAGCGTAAGGAAAGGTATTTGCAGACTGTTGGATAAATTTTCCAAAAATAATGGATTTCGGTGTGTTACCGGAGAAACGATCTCGTGCTGCAGAGGTAGTTCCCTCTTGAACAGGTTCCCTGGTTTAGTTTGCCACAATGCGAGCACACTACAAATGATGATGAATTTTGACAACATCAATTATTGAACCAGATATGAATGCAAATTAATTTCAACATCATAGAATTCAATACCTATACAAGAATTGCTGAACATGCGTCAGATCCTGAGCGTTTGTTGACTCTCGGAGAGAATCGGTGTAGTAAACTGTGTTCTTGTTTGGAACAATGAATACCAATATCCAGTGATTGGTACATATTAAGAAAGCCATGAACTTACGAGTGATGTCGAAATCTGAAAGACAATCAGTGTATGCGTGGTTGTTTACTTGACTTACCGTTCATGATATGGCCAGAGAAATGATTCTGCATGGGACGTGTTTCGAAGATATGGACGACCGTGTTAACGGCCCAGTCCCGTCGGTCCTTACCATCTAATGTTGTGCCATTTGCTAATGCGGGATCTATGAAATACACACTCTCCCTTTTTCTTCTCTGCGCGTTCAATCCCCTGAGAGGAATAAAATGCAGTTAGCTGTTTATCATTTACAGCCTTGTATGGAGAAGTTGATCAGAGTTTGTTAAGTACTTACAAAATCAGGCATCTAACAAGAGTGGCATCGAGCACGTTGAAGTTGAAGAAGAGATGTAAGTCCTCGAAACTCACATTGATGGAACCAGCATCATGTCGGAAATGATCTCTGTTGTAGTGGACTAGCAAACCATGATGACCTTCTGATATTTGATCCATGCAATATTCATGTAACTCGCGGCAACTGGAGCTGCACTCATTAAAGTATTCGCCAACAAGAAATGGCTGGCCATGGATGTAATTGCGTGCTTCAAGTACGTCTACTTTACTTTTAGCAAGCAACAAACGTACTTTTTCATCACCCATGGCGTCAGAAATAATATTACTCCCCGATTTGAACAAGCTGCTGTTAATTTGGTTCTGGGCGATGAGTGCTTTAAGTAAGAGGCAATCGTTCTCTTTCCTCTTCACTCTCCTGCTGGTCATGGGTGTAGCCTTTTTGGCCACTTCCTTCTTGGTACTTGAAGCATTTCTGGTAGAACGTCTGGTTCGCTGCAAGGTAGACTGCCGAGCAGATGGTGAAGCTTGGACGGACTGCTTAGCAGATGGTTTATCTATGCCAGACCGCTGAGCTGGCGGTGCTGCTGTGACGGACTGCTGAGTTGTAGGAGCAGAGGCATCGGACTACTGACCATGCGTTGAAGCTATGACGGGTTTCTGCGCAGATGGTGCCAACTTGTCGGTGTGCTGAGGAGGCCGTGCCAACGCATTGGTTTGCTGAGCAGGAAGTGCTGACGCATTGGTATGCTGATCACGCGCCTGCGGACCGACGGACAAATGAGCAGTCGGTTCTAGACCTACAGACTACTTAGCAGGCAGTTCCGAAGCATCAGACTGCTTAGCAGTCTGTTCCACCAGGTTGGTCTACTGAGCATGTGCTACAGCTGGGTCTCCCCCCGCTGCTTCAACGGCCGGCATCTGAACCGGTGGTGCGTCATCAGCAGTTGTAGGCCTTGCCACTGGCTACTTTAGGGCGGAGGATGACATGGGATGTACGCCACAAAGTCGGGCCGGCTGATCACAGGTTGATGCATCAGCCCACGAGAGCTGCTGTGGCAAGGAGAGCATCACCGGTTGAGGGGCGACAGTGGTTGCTCTTGGCGGGGTTTCAGGAATCTCATCGATGAACTCTATTTCCTTTTGTGGCCACTAGATGTGATGTAATAGTGTTTCTCCCAAGGTCCTTTGCTCATCGAAGTCTCCTAGGACATTCTTTAGGCCAAATTCGTTGAATCCAGGCTTTACTTCAGTCACGTAGCACTTCACACAGCCCGGCTTCAATGGCACATTGTCCAAGAAGAGGCCATCTTCCAAGAAGGGTGGGCAAACCCAGGTTGTTGCACATTTTGATGTAATGTGTAAGCACGCCCTTCAGTCTGTCTTTCATTCCAGATAGATCAAATATAGCATCATCACAAGCAGCTGCAGTCTCAGTGTCGCTGGGGTCAGCTGATGCACATCTACTCTTGTGCAGTGTTGTCGCGCAATAAGCAGCATCCTCCATGCCCGCCTCCCCTCCCATCTGCTGGCTATCTATCAGTGTTAGAGTCTTCTGCATCATCATTGACTCCTCAACATCCTTTCGAACATCCGGATAAATCTCCTTCTTCAACCTTTCATACAATGCATTCTGCTTCATTTCACTCCTCGCTTTTTTCATGATGAGCCTCTCTTCTTTGCTGAGTGTGAAAGCCCTCTTGTGCGGGACATTAACACCTATACCCCTTGCATGGCCAGGGGGCTCTTTTGTGTCCAGAGCAATGGACAGAATGTCACATGGCCCTGAGTTCCTGTAGAACCTTCCAGGGATCTTGGAAGCCTCTAAAATCACTTCATATAGTTTGTCTTCACGTGCGTTTTCAAAGTAATAAGTTCCGTCATCATGCCTCTTTGCACGTGCCCGCAAGTAGTCTCTGCCGCGTTCGCCCCTGATTTCACTAAAGGCCGGATTCCCACCCGCCGCTACTGCTTCTTTGTCCTCCTGTTCCCATATCAGTTTCATGCAGTAGTATCCTGCCACACCCATACGGTGGGGTGTATGTTCTTCTTCTGAAGTTCCGATTGCTTGAAACTCTTCTCAGCAAACTCTGTAGTTGCCCTGACCCTTTTGAATTATGCCCAGTCTGCCTTTGTAATTTGGGGGTATGCGGGGATTGGGTCCTTGCCTTCACTCAAGTACTTCTTGTACAGCACGTGCTTCCAGTTTCTCCAAGCATCCCTAGCCTTCTTCAGTGCAGCGTGTTCCACCTGCATTCTCCACTGCTCTGGAACGTTGAAGTGATCCATGATCTCCCGGACTATCCTTCGCCGTATTTCTGTGTCAGCCTTCCGAAACCCCGACAGATTAATGTTGAGCCTTGCCCTGCCAACAAATCTACACACACTCATGAACCTCATGCGTGCTTTATCTGGTTTAGTTGGAGCCCAGGACTTTAAATCAATCTCGGTTACTTCATATACACCTTTAGGCTAGTGTGTGGGCTTCCTTGGAGCGTTCCTCCATGTCCTCACCGGAAGGGTAATTGTTGCAGCTCTATCCCGTTCAAGACTACTTGATCCCTCACAATCTGCTGAAGACCTAGGGTTGTCCGAATCAGATGAAGATACATGGCCTGAATGAGTGTTGTCGCTGCTACTCGGCATCTACAGAGAACACGTGCGAAACTCAGTAAAGGAGGATAAGCATAAAACTAACAACTTGGTATCAAGCTTTCTAAACATGCCATGCAATAATTTAGAAAATGTACGGATAATTTGTTAAGTTTGTGTGACTCGGGCGCCCGCGATCTGTAAATAGGCAGTAACTTATTGGAACAAATACAGATTATATGTAGTAAGGAAGGTAGATAATGAACATATATACACTCTCCGTTATTTTATAGCCAATTTGGGAACATATGGAACAAAATTGGAAGAGGGATTGCAAGGAAATATGCCTCACCGCGATGGAGAGCAGTAACTACCAGGCTTCTTAATGCAAACCCGGCTGGGCCACAGGAGAGGCGAGGGTTATTGCATCGATATGCTCGAGGGAGGCTGGCGAGCAAACGAAGACGGCGAGGCGTGGGCCACCGCGTGTTGGGAATGGCAGTGGAGGTAGGCTTGACGCCGAAGAGCGGGCACACGGCCAGGGTGAGCACCGCGGCGCCGGAGAGGGTTCTGCTGTGGATCTGGGAGAGGGGGAGCTGGCGAAGGAGATTGGGTGGACTAGTTGAGTGAAACGCGGGCAGATGGTGGGGGTGTTGGGGACTCCGGGTGTTGGCGGCCTAGGTGAAAAGGGTGAAAAATATCCCCGGTCGCCGCGCGCGCGGAAAGGCCTATGCAAACGGTTGCCTCTAAGTGCTCATGTGCACAAACAGAATAGTTTCGTTTGAAATGAAGACGTACTAATTTTGAAATGAAGACGTGAGTTCATCGTTTCGCCTCTAAATTTTTCCCACGTAAACCAATCACAATTTTACCACGGGTTTGATTTGCTAGCGCATTTCAGGTCTTGTGTGCTATATGTAAGACATTTTTTGGCATTTACCGTGCATATTGGCATATAAATCAATTCCTAGCCGGACTGCATTTCCTGTCGAAAGGGATGAGGATTGCCGTTCGATCTGGGAGCATCCAACGGTGCAGACGTATGATCCGTGGGGTTTGGGTTCTGGCCAATCAGAACGCACGACTCAGATCGCGCGCGCAGCAAGGGGGGCATCGGCCACGGTTTGGTAGGCACACGGGTTTCGTGTGTGAACCGTGTGCTATTTGAAAACATTTTTTTGGGAGGGGATATTTGAAAACATGTGCATGTGTTGTCGAAAGGGATGAGGATCGCCGTCCGATCAAGGAGAATCCAACGGTGCAGACGTACGATCCGTGGGGTTTGGGTTCTAGCCAATCAGAACGCACGACTCAGATCGCGTGTGTGGCAGAGGGGTGGGGGGTGTTGATCACTGGAACTACGTCGGTATTTCCCCCAAGAGGAGAGGATGATGTAGGACATCAATGGCAATTATTTCCCTCAGTTATGAAACCAAGGTATCGAACCAGTAGGAGAACCAAGCAATCACAACGTAAGCAGCACCTGCACACAAATAACAACACCTCGCAATCTGACGTGTTAAATGGGTTGCCAATCCCTTCCGGGGTACGGCGCCTCAAGATAGGCAAACGGACGTGAGGTAAATTGTAATAGATTGAAATAATAGATCGCAAATAAATAAAAGTGCAGCAAGATATTTTTGTATTTTTTAGTTTAATAGATCTGAATAAAAATGCACAGGAAAAGTAGATCGCAAGGCAAATATATAAGAGATAAGACCCCGAGGCCGTAGGTTTCACTAGTGGCTTCTCTCGAGAAAAATAGCAAACGGTGGGTAAACAAATTACTGTTGGGAAATTGATAGAACTTCAAATAATCATGACGATATCCAGGCAATGATCATTACATAGGCATCACGTCCAAGATTAGTAAACCGACTCCTGCCTGCATCTACTACTATTACTCCACACATAGACCGCTATCCAGCATGCATCTGGTGTATTAAGTTCATGGAAAAATGGAGTATTGCAATAAGAACGATGACATGATGTAGACAAGATCCATTTATCTATAAGGGGGGTAGATATAGATCTCGTCTTTTTATCCTTAGTAGCAACGATACATACGTGTCGGTTCCCCTGGGATCAAGCACCGTAAGATCAAACCCACTATCGGGCACCTCTTCCCATTGCAAGATAAATAGATCAAGTTGGCCAAACAAAACCCAAATATCGGAGAAGAAATATGAGGCTATAAGAGATCATGCATATAAGAGATCAAAGAAACTCAAATAACTTTCATGGATATAGAAAGGTATAACTGATCATAAACTCAAAGTTCATCAGATCCCAACAAACACACCGCAAAAGAGTTACATCATATGGATCTCCAAGAGACCATTGTATTGAGAATCAGCGAGAGAGAGAGAGAGAGAGAGAGAGAGAGAGAGAGAGAGAGAGAGAGAGAGAGAGAGAGAGAGAGAGCCATCTAGCTACTAACTACGGACCCGAAGGTCTACAAAGAACTACTCACGCATCATCGGAGAGGCACCAATGGTGGTGGTGAACCCTATCCGAGATGGTGTCTAGATTGGATCAGGTGGTTCTGGACTCTGTGGCGGCTGGATGAATATTTCGTCGACTCCCCTAGGGTTTCTGGAATATTGGGGTATTTATATAGCGAAGAGGCGGTCCGGGGGAGTCCCGGGGTGGGCATGTAGCGACCCGACCCGAATGGATCAAGTCTCTGTGCTTAAGTGTCATCCCTGGATCGGTATGCTGACACACACAGTACTCGAGGATTTATAACAGAGGTAAATCACATGTAAAAAGTAACGTAAATACTATTACCTCAATCCAAAATAGCGGAAGTAACAAGGTTGTGGATTCCCATCAACACCAACGGCAAAGTTGAGTGTAGAAATCGTAACCCTAACGAATCACTTACTCGTCATAAGATATCCTGCAACATGAAACGTTGCAGCCCAAAAACGGGTCAGCACAATGGAATATGCTGGCAAATTCACACCATAGAGAAATGATGAACAAAGGCTATCACTACATGCATATATGGCTGGTGGAAAAGCTCTATGGTTATAATGTTTTTGCGAAAAGCCAATTTTTCCCTACTTCAAAGGAATAAATTTTATTTAACTATCATGGTGGTTGTGAAACATTGAGATGGTTGACAGCATCTCAATCCCAATTAAGTATCATCATTAACCCAACAATATTAATTAAAGTAACATGATGAGATCAACGGGATAATCCAAGAACTAGATACTCAAGATGTCCATAACCGGGGACACGGCTAATCATGATTAGTTTGTACACTCTGCAGAGGTTTGTGCACTTTTCCCACAAGACTTGATCTCCTCCGTTGGATTACTCGCACTACATGGTGTTTGAGTAACGGATGACCAAGACACAGTCTTTCAGAAGTGTTTGCACCTTACGTATGGGTAGACCGTTACACCTACTTTCCCCTACATCTGCTAGTCTACCACTGTAAGAGTTCACACAACTTAATCAACTATGATAGAGCCCATAATAGCTTGCGGCTGCACACGGAAGTTTCTAGCATGAAAAATCTCATGATCCCTTTGAACCTGGGTGGCGGTCCAAAAGAAAAACAGGCAATCCTGGAATACCCAGGTACCTCAATCCACCCAGATGTGAGTTTAAGTTGCCACCTTAAGTAAACCATTAATTAACAATCTCACATCTGTCATGAATATCACTCAAACCCAAATCCACGTCTACGAGCATAGCATGGCAATAATAAAAGCAGCGTAGAAGTAACTCCCAAGGGTTTGATAAAAGAACAGGTAATAGGTACTACCTCAACTACTTCCCAAAACCCACAAATTAATTTGATCCTAACCATGCAATGTTTGAGGAAATAGATCTAATGCAATAAAAACTGGGTATGAACGGGGTATGATCAAAGTGTGAACTTGCCTGCAATGTTGATGAAGATGATTCGCACTCAAAACTCTTGATAGATCTACTCGTCACACTCCGTCAATCTATCGTAAGCAAGCAATAGTAACCACACATAAGCAATCACTCAAAAGATCAGCAAGAACGAAGAAGACGATTCGGGAAACATCAAAACCAAGCAAATAACTCTTGCAACATAAAACAATTTCTAACAGTACCAAAATTATGTGAATTTGGCCTTATCAGAAAGTTTAGGTCAAGAGCTTCACTTTGCAAAAAGAATCAACTCAAACGGGGTTACGAAACTCAAGTTATGATCAAAAGAAGATTGAATACAAATCTGTCTGAATTCAAATTTTAAAAACTTTCAAAAACATGTTTAAGTTGTTTTATTGGATAGAGGGGATCATAACGAAGACGTGGGCGTTGGTTTCGTTGGATTTGGACAAACGAGTAAAAAGATGTGGTCGTTTGAAAATCAGGGACTAATCTGCAAATAAAATATTTACGGATAGGTCCCTGGCGTAAATAAACAGAAAAAGAAAAATTTAAATAGCGAACGTTCGTTTATAAGACCTAACCAGTGGACGTTCGCAGTTTAGAAAAACCAAAAAAAACAGAACTAGGTTTTTTTAATAAAACCAAAACGAAGAAAAAAAATAAACCGGGGCGGTTCACGGGTTTATACCGGCTCGGGCAAATAAACCGGCGGCGGCGGCGGTTCTGGCGAAGTGCGGCAGAGCGACGCGGCGGCGGCGGCTCGGGTCCGGCGGGTCCGGTCGTCGAGGAGGGCAACGGAGAGGTCGGGGAGGGGCGGCGCAGTGCGACGGAGCCGATGGTGGCGACGGCGGTGGTCCACGGCGACGGGACGAAGCGCGGCGGCGGCGGCGGATCTCGTCGGGGCGGGCTCAGGCGAGGGCGGCGGTTGCGGCGGGGAGGAGAGAGGGGGTCCGGGGCCGGCTATTTAAGAGGGGGGGCGAGGAGGTGGCGTGCGGGAGGGGCCGGGGCGCGAGGAGGCCGGGGCGGACACGGCGTCGCCGGCGAGCCGTGCGGGCGGCGGACTCCGCTCGGGGTCGGGGACGAACTGCGGGGGCCGGCTGGGCCGTGGCCTGGCGAACTGGGCCGGCCCGGTCCGGTCGGTCCAGAGGAATTTTTTTTTAAACAGTACAAGGAAAAAAAAAACTTAAATAAATAAAAAAAATACTATAGGCATATAATATACCAAAATTTTCAGAAAAAATTTCCTACAACGTGGTCATTTTTGTAAAGTCAAATAAAATTCACACAAATTTTAATAAATCAAACAGTGCTGCTGCCTTATTAAAATCCAATAAAAATCATTTTAAAAATACCAAAATGATTTCAAATTTATTTTTCTCCAATTTTCTGATGTAGGGAATCATTTTACCCTAATTTCTGTATATTTTATTTTTGGAGAAAAATAATTTGAATAAAACTCAAATAACTCCAATATTGAAAAATAATTTCAGTGGGACTTTGAATAAATCCTTTGAAACTCCCAACTCATATTTCATTTGTTTTGAAGAAGTCATTTTATCTTCTCTCGTGAAAATCATTGAGTTGCATAAAGTTTCAAAATTGGAAATATTCTCAAATGAAATTCAAATATTTTCAACACCCCTTTTCATTTAAATAAATGGAAGAAGTCATGTCATCTTCTCTCCAGGGTTTTGTGATGAAAAGAATTTGAATTCATGGAGATCATAAAAGCAAAATGAAAGTTTGGGAAAGTCCTTTTATTCCCTCTCATTTAACTTTCAAAAGGTTTCGAATTCACTCACTTTCATTCAATCAATCAATCCAATCTATCTGTTTATTATAACATTCCAAAATTTAGAATTTTGGGATGTTACAAACCTACCACCCTTAAAATGAATCTCGTCCTCGAGATTCAGAGAGGCTAGCAAGAAGAAGGTTAGGGTTTGGGTTCTTCTCAAAATCCATCGATCATCACAGGGGGTCTGGGGTGCTACCACCCTTAGAACCATTGTTACTGTTCCATCAAAACTCATATACTCCATCCATCTTTGACAGTGTCAGTCTTCTCAGATTCTCGGAAAAATTCCTTCTCTAGGCTCTTCCGGTGGTGGCATAACCTTTTCCTCAATTCTTGTGTCCATTCCATCTTGGTAAGGTTATTTCGAGACTGGGTCTTCACAGCTGACGGGTCTGGCGCCAATACTAAACAACTATCGACATCTCATGGTGGTCAACAATTTATGGTTTCTCCTGCAGGAAATGGGTCTGGGTTGAACCTCACCGTATAACCTACGGTTGGCAACAACTGCCGTGTACAAGGGGAAACATTCTTATACCATTCTGAGGTTCAAACAAGGTTTGGTCGTCGTCTCTCTACTATAGGTAAGTCACTCAGATTTACCATCCCATATAGCAAAGCGAACAATAAGAGTAAGTCGGTATGGTGATCAATCCATCCCGCACCCAAATCATTACCTTGTATATGGTTTAGCGAATCTCGCATTCTAACACTCGGTCATCCTCGCAAGCATTGCAGAATTTCTCTTGTCGACGAACCAAGTTCGGATAAATCCATGGATTCTGCAAGCCAAACAAACATCTATCGTTCCTTCACAACTCTCAGGTTTTGCGTAACTCCTATAAGATTGCCTGTCGATAAAATCGTAACTTCTTCCAGGGTCTTCCTTTCAACAAGAGTGTGCTTGCTTCTTGGTAGGTCCTGGGGCCTGCGGGTTATGGCCCGTCTCATCACTTGTAGTTCCTTGAACTTATCATCGGGCAACTGATCCTTAATCCAACATCCAACTTCCTGGTATTCTTAAATCCATCCAATTGTACTGTCTTCCTTCCTTCTATTGGCACCAAACTAGGACATGATTACTCAGACTCATCATGGAATTTCCATTGATCCATATTTCCAACATCATACCTCCTTTATATCCAATAATAATTTATCTCTTCTTCCTCGTGGGATATCCCACATACCGAGATAAAAAAACTTATACTTATGAAGTCCATACTCCACTTCGTGGAACATCATTATCCTTTCCAGGGTGAAGCGTCCTTACAGGGGAATATTGGCCATCTCTGCATGGCACTTCTTCTGTGAAACACATCATGAACTCATGGCAGTCCTTCGGGTGACTCCAACTTGTTGGCCACTTCTCCCATATGTTCCAAAACTCGGTATGGTCCTTCAAATCTCGGGGCTAACTTTCCCTTAACTCCAAATAGTTTAACTCCTCGTAGAGGGAACACACAAAGACATGTTCCGTCTCCAATTTCATAGACTACCTCCTTTACATTCAATAATACTCCATACCCTCATATTCTTGGGGTATCCAACATGTCGAGATAAAACTCATACTTATTTTGTTCGAAATCCACTTCGTGGAATATCATTACCTTTTCCAAGGGTCAAGTTTCCTCACAGGGTACTACCACCCTTAAAATGCACAATCTTCCATAGACCATATTTCTCATATCCTCGAAAATGGTCAAAATCTTTCTTCATAGAGTAACAACTCATAAAATCCAAATCAGCATCAATGATGCTAACTTTATTGATTCTCAAATATTACAAACTCCTTCATTCCATTACATGCCTCAATCCGACTCTTCACTAATAAAAGAAATGTCCACACTACTACTACGTTTCTCGTTGCACTCAACTATTTATCACAAGTCTTCGTCTCCTTGGGGCATTCCCTGGCAAAGTGCCCTGCTTCATCACAACGGAAACATATTACTTCTGACATATCTCGAGGTTTCCTTGTGATTATATAGCCTCCTGGGGTCCTCATCTTCCCTTTTGGGCAATCACTGAAGTAGTGTCCTGAATTTTTTGCACCTGTAACATGTGATATGACTCAGGTCTCTCTTTGTAGAAATTGGGTTGTTCCTGGGATCCAATCTATTTCTCTTCCTGGACTTTTCCGTTCCAATCAGGGCTTCTATTTCCTGTGAGTCATACTCTACTTCCTCTGTCGGGAATTCTACTAAATCCCCATTCAGACAAATTTTGGGAGATGTGTCCTTCTTCTCCACATGAATAGCATGACTTGATGCAGGGTTTAATTGGTTCTTCCTTGGGTGGGTCCTCCACCTCTTCCTTCATCACAGATTCCTCTAAAATTTCCATGTGGGCTCTTTTCATTGCTTCTTTCTTCGGCTGGATAGTCCTTTGTACCATGGGGTAGATGTGACACTGAGCAGGGTAGTGGGTAGTCCCTTCACACAAGAAACAAGTGATCTGCCGAGTTGGGCATTCTTCAGCTGGGTGACTTCCTTCACAATTTGGGCATTCATCCTTGTGTTCCTTATGGTTGTGTCCTATTTCTCCACAAGGCTTGTATGCACAAGGTTTCTTCATATCCTTTCCATAAGGCTTCAATTTCTGGGACACAAGACGAGATCTTTGTAGAGTCCACTTAAATTCTTTCCAAGTGGTTACTTCTTGCCATCCATTGATGGTTTGGTACATCCTCCACCAAGTAGCAGCACCTCTTTCAAAACATTGAATAGCATGCCGGGTCATATCCCTTCCGACTATAGGGTTATTCTTCAGGTGATCCTCCATGTTCTGAATCCATCGGTCCGTCTCCAACTGAATCATTGGTCCAGAAAATACAAGCTCATCTCCATTCATCCTCTATTGGGTCCATGGGTTTGGGGTGAGATAAGAGAGGTCTAGAGGGATGCACACAGTACAAACAAATTTTTGAAAAGATAAAATTTTTATTGTGGCTGTCGGAAAAACAACAAACAAAGGACAGCTCACAAACGTCGCATCTAACGTAGGTATAACAGGGGTTTGGTCTTCTAAAGGTCAACAAATCTTCAACGTCACCAAACTCTTCAAGTCTTGTTAATGTCTCCAATGGCTTCTTCCGATCATGCTTGTCCTTCTCAAGTTCTTTTGCCAAATCATCTCTGTTGACGCGAAGTCTCTCATGACGTCCTTTAATATTTCTGGAGTTGCGCTCCAACTTCTGGGTTTCCACATCCTTGACATGAACCATGATCCTACTGGCCTTCAGTTCCTTGACGAGTCTCCGTTATCTCGAGGTTTTGCTTTCCCAGCTTGGCTACTTTCAGTTTCTGGGTTCTGATTCCTTCACGAAATGCTTACTTGTCGAATACTGCTTCCTGAAGGTTCATCTTAACTTCCTGATGTAATACTCCAGATCCTGGTGATACACCGGTCTAAAGTTAAAACTTCATCTTGCTGAGAGGTGATCCATCAGCTTTCTACCATCCAATCCTTCCATGCTTTTGCATGCTTAACTCCGCACGGTGACAATATCATAAGCGGGTGATAACCTCATGGGTATCCGTGTTTCTGCTCTTGTCATTTCCGTGAGCTATCTCTCCATAGTTGATATCTCCTGTCTTTGGGTTTTCCTTGACAGAACTTTGAGTTTCTAACTCACCATGTTTCGGTCTTTCTCCGATACACCTTGTTCTCGGGCATCGACAACTTCCATAGTCTGTCATGTTCCATAAGGGTAACCTTCCTAGGTCATACACATCTGGCAATTCTTCAGAGCCTTCAAATTCTCCCAGTCTTCAGAGTCCTTAACCGTTGTAGTTTCCATTATCATAATGCACGGTAAAAATCCTCTTCATTCCGAATGGTCTTAGTTGTCCGATATCTTGTAATTCTTGGAGTGGTCTCATCAGTCGAATCTTCGAGTGGTCAAAAGGGGAAAGGGTATGGTCTCACTAAAGGGAATATTTGAATAAGACTCGGAAAAGAAGAGAGGTAAAAGATCTTTTTGAAAAGGAAAGTTTTAGAGAAAATCCTTCCTATGGGCTTGCCAGTTTCTAGGGTCACGTCCTACAGTCAACATGTGCTCTGATACCATCTTGTAGCGACCCGACCCGAATGGATCAAGTCTCTGTGCTTAAGTGTCATCCCTGGATCGGTATGCTGACACACACAGTACTCGAGGATTTATAACAGAGGTAAATCACATGTAAAAAGTAACGTAAATACTATTACCTCAATCCAAAATAGCGGAAGTAACAAGGTTGTGGATTCCCATCAACACCAACGGCAAAGTTGAGTGTAGAAATCGTAACCCTAACGAATCACTTACTCATCGTAAGATATCCTGCAACATGAAACGTTGCAGCCCAAAAACGGGTCAGCACAATGGAATATGCTGGCAAATTCACACCATAGAGAAATGATGAACAAAGGCTATCACTACATGCATATATGGCTGGTGGAAAAGCTCTATGGTTATAATGTTTTTGCGAAAAGCCAATTTTTCCCTACTTCAAAGGAATAAATTTTATTTAACTATCATGGTGGCTGTGAAACATTGAGATGGTTGACAGCATCTCAATCCCAATTAAGTATCATCATTAACCCAACAATATTAATTAAAGTAACATGATGAGATCAACGGGATAATCCAAGAACTAGATACTCAAGATGTCCATAACCGGGGACACGGCTAATCATGATTAGTTTGTACACTCTGCAGAGGTTTGTGCACTTTTCCCACAAGACTTGATCTCCTCCGTTGGATTACTCGCACTACATGGTGTTTGAGTAACGGATGACCAAGACACAGTCTTTCAGAAGTGTTTGCACCTTACGTATGGGTAGACCGTTACACCTACTTTCCCCTACATCTGCTAGTCTACCACTGTAAGAGTTCACACAACTTAATCAACTATGCTAGAGCCCATAATAGCTTGCGGCTGCACACGGAAGTTTCTAGCATGAAAAATCTCATGATCCCTTTGAACCTGGGTGGCGGTCCAAAAGAAAAACAGGCAATCCTGGAATACCCAGGTACCTCAATCCACCCAGATGTGAGTTTAAGTTGCCACCTTAAGTAAACCATTAGTTAACAATCTCACATCTGTCATGAATATCACTCAAACCCAAATCCACGTCTACGAGCATAGCATGGCAATAATAAAAGCAGCGTAGAAGTAACTCCCAAGGGTTTGATAAAAGAACAGGTAATAGGTACTACCTCAACTACTTCCCAAAACCCACAAATTAATTTGATCCTAACCATGCAATGTTTGAGGAAATAGATCTAATGCAATAAAAACTGGGTATGAACGGGGTATGATCAAAGTGTGAACTTGCCTGCAATGTTGATGAAGATGATTCGCACTCAAAACTCTTGATAGATCTACTCGTCACACTCCGTCAATCTATCGTAAGCAAGCAATAGTAACCACACATAATCAATCACTCAAAAGATCAGCAAGAACGAAGAAGACGATTCGGGAAACATCAAAACCAAGCAAATAACTCTTGCAACATAAAACAATTTCTAACAGTACCAAAATTATGTGAATTTGGCCTTATCAGAAAGTTTAGGTCAAGAGCTTCACTTTGCAAAAAGAATCAACTCAAACGGGGTTACGAAACTCAAGTTATGATCAAAAGAAGATTGAATACAAATCTGTCTGAATTCAAATTTTAAAAACTTTCAAAAACATGTTTAAGTTGTTTTACTGGATAGAGGGGATCATAACGAAGACGTGGGCGTTGGTTTCGTTGGATTTGGACAAACGAGTAAAAAGATGTGGTCGTTTGAAAATCAGGGACTAATCTGCAAATAAAATATTTACGGATAGGTCCCTGGCGTAAATAAACAGAAAAAGAAAAATTTAAATAGCGAACGTTCGTTTATAAGACCTAACCAGTGGACGTTCGCAGTTTAGAAAAACCAAAAAAAAACAGAACTAGGTTTTTTTAATAAAACCAAAACGAAGAAAAAAAAATAAACCGGGGCGGTTCACGGGTTTATACCGGCTCGGGCAAATAAACCGGCGGCGGCGGCGGTTCCGGCGAAGTGCGGCGGAGCGACGCGGCGGCGGCGGCTCGGGTCCGGCGGGTCCGATTGTCGAGGAGGGCAACGGAGAGGTCGGGGAGGGGCGGCGCAGTGCGGCGGAGCCGATGGTGGCGACGGCGGTGGTCCACGGCGACGGGACGAAGCGCGGCGGCGACGGCGGATCTCGTCGGGGCGGGCTCAGGCGAGGGCGGCGGTTGCGGCGGGGAGGAGGAGAGAGGGGGTCCGGGGCCGGCTATTTAAGAGGGGGGGGCGAGGAGGTGGCGTGCGGGAGGGGCCGGGGCGCGAGGAGGCCGGGGCGGACACGGCGTCGCCGGCGAGCCGTGCGGGCGGCGGACTCCGCTCGGGGTCGGGGACGAACTGCGGGGGCCGGCTGGGCCGTGGCCTGGCGAACTGGGCCGGCCCGGTCCGGTCGGTCCAGAGGAAATTTTTTTTTAAACAGTGCAAGGAAAATAAAAAAAACTTAAATAAATAAAAAAATACTATAGGCATATAATATACCAAAATTTTCAGAAAAAAATTTCCTACAACGTGGTCATTTTTGTAAAGTCAAATAAAATTCACACAAATTTTAATAAATCAAACAGTGTTGCTGCCTTATTAAAATCCAATAAAAATCATTTTAAAAATACCAAAATGATTTCAAATTTATTTTTCTCCAATTTTCTGATGTAGGGAATCATTTTACCCTAATTTCTGTATATTTTATTTTTGGAGAAAAATAATTTGAATAAAACTCAAATAACTCCAATATTGAAAAATAATTTCAATGGGACTTTGAATAAATCCTTTGAAACTCCCAACTCATATTTCATTTGTTTTGAAGAAGTCATTTTATCTTCTCTCGTGAAAATCATTGAGTTGCATAAAGTTTCAAAATTGGAAATATTCTCAAATGAAATTCAAATATTTTCAACACCCCTTTTCATTTAAATAAATGGAAGAAGTCATGTCATCTTCTCTCCAGGGTTTTGTGATGAAAAGAATTTGAATTCATGGAGATCATAAAAGCAAAATGAAAGTTTGGGAAAGTCCTTTTATTCCCTCTCATTTAACTTTCAAAAGGTTTCGAATTCACTCACTTTCATTCAATCAATCAATCCAATCTATCTGTTTATTATAACATTCCAAAATTTAGAATTTTGGGATGTTACAGGGCACAACCCACCAGGGCGCGCCTGGGCCCCCTGGTGCACCCTGGTGGGTTGTGCCCCCCTCAGGACACCCCCTAGGTGCAACCAGGGCCCATTGCCTTCCTTCTGGCCCATAAAAAATCACAAAAATAGTTTCAGGGCATTTGGACTTCGTTTGATATTGATTTCCTGCGATGTAAAAAACATGGAAAAACAGCAACTGGCACTTGGCACTATGTCAATAGGTTAGTACCAAAAAATGATATAAAATGATTATAAAACATCCAAGATTGATAATAAAACAGCATGGAACAATCAAAAATTATAGATACGTTGGAGACGTATCAGGGTGCATTGGCCACGGTTTAGTGGACACACGGCTTTCGTGAGTGAACCGTGTGCTCTTTGAAAACATTTACATCACCTAACATCATATTTTTGTTCGAATGAAAACATGAGTTCATCGTTTCGCCTCCAATTTTTTTCCACGGTAAGAAATCACGAGTATAGTGGAGAGTGTCATATACTAGTACCATGAATATACAGTATATATGATACTAGTGTATGATACTACCTTTAATTAATTACAACGCATAGTATAATACATAGAGTATAGTATCATATATAGATCATATTTATTGCCATGCATGACACAAATTAGCATCGCATTTAACATGATACGGTATCTACCTATATGTTACTCTAACCCTCTTTATATATATTTAATTCTTTGCCACATCACCTTACTTGCTATTTCCGAGTGCATGACATCGTCGGCTATGATACCACCACTATGGCCAGCCTTATATAGTGGGGAGTAGTATCATATACTATATATATATATATATAGTATCATGCATATGATACTAGTGTATGATACTACGTACGTACCTTCATAGTGCATATATAGTATCATAGAGTAGTACTAGCTCCCTCTATAAACTAATATAAGAGCGTTTAGATTACTAAACTAGTGAACTAAACGCTCTTATATTAGTTTACGGAGGGAGTATATATCATAGATGACCGTATTTATGGCCATGCATGACACAAAGTAGTATAGCATTTATTTTATATGTATATATATAACGGTATCTACCTATGTTACTGCTTCTTTGCCACATCATCATATTTTCTATTCCCGAGTGCATGATATCAGCTATGATACCCCCACTATGGCCACCCTAATAAGGTTGGTCGTAATATGAGAGTATCAAGCGGTATGATGCATGCCAACTAGACTTTTTGGATGATGTGGCACACAGTTAAATGATGAAAGAGAGGGTGTGGTATCATATCATGATACCGTATCATATTAAATGTTGTACTACTTTGTGTCATGCATGGTAATTAATAAGGAACCTAAGATACTAACTTATGATACTATGCATGCGCGCATTACGGAGGTATGGCCAATCATATACTAGTATCATGCATATATACTCCCTCCTTTCCGATTTATAGGCTTATCTCGAAATTTTAGTTTTTCCATTTTATAAGACTCAATTTGGTTGTTCCCCATCACATGTCCAGATTCCAAGGTGCATTAAATCG
The DNA here is from genome assembly GCF_002575655.3 of Aegilops tauschii subsp. strangulata. Classification (NCBI taxonomy): domain Eukaryota; kingdom Viridiplantae; phylum Streptophyta; class Magnoliopsida; order Poales; family Poaceae; genus Aegilops; species Aegilops tauschii. Next base: position 118,777,898 of record NC_053038.3, on the reverse strand, counting down.
TTGCATGCATATGATAGTGTAGGATACTACTTCCGTAATGCATAGTATCATAAGTTAGCATCTTAGGTTGCCTTACTAATTGTCATGCATCACACAAAGTAGTACTACAACATTTAATATGACACAGTATCATGATATGATACCACATCCTCTCTTTCCTCATTTAATTGTGTGTCACATCATCCAGAAATTCTAGTTGGCATGCATGATACCGCTTATGATAATACCATTACAACCAGCCTAAACCGGAAAGGAGGGAGTATGAGACTAGCCACAATGGAGAGTACAATAGTAACATACACATATCCCTAGACCATATATGTTACTACCTTCATAGTGGGTAGTAACATAAGTGTAGTGTCATGCATAGCTTCATTTATTAGGTTATAGACTCATATTGCATTGGGACATGTGATGTTACAGTAACTAGCTAAGTTACTGAAACTATCTCCTCCTCATTAACTTATTGCCACATTAGCAAGTTTGCTGAGTTGGAGTCGATGTTACTGCTGAAGTTACTCCCACTGTGGCTAGTCTGATACTAGCCAGTCGTCTATGATATACTAGCTACCTCACTAAGAGCATGGTTAATAATACAGCCAAGGGTCGGCTATAAGAAGTTGCCATGTCATATACAGCCAACCTCTTAGCGGGCATGTACAATAATAAGTTTTATATACATACTAGTTTATCAATAGTTGGCACACCTTACATCCTCACAAAGTGTCTTGGGTCTCATGTTGCAGCTGGCTCTACTAACCAAGAGCCCGCTTCTCTTCTCTTTCCTCCAACTAATAAGCACATATATATATTATTCTATTACTTATAGCCTGCTTAGACTACCCACAGTGGGAGTAACATAGGTAGTAACATCACACATATCTAGATAAAATAGATGATGTGGCAAGCAATATATGAAGAAAGAGAGGAAAGTGGTAACATAGCTAGTTAGACTGGCCACAATGGGTAGTAACATAGACTAGTAACATGCACATGTTACTAGTCTATGTTACTACCTCTATAGTAGGGAGTAACATATGTGTGGTAGCATGCAACACTTCATTTATTAGGCTATAGACTCATTTTGCCTTGATATGTGTGATGTTACTCATACTACTAGCTAGTAACTAGCTATGTTACCACTTTCTTGTTGGGGTATGTAGTAATTTCAAAAAAATTCCTACGCACACGCAAGATCATGGTGATGCATAGCAACGAGAGGGGAGAGTGTTTTCCACGTACCCTCGTAGACCGAAAGCGGAAGCGTTAACACAACGCGGTTGATGTAGTCGTACGTCTTCACGATCCGACCGATCAAGTACCGAACGCACGGCACCTCCGAGTTCAGCACACGTTCAGCTCGATGACGTCCCTCGAACTTCGATCCAGCCGAGTGTTGAGGGAGAGTTTCGTCAGCACGACGGCGTGGTGACAATGTTGATGTTCTACCGATGCAGGGCTTCGCCTAAGCACCGCTACGATATTATGGAGGTGTAATATGGTGGAGGGGGGCACCGCACACGGCTAAGAGATCAATGATCAATTGTTGTGTCTATGGGGTGCCCCCTGCCCCCGTATATAAAGGAACAAGGGGGAGGCTGCCGACCAAGGAGGAGGGCGCCAAGGGGGGAGTCCTACTCCCACCGGGAGTAGGACTCCTCCTTTCCTTGTTGGAGTAGGAAAAGGGAAGGGAGAAGGAGAAAGAAGGAAGGGGGCGCCCCCCCTCCCTAGTCCAATTCGGACTAGTCCATGGGGAGGGGTGCGGCCACCCTTTGGGGCCTTTCTCTCCTTTCCCGTATGGCCCATTAAGGCCCAATACGAATTCCCGTAACTCTCCGGTACTCCGAAAAATACCCGAATCACTCGGAACCTTTCCGATGTCCGAATATAGTCGTCCAATATATCGATCTTTACGTCTCGGCCATTTCGAGACTCCTCGTCATGCCCCCAATCTCATCCGGGACTCCGAACTCCTTCGGTACATCAAAACACATAAACTCATAATATAACCGTCATCGTAACGTTAAGCGTGCGGACCCTACGGATTCGAGAACTATGTAGACATGATCGAGACACCTCTCCGGTCAATAACCAATAGCGGAACCTGGATGCTCATATTAGTTCCCACATATTCTACGAAGATCTTTATCGGTCAGACCGCATAACAACATACGTTGTTCCCTTTGTCATCGGTATGTTACTTGCCCGAGATTCGATCGTCGGTATCTCAATACCTAGTTCAATCTCGTTACCGGCAAGTCTCTTTACTCGTTCCGTAATACATTATCCCGCAACTAACTCATTAGTTACAATGCTTGCAAGGCTTATAGTGATGTGCATTACTGAGTGGGCCCAGAGATACCTCTCCGACAATCGGAGTGACAAATCCTAATCTCGAAATACGCCAACCCAACAAGTACCTTTGGAAGCACCTGTAGAGCACCTTTATAATCACCCAGTTATGTTGTGATGTTTGGTAGCACACAAAGTGTTCCTCCGGTAAACGGGAGTTGCATAATCTCATAGTCATAGGAACATGTATAAGTCATGAAGAGAGCAATAGCAACATACTAAACGGTCGAGTGCTAAGCTAACGGAATGGGTCAAGTCAATCACATCATTCTCCTAATGATATAATCCCGTTAATCAAATGACAACTCATGTCTATGGCTAGGAAACATAACCATCTTTGATCAACGAGCTAGTCAAGTAGAGGCATACTAGTGACACTCTGTTTGTCTATGTATTCACACATGTATCATGTTTCCGGTTAATACAATTCTAGCATGAATAATAAACATTTATCATGATATAAGGAAATAAATAATAACATTATTATTGCCTCTAGGCATATTTCCTTCAGTCTCCCACTTGCACTAGAGTCAATAATCTAGTTCACATCGCCATGTGATTTAACATCAATAGTTCACATCACCATGTGATTAACACCCATAGTTCACATCCTCGTGTGACCAACATCCAAAGGGTTTACTAGAGTCAGTAATCTAGTTCACATCGCTTATGTGATTAACACCCAAAGAGTACTAAGGTGTGATCATGTTTTGTTTGTGAGATAATTTTAGTCAACGGGTCTGTCACATTCAGATCCGTAAGTATTTTGCAAATTTCTATGTCTACAATGCTCTGCACAGAGCTACTCTAGCTAATTGCTCCCACTTTCAATATGTATCTAGACCGAGACTTAGAGTCATCTAGATTAGTGTCAAAACTTGCATCGACGTAACCCTTTACGATGAACCTTTTGTCACTTCCATAATCGAGAAACATATCCTTATTCCACTAAGGATAATTTTGACCGCTGTCCAGTGATCTACTCCTAGATCACTATCGTACTCCCTTCCCAAAATCAGTGTAGGGTATACAATAGATCTGGTACACAGCATGGCATACTTTATAGAACCTATGGCCGAGGCATAGGGAATGACTTTCATTCTCTTTCTATCTTCTGCCGTGGTCGGGCTTTGAGTCTTACTCAATTTCACACCTTGTAACATAGGCAAGAACTCTTTCTTTGACTGTTCCATTTTGAACTACTTCAAAATCTTGTTAAGGTATGTACTCATTGAAAAAACTTTATCAAGCGTCTTGATCTATCTCTATAGATCTTGATGCTCAATATGTAAGCAGCTTCACCGAGGTCTTTCTTTGAAAAACTCCTTTCAAACACTCCTTTATGCTTTGCAGAATAATTCTACATTATTTCCGATCAATAATATGTCATTCACATATACTTATCAGAAATGTTGTAGTGCTCCCACTCACTTTCTTGTAAATACAGGCTTCACCGGAAGTCTGTATAAAACTATATCCTTTGATCAACTTATCAAAGCGTATATTCCAACTCTGAGATGTTTGCACCAGTCCATAGATGGATCGCTGGAGCTTGCATATTTTTTTAGCACCTTTAGGATTGACAAACCTTCTGGTTGCATCATATACAACTCTTCTTTAATAAATCCATTAAGGAATGTAGTTTTTGTTTATCCATTTGCCAGATTTCATAAAATGCGGCAATTGCTAACATGATTCGGACAGACTTAAGCATAGATACAAGTGAGAAACTCTCATTGTAGTCAACACCTTGAACTTGTCGAAAACCTTTTTGCGACAATTCTAGCTTTGTAGATAGTAACACTACTATCAGTGTCCATCTTCCTCTTGAAGATCCATTTAATCTCAATGGCTCGCCGATCATTCGGCAAGTTAATTAAAGTCCATACTTTGTTCTCATATATGGATCTCATCTCAGATTTCATGGCCTCAGGCCATTTCGCGGAATCTGGGCTCGTCATCGCTTCCTCATAGTTCGTAGGTTCGTCATGGTCAAGTAACATGACCTCCAGAACAGGATTACCGTACCACTCTGGTGCGAATCTCACTCTATTTTACCTACGAGGTTCAGTATTAACTTGACTTGAAGTTACATGATCATCATCATTAGCTTCCTCACTAATTGGTGTAGTAGTCATAGGAATTCTGTGATGAACTACTTTCCAATAAGGGAGCAGGTACAGTTACCTCATCAAGTTCTACTTTCCTCCCACTCACTTCTTTCGAGAGAAACTCCTTCTCTAGAAAGGATCCATTCTTAGCAACGAATGTCTTGCCTTCGGATCTGTGATAGAAGGTGTACCCAACTGTCTCCTTTGGGTATCCTGAAGACACATTTCTCCGATTTGGGTTTGAGCTTATCAGGATGAAACTTTTTCACATAAGCATCGCAACCCCAAACTTTAAGAAACGACAACTTTGGTTTCTTGCCAAACCACAGTTCATAAGATGTTGTCTCAACGGATTTAGATGGTACCCTATTTAACGTGAATGCAGCTGTCTCTAATGCATAACCCCAAAACGATAGTGGTAGATCGGTAAGAGACATCATATATCGCACCATATCTAATAAAGTACGGTTACGATGTTCGGACACACCATTACACCGTGGTGTTCCAGGTGGCGTGAGTAGTGAAACTATTTCACATTGTTTTAACTGAAGGCCAAACTCGTAACTCAAATACTCTTCTCCACGATCAGATCGTAGAAACTTTATTTTCTTGTTACGATGATTTTCCGCTTCACTCTGAAATTATATGAACTTTTCAAATGTTTCAGACTTCTGTTTCATTAAGTAGATATACCCATATCTGTTCAAATCATCTGTGAAGGTCAGAAAATAATGATACCCGCCGCGAGCCTCAACACTCATCGGATCGCATACATCAGTATGTATTATTTCCAATAAGTCAGTTGCTTGCTCCATTGTTCCGGAGAACGGAGTCTTAGTCATCTTGCCCATAAGGCATGGTTCGCAAGCATCAAGTGATTCCAAAATCCCATCAGCATGGAGTTTCTTCATGCGCTTTACACCAATATGACCTAAACGGCAGTGCCACAAACAAGTTGCACTATCATTATTAACTTTGCATCTTTTGGCTTCATTATTATGAATATGTGTATCACTACGATCGAGATCCAACAAACCATTTTATTGGGTGTATGACCATAGAAGGTTTTATTCATGTAAACAGAACAACAATTATTCTTTAATTTAAATGAATAACCGTATTGCAACAAACATGATCAAATCATATTCATGCTCAACGCAAACACCAAATAACACTTATTTAGTATCAACACTAATCCCGAAAGTATAGGGAGTGTGCGATGATGATCATATCAATCTTGGAATTACTTCCAACACACATCGTCACCTCGCCTTTTTACTAGTCTCTGTTTATTCTGCAACTCCCGTTTCGAGTTACTACTCTTAGCAACTGAACCAATATCAAATACCGAGGGGTTGCTATAAACACTAGTAAAGTACACATCAATAACATGTATATCCAATATACCTTTGTTCACTTTGCCATCCTTCTTATCCACCAAATAGTTGGGGTAGTTCCGCTTCCAGTGACCAGTCTGCTTGCAGTAGAAGCACTCAGTCTCAGCCTTAGGTCTAGACTTGGGTTTCTTCTCCTGAACAGCAACTTGCTTGCCGTTCTTCTTGAAGTTCCCCTTCTACCCTTTGCCCTTTTCTTGAAACTAGTGGTCTCGTCAACCATCAACACTTGATGTTTTTCTTGATTTCTACCTTCGTCGATTTCAGCATCACGAAGAGCTCGGGAATTACTTTCGTCATCCCTTGCATACTATAGTTCATCACGAAGTTCTACTAACTTGGTGATGGTGACTAGAGAATTCTGTCAATCACTATTTTATCTGGAAGATTAACTCCCACTTGATTCAAGCGATTGTAGTACCCAGACAATCTGAGTACATGCTCACTGCTTGAGCTATTCTCCTCCATCTTTTAGCTATAGAACTTGTTGGAGACTTCATATCTCTCAACTCGGGTATTTTCTTGAAATATTAACTTCAACTCCTGGAACATCTCATATGGTCCATGACGTTCAAAACGTCTTTGAAGTCCCGATTCTAAGCCGTTAAGCATGGTGCACTAAACTATCAAGTAGTCATCATATTGAGCTAGCCAAACGTTCATAACATCTGCATCTGCTCCTGCAATAGGTCTGTCACCTAGTGGTGCATCAAGGACATAATTCTTCTGCGCAGCAATGAGGATAATCCTCAGATCACGAATCCAATCCGCATCTTGGCTACTAACATCTTTCAACATAATTTTTCTCTAGGAACATATCAAAAATAAACACAGGGAAGCAACAACGCGAGCTATTGATCTACAACATAATTTGCAAAATACTATTAGGACTAAGTTCATGATAAATTTAAGTTCAATTAATCATATTACTTAAGAACTCCCACTTAGATAGACATCCCTCTAATCCACTAAGTGATCACGTGATCCATATCAACTAAACCATGTCCGATCATCACGTGAGATGGAGTAGTTTCAATGGTGAACATCACTATGTTGATCATATCTACTATATGATTCACGCTCGACCTTTCGGTCTCCGTGTTCCGAGGCCATATCTGCATATGCTAGGCTCGTCAAGTTTAACCTGAGTATTCCGCGTGTGCAACTGTTTTGCACCCGTTGTATTTGAACGTAGAGCCTATCACACCCGATCATCACGTGGTGTCTCAGCACGAAGAACTTTCGCAATGGTGCATACTCAGGGAGAACACTTTTATCTTGAAATTTTAGTGAGAGATCATCTTATAATGCTACCGTCAATCAAAGCAAGATAAGATGCATAAAAGATAAACATCACATGCAATCAATATAAGTGATATGATATGGCCATCATCATCTTGTGCTTGTGATCTCCATCTCCGAAGCACCGTCATGATCACCATTGTCACCGGCGCGACACCTTGATCTCCATCATAGCATCGTTGTCGTCTCGCCAACTATTGCTTTTACGACTATCGCTACCGCTTAGTGATAAAGTAAAACAATTACATGGCGATTGCATTGCATACAATAAAGCGACAACCATATGGCTCCTGCCAGTTGCCGATAACTCGGTTACAAAACATGATCATCTCATACAATAAAATATAGCATCATGTCTTGACCATATAACATCATAACATGCCCTGCAAAAACAAGTTAGACGTCCTCTACTTTGTTGTTGCAAGTTTTACGTGGCTGCTATGGGCTTAGCAAGAACCGTTCTTACCTACGCATCAAAACCACAACGATAGTTTATCAAGTTGGTGCTGTTTTAACCTTCGCAAGGACCGGGCATAGCCACACTCGGTTCAACTAAAGTGAGAGAGACAGACACCCGCCAGTCACCTTTAAGCATCGAGTGCTCGCAACGGTGAAACCAGTCTCACGTAAGCGTACGCGTAATGTCGGTCCGGGCCGCTTCATCTCACAATACCGCCGAACCAAAGTATGACATGCTGGTAAGCAGTATGACTTATATCGCCCACAACTCACTTGTGTTCTACTCGTGCATAACATCAACGCATAAAACCAGGCTCGGATGCCACTGTTGGGGAACGTAGTAATTTCAAAAAATTTCCTACGCACACGCAAGATCATGGTGATGCATAGCAACGAGAGGGCACAACGCGGTTGATGTAGTCGTACGTCTTCACGATCCGACCGATCAAGTACCGAACGCACGGCACCTCCGAGTTCAGCACACGTTCAGCTCGATGACGTCCCTCGAACTCCGATCTAGCCGAGTGTTGAGGGAGAGTTTCGTCAGCACGACGGCGTGGTGATAATGTTGATGTTCTACCGACGCAGGGCTTCGCCTAAGAACCGCTACGATATTATCGAGGTGTAATATGGTGGAGGGGGGCACCGCACACGGCTAAGAGATCAATGATCAATTGTTGTGTCTATGGGGTGCCCCCTGCCCCCGTATATAAAGGAGCAAGGGGGAGGCCGCTGGCCAAAGAGGAGGGCGCGCCAAGGGGGGAGTCCTACTCCCACCGGGAGTAGGACTCCTCCTTTCCTTGTTGGAGTAGGAAAAGGGAAGGGAGAAGGAGAAAGAAGGAAGGGGGCGCCCCCCCTCCCTAGTCCAATTCGGGCTAGTCCATGGGGAGGGGTGCGGCCACCCTTTGGGGCCTTTCTCTCCTTTCCTGTATGGCCCATTAAGGCCCAATACGAATTCCCGTAACTCTCCGGTACTCCGAAAAATACCCGAATCACTCGGAACCTTCCGATGTCCGAATATAGTCGTCCAATATATCGAGCTTTACGTCTCGGCCATTTCGAGACTCCTCGTCATGTCCCTGATCTCATCCGGCACTCTGAACTCCTTCGGTACATCAAAACACATAAACTCATAAAATAACCGTCATCGTAACGTTAAGCGTGCGAACCCTACGGGTTCGAGAACTATGTAGACATGACCGAGACACCTCTCCGGTCAATAACCAGTAGCGGAACCTGGATGCTCATATTGGTTCCCACATATTCTACGAAGATCTTTATCGGTCAGACCGCATAACAACATACGTTGTTCCCTTTGTCATCGGTATGTTACTTGCCCGAGATTCGATCGTCGGTATCTCAATACCTAGTTCAATCTCGTTACCGGCAAGTCTCTTTACTCGTTCCGTAATACATTATCCCGCAACTAACTCATTAGTTACAATGCTTGCAAGGCTTATAGTGATGTGCATTACTGAGTGGGCCCAGAGATACCTCTCCGACAATCGGAGTGACAAATCCTAATCTCGAAATACGCCAACCCAACAAGTACCTTTGGAAGCACCTGTAGAGCACCTTTATAATCACCCAGTTATGTTGTGACGTTTGGTAGCACACAAAGTGTTCCTCCGATAAACGGGAGTTGCATAATCTCATAGTCATAGGAACATGTATAAGTCATGAAGAGAGCAATAGCAACATACTAAACGGTCGAGTGCTAAGCTAACGGAATGGGTCAAGTCAATCACATCATTATCCTAATGACATAATCCCGTTAATCAAATGACAACTCATGTCTATGGCTAGGAAACATAACCATCTTTGATCAACGAGCTAGTCAAGTAGAGGCATACTAGTGACACTCTGTTTGTCTATGTATTCACACATGTATCATGTTTCCGGTTAATACAATTCTAGCATGAATAATAAACATTTATCATGATATAAGGAAATAAATAATAACTTTATTATTGCCTCTAGGGCATATTTCCTTCATTTCTTCATTTATTTCTTGCCACATCATCTATTTTATCTAGATATGTGTGATGTTACTACCTATGTTACTCCCATTGTGGGTAGTCTGGCCACAATGGGTAGTAACATAGAATGTTACTAGTCTATGTTACTACCTCTATAGTGGGGAGTAACATATGTGTGGTAACATGCAACACTTCATTTATTAGGCTATAGAGTCATTTTGACTTGATATGTGTGATGTTAATTACTCATACTACTAGTAACTAGCTATGTTACCACTTTCCTCCATTTCTTCATTTATTGCTTGCCACATCATCTATTTTATCTAGATATGTGTGATGTTACTACCTATGTTACTCCCACTATGGGTAGTCTTACTAGTAGTATGAGACTACCCACAATGGGAGTAACATCGGTAGTAACATCACACATATCTAGATAAAGTAGATGATGTGGCAAGCAATAAATGAAGAAAGAGAGGAAAGTAGTAACATAGCTAGTTACTAGTAGTATGAGGAACATCACACATATCAAGGCAAGATGTGTATATAGCCTAATAAATGAAGTGTTGCATGTTACCACACATATGTTACTCCCCACTATAGAGGTAGCTAGTAACATGGGCATGTTACTAGTCTATGTTACTACCCATTGTGGCTAGTCTGAGTAACATCACACATCTCAAGGCAAGATGAGTCTATAGCCTAATAAATGAAGTGATGCATGTTACTACACATATGTTACTCCCCACTATAGAGGTAGTAACATAGACTAGTAACATTCTATGTTACTACCCATTGTGGCTAGTCTTATGTCACTCTAGTGTGTACTTGCTCTAATGCATAGTATCATAGAGTAGCTAGTATCATATGTAGTACTTTATTTATATTGTCATGCATGACACATAGTAGCATAGCATTTCTTATGATACGGTTTCATGATATGATACTTAACCCTCTCTTTCTTAATTTAATTAATTCTATGACAGCTCATCAAAATTGCCTAGTTGGCATGCATGATACTAGCTATGATACCCCCTTACTATCAGCCTAGCAAAGGTGTACAGATCATTTGTGTGTCGCTTTGCGAGTTTTCATCCGTTTGGTCGAGAAGCGGGGAGAAGTTTCAAACATTTCGGCCGCGAGGTGCAGCCACTGGCATAGGCCTAGTTGGTATTTTAATTACAGGAAATTCAGATGGAGTTCGGACATCATCAAAATCGATGTGTGCCTATGGCGTGCTCTCACGGCCCCGTGGAAAAAAATTGGTAAAGTTTTGCACAAGTTTTGATGACCGCTCCTTCCAACCCGGAGCATCTCACATGAAGGATCATGGTTTTCCAAAAGGAAACGTGTCAATTCAAACTCCTGTGGCCGGCGACTTCATCGTTTGGCCTCATAAAAATTTCCACGGTACGCAATCACCATTATACCACGGGTTTGATTTTCTGGCGCATTTCAGGTATCGTTAGCTATATTTAAGACATTTTTTGAGATTAACATGCATTTTGTGCATAAAAATAAAATTACAACCGGAACTGCATGTGTTGTCGAAAGGGTTCATGGGGTTTGGGTTCTGGCCAATCAGAAAGCACGACTCAGATCGTGGGCGGGGTGGCGGGGTTTGGTCGGCACACGGCTTTCATCAACGAACCGTGTGCTATTCGCAAACCAGATTGCATATTTTTGTTCACACATACTGTAGTGAGATCGATTGAGTCTGCTACCTCTATGATATAATAATAATAATAACAACAAAAAACAGTTCATATTCATTGCCTGAGCTTACAGCATATCAAGGTCAACATATTAACGGTTCTTACATCAACAGAAAACCAGGCATAACTCACAAATTCAGTACACGCGATAGTTCTAAATTGAACGAATTAAGTTGCAGGGTAGGCATAAAGACTAGTCTTACGGCTTAATTCCCATGTACATGGGGGAACTGGGATCATTAAGTTGACCCCGAATGAACTTGGGGTTTTTGATGATTTTACGCTGCTTTGTTCCACGGGTGCGTGATTCCTTGGCTGGCAACTCATCAAATTCATCGTACTCATCCTCATCGGCAACATCGTCGACACCTAGTACCCTTCTCTTCCCATGCATCGCTAAATGGTCGTTCTTATGCAAGGGGTCTTCCACAAAGAAAATCTGGGTAGCATCGCTGGCAAGAATGAATGGGTCCGCGCGATATGCCATCGTTGTCCTGTTAACATAGGTCTTCCTGTACTCATCAATCCTTACCTGACCAAGAGGGATCCATGCGCACCTGAATAATGCCACCTTAAATTTCACATAGTCAAGCTCCCAAATCTCTTTGATGGTTCCATAGTATACCCTTTTATCAGCTTCATTTACAGTCATGCATTCTATTCGAACAGAGTTGTTCTGATACGAGGTCTTCTTATCACGTTCCTCAGTGTAGAACGTGTATCCATTTATGTCATATGCTTGGTACGTCAACACCGTAGGTGATAGCTTTTGTGCCAACCACGTAGCAATGTCATCGATGGATCCTTGTGCCAAACGATTCTTCAGCCATTCGGCGTAGTTCTTAGTGTGCTCCTTCATCTCCACATCTGATGAAGGCACCATTGGTAAGAAGCTGCTGCGTATCTCCGCCAAGTGGTCTTCAGCATAAGCGATGAGAACTGGGCTGTTAAGCAGTACCGTCAAATGGGCTTTCTCTGCCAATTCTCCGGGTGCAGCCATTTGCGTGCCATCAAGGACCGGCTTACCTTTCAGCCTTCCCTCGTGGCGAGAGAGGGGCAAACCTATAGGTCTTTGTTTCATGTATTCGGTGCAAAACTCAACCACCTCCTCCGCGGTATAACCTTGTAGGATGCTTGGCTCTCGATGGTTTCGGTTCCGACAAAAGCGCTTCAGTATTCCCATGAACCGCTCGAAGGGATACATGTTGCGAAGAAACACAGGACCACAATACTTTATCTCGTCGACAAGGTGCACAATGAGATGGACCATGACATCAAAGAATGACGGTGGGAAAAGTATCTCTAGGTTGGACAATATTCTTGCAATATCATCTTGCATATGATCCAAATCTTCAGGATTTACAACTTTCTGCCATAGTTGGTTGAAGAAATCACAGAGGTCAATGAGTGTGTTTCTTATATCTTTGTCCATCAGATTCCTGATGGCCACCGGGAGGATTTGTGTCAACATTATGTGGCAATCATGTGACTTCATGTTTCCCAACTTCATTTTACCTGAGCTCACATCCACGAGACTTCTGATGTTTGCGCAGTAGGAAGAGGGTGTCTTAACTGACAACAAATAGATGAAGAATTGTGTTGCTTCTTTTGTACTGAAATTGTAACTCTGGCGAGCTTTGATGAATTTCTCATCATCTTCTGCTTCACTCTTGTGTTGTGATTGATCAGCAAGCATATCAAGCCGTGAACCGTCACCATCCTTTCTTTTACCTTTGATCTTGAGCAGAGTACCAAGGATGCTTTCACATACGTTCTTCTCTACGTGCATGACATCGATGCAGTGACATACACGTAGAATCTCCTAGTAAGGTAATTTCCAGAACACCGATTTCTTCTTAAACACTTGATCCTTGGGTGTTAGTTTCACCGTCAAAGGGTGGTTCTTTCCAAGCACAATATTAATTTTTTTAGCCATGTTGTGGACCACCTCCCCTTCATAGGGTCTTGGGCCCGCACCTGCCTCTGCCGTACCATCAAATTCAGCTTTCATCTTTCGGTATGGGTGATTTTTCCGTAAGAACCTACGATGACGCAAATACACTGTTTTGCGCGAGTTGGGAAGTCTTTTGCTAGCTGTCCTATCCATGCATGTGACACACCCTACATCTCCCCTTGTTTTATGCCCCGATGTGTTGCCTAATGCCGGCATATCTTGAATTGTGTGCACCAGCATCGCATGTAGATCGAAAATCTCCTTTCTATAAGCATCATAACATTTTACAGCAGGCGCATCTATCCACACTGTTAGCAGTTCTTCTAACAGTAGCTGAAAGTAAATGTCAGTGTCATTTCCAGGTTGCTTCGGGCCTTGGATAATCATTGACATCATAATGCATTTTTTCCTCATACACAACCAAGGAGCTAGGTTATATATGGACAGAAGCACCGGCCATGCGTTGTGATTGGTGCTCATATCGCCAAAAGGATTCATCCCGTCAGTACACTCCCCGAGCCTTATACTTCTAGGATCCTTGGCAAAATTTTCAAACTTTTTGTCGATTAATTCCCACTGAGCCCCATCTTTCGGGTGCCTCATAAACCTATCCGCAATTTGCTCCTCATGATGCCACTGCAACCTCTTTGCCTCTCTAGGGTTTGCAAACAAACGCCTCAACCTTGGAATTAAAGGCAAGTACCAAACAACCTTGAACAGGATTCCTGTCTTGATCTCATCATCCAATTTGTACTTGTCCTTTGCTCTCCTGCGCTTGTATCGTGCATGCTTGCATGTGGGACATGCACGCAAATCTTTGTACTCACCATGGTACAATATAGAATCATTCACACAAGCATGTATCTTTTGTACTTCAAGTTCCAATGGGCAAAAAATGTCTTCGCTTCATTCGTGCTTCTGGGGAGCACATTATCTTCCGGAAGAATTTCTTTGAAAATACCTAACATCTCTGTGAAGCCCTTGTTTGATAGACCGTTTGCTGCTTTAAGTCTGAGAAGCGCCAAGGTGGCACTCAACCTGGAATATTTCTTTTTGCAACCTGGATACAATTCTTTCTTGGAGTCCACATCAATGGTTGGCAGATCCTTGTACCCAATCATATCCTTTTCTGGGCCCTCGAAATCTACAATCATAGCAGCAAAATCTGGCATATCAAGATCGTCGTCATCTGCGTCGACGTCTTGGTTTTCCAGTGGGCGTTTCGGCTTTCCGGTGTTCCATTAGTAGCTTGACGCCTCTGCCCCGATGTTAGATTCAACATCCATGTGACACTCATCGTGGTTTGGCATCTCGCTGCCCTGGGTATCTTCATCCATGACCTCCTCTTCACCGTGTCTGGTCCAACATGTATATCCATCCATGAATCCCCTAGAGACTAAGTGCATCTGGACATCTGCAACTTCATGTGACTCTGTATTGGCACAATCAGTACATGGACACAGGATGTAATTCGCATCACCAATTCTCCTCTTTGTACTTTCAGCCAAATTCAAGAACTCTGTCACGCCACTCATAAAATCTGCGGTTTTCCGATTCTTCATCCATCGAGATCGTCACATCCGTAGCACACGAATGGTAATTAAAAACAAAACAACAACATTAATACACGGATTAACTGCTGCCCAAAGATGCGTGCATAAATCACAAGGTTTTATTTTAATAATTACTGAGGGCGCTCCATGTTGTTATCCAGACGTGCAATGACAAAAATTAATGGCCACTCAATTTACACGCAGAGTACTAGTACAACACTACACTTAGGAATTGAATACCTTAATTAAGCCACTCACGAAAAGAATACCTTAATTAATTAGCCGCGCGGCGACCTCCACCTAGCAGACAGACAAGCGCGATGCGGCGGCACGCCGAGACAGCAGGGTCGAGGAGCAAAGCTTAGTGCGGCTGCCGCCTGAAGTTCGACCTCCACTATCCCACCATCGATCGTGATGGATGTGCTCGAATCACGCCGCTGCCGACATCGATGGTTGAGCTCCTCCTATCTCCCGCCGCAGACCGAGGATTGACCTCCTATGACGCCGCCACCGCCCACCGACCGAGGATTGACCTCTTCTCTGGTAGCTGCTGCCTAGGCCGCCGCCACCATCTCTATATGCAGAGCGGCTGTTTTTTTTACGCATATCCGCAGAGTGATTGTTTACACGGTATCTCGCTATAACTCGATTATATGGACAGGGTAGTACATCACATATGGTTATGTAACGGCAACCGTGTCCAACCTACGTTGTCTTCTCACATGGTTTGGTGTGGAAATCGTGTGTGACGTTGTAATACCTAACACAAACGACATGTACAAACAGTGTGCCATATACAACATATATATAGTGCCATTAGTAGTTCCCGACCATTGGCTTATCTCCACAGTTTCCCCATTTCCCAAAAATCCCTACATAGCCTCCAATTCCCTCGCGTGGCACTAACATTGGGGGAATGCGAACAGGTGGTTGATACGTCTCCGTCGTATCTACTTTTCCAAACACTTTTGCCCTTGTTTTGGACTCTAACTTGCATGATTTGAATGGAACTAACCCGGAGTGATGCTGTTTTCAGCAGAATTGCCATGGTGTTATTTTTGTGCAGAAACAAAAGTTCTCGGAATGACCTGAAACTTCACGGAGATTATTTTTGGAAATAATAAAAAAATACTGGCGAAAGAATCAAGGCCAGGGGGCCCACACCCTGTCCACGAGGGTGGGAGGCACGCCTGCCCCCTGGGCACGCCCCCTGCCTCGTGGGCCCCCTGGTGCTCCACCGACCTCAACTCCAACTCTATATATTCGTGTTCGGGGAGAAAAAAATCAGAGAGAAGGATTCATCACATTTTACGATACGGAGCCGCCGCCAAACCCTAAACTCTCTCGGGAGGGCTGATCTGGAGTCCGTTCGGGGCTCCGGAGAGGGGAATCCGTCGCCATCGTCATCATCAACCATCCTCCATCACCAATTTCATGATGCTCACCGCCGTGCGTGAGTAATTCCATCGTAGGCTTGCTGGACGGTGATGGGTTGGATGAGATTTATCATGTAATCGAGTTAGTTTTGTTAGGGTTTGATCCCTAGTATCCACTATGTTCTGAGATTGATGTTGCTATGACTTTGCTATGCTTAATGCTTGTCACTAGGGCCCGAGTGCCATAATTTCAGATCTGAACCTATTATGTTTTCATGAATATATGTGAGTTCTTGATCCTATCTTGCAAGTCTATAGTCACCTACTATGTGTTATGATCCGGCAACCCCGAAGTGACAATAATCGGGACCACTCCCGGTGATGACCATAGTTTGAGGAGTTCATGTATTCACTATGTGTTAATGCTTTGGTCCGGTACTCTATTAAAAGGAGGCCTTAATATCCCTTAGTTTCCGCTAGGACCCCGCTGCCACGGGAGGGTAGGACAAAAGATGTCATGCAAGTTCTTTTCCATAAGCACGTATGACTATATTCGGAATACATGCCTACATTACATTGATGAATTGGAGCTAGTTATGTGTCACCCTATGTTATAACTGTTGCATGAATAATCGCATCCGGCATAATTCTCCATCACCGATCCAATGCCTACGAGCTTTTCACATATTCTTCTCCGCTTATTTACTTTACCGTTGCTACTGTTACAATCACTACAAAACTATCACTGTTACCTTTGCCACTGCTACCGTTACTATCATACTACTTTGCTACTAAATACTTTGCTGCAGATATTAAGTTATCCAGGTGTGGCTGAATTGACAACTCAGTTGCTAATACTTGAGAATATTCTTTGGCTCCCCTTGTGTCGAATCAATAAATTTGGGTTGAATACTCTACCCTCGAAAACTGTTGCGATCCCCTATACTTGTGGGTTATCAGTGGTGCTGATGGTTTCGGTGCGGCTGCTCCTGCTCGTATCGCCACCACGACGGCAGTCGCCGCCGAGCACTTGCCTAAGGTCATCAGAAGGCAGGTGTACTACGGATCCAAATTGTCCTGTCAGGTTCCAATCTATCCCAATCTTTTTTAGCATGTCCAAAGTATAGATCCTTGCTGAATCTGTCCGTCCTGAATGACCCCCCCCAGGAAAGCGATTTGTCGCCGGATCCGGAGCTTGACTCTAGACTCCCGCAACACGAGTTCGACTCCGAGTTTTGCGCCACCGAGAAGTACCAAAAGCTTGCGACACCTAAACCTGCTTCTGTTATTAATTCTGATATGTCGCATGCTATTGATGATGCCACTTCTGCTATGCATGATACTTATGATGAACTACTTCTATGCTTGATACTACTATGCCACTTGGTGAATTTCTTGATGAACAACTTGCTAGGGCTAGAGAGAATGAAATTATCGAAACTGATAATATTGATGAAAGTGATGATGAAGATTCTCCCCCTAGATATGAATTGCCTGTTGTGCCTGAGGGTTATGTTATAGATGAAGACACTGCTAGAGACTTTCTTGGTTGCAATGATGTAACGCCCACGATGCGGCTATATCTCCCACGTATCGAGGCATGACTTAGAGGCATAACCGCATTGTGGTTTTGTCGCAAGAAGGGTCATCTTCACACAATCCCATGTAATGAACAAGAATGGGATAAAGAGTTGGCTTACAATCGCCACTTCACACAATACATAAATATAATCATACATCATCCAAAATACACACGTAGACCGACTACGGTCAAGATCCAAATGAAAATAAGATAACCCCAAATGCTAGATCCCCGATCGTCCCAACTGGGCTCCACTACTGATCATCAGGAAAAGACACATAGTAACGACCACGTTCCTCATCGAACTCCCACTTGAGGTCGATCCCATCATCTGCACTGGCATCGTCGGCACCTGCAACTGTTTTGGTAGAATCTGTGAGTCATAAGGACTCAGCAATCTCACACCCGCGAGATCAAGACTATTTAAGCTTATAGGAAAGGATGGTGTAATGAGGTGGAGCTGCAGCAGGCACTAGCATATATGGTGGCTAACATACGCAAAAGAGAGCGAGAAGAGAAGCAACGGAACGGTCGTCATCTAGCAATGACCAAGAAGTGATCCTGAACTCCTACTTACGTCATTCATAACTCAAACCGTGTTCACTTCCCGGACTCCGCCGAGAAGAGACCATCACGGCTACACACACGGTTGATGTATTTTAATTGGGTCAAGTGACAAGTTCTCTACAACCGGACATTAACAAATTCCCATCTGCCTCATAACCGCAGGCACGGCTTTCGAAAGATAATACCCTGCAGGGGTGTCCCAACTTAGCCCATCATAAGCTCTCACGGTCAACGAAGGATAAACCTTCTCCCAGGAAGACCCGATCAGTCTCGGAATCCCGGTTTACAAGACATTTCGACAATGGTAAAACAAGACCAGCAAAGCCGCCCGAATGTGCCGACAAATCCCGATAGGAGCTGCACATATCTCGTTCTCAGGGCACACCGGATGAGCAGTCCGTACAACTAAAACCAATCCTCGAGTTTCCCCAAGGTGGCGCTGCAAAGGGCTCTAGTTGGACCAGCACTCAGAGGAACACTGGCCCGGGGGTTTAAAATAAAGATGACCCTCGGGCTCTAGAAAACCCGGGGGAAAAAGGCTTAGGTGGCAAATGGTAAACCAAGGTTGGGCCTTGCTGGAGGAGTTTTATTCAAGGCGAACTGTCAAGGGGGTCCCATAAATCACCCAACCGCGTAAGGAACGCAAACTCAAGGAACATAATACCGGTAAGACAGAAACTAGGGCGGCAAGAGTGGAACAAAACACCAGGCATAAGGCCGAGCCTTCCACCCTTTACCAAATATATAGGTGCATTAATTAAATAAGAGATATTGTGATATCCCAACATATCCATGTTCCAACATGGAACCAACTTCAACTTCACCTGCAACTAGCAACGCTATAAGAAGGGCTGAGCAAAGCGGTAACTTAGCCAAACAACGGTTTGCTAGGAAAAGGATGGTTAGAGGATGACATGGCAATATGGGAGGCATGATAAAGCAAGTGATAGGTAGCGCAGCATGGCAAAAGAACGAACAACTAGCAAAGCAAAGATAGAAGTGATTTCGAGGGGTGGTCATCTTGCCTGCAAGGTTCTCAGAGTTGTCGAAAGATTGATCCTCGTAAGCGTACTCAACAGGTTCCTCGTTCACGAACACGTCTCCCGGCTCTACCCAAGACAATAACACAAGCAATGGAACCACAATCAATCACGAGAAATGCACAAGCAACATGATGCAATACATGAATGATATGCAAGATATGATATGCGATGCGTATGCGTGCTCCGGAAGGAAAATGATGAACAAGGCAGTAACTTGGCAAACCAAGCATGCCACTATAAAGATGAGATGATTTCGGTCGAAATCGATATAAAGATCACCGGAAACGGATGCACGGTTTGCAAATGGCAAGCAAGACAAGAATGACACGAATCTGCGATTAACAGCATGATAGCACTTAAAATGCAACAAGTAACAATGCTACAGCACTTCAACATAGCAACAAAGCATATGGCAGTAACCTACAAGAGATGCTTGACAAAAGATGAACACTGAGCTACGGCTAGATCGCAATATAACAAGCTCAAACAAACATGGCAAAAGTGCAAAAGATAACAGGTTCACAGACTTGGTGAAATTACTGGACATGGCAGAAAACAGCATCAGGTAGCAATGTTCAGAGCACGAAAACAAAATGCTACAGGAACTTAACATCGCAAAACAAGGCATGGCAGTATTCTACTAAATGCATATGAAAAAGTCCCTTACTGACCATAAGCCAAAAAGGACCAGAAGATATGATGGCAACCATGTAAACATAGCAAGTTTCGTTAACAGGTTTCAGACTTAGCAGAAAACAGAGCATGGCAGAAACAATAATATGAAGGCATGTTTCTGAGCTTGATGCACTCACCACAAATCAATGCATGACAAAAAAAGCATATCTACAGCAAGATGGCATGTTTGTGAAGCTATCCATGGCAATACCAAATACATAGCATGTATGTATCAACTAGAACAAGCTTAGCAAAAATGAATATCATGTAAACAATCTGCCAGAAATATTTTATAGCAAAAGTAGAGCAAGATTGAGTCATGCTATGGTACTCCATAATTTCAAACAAGGGTAGGAATGGATCAATTACAATAATGTCTACAAAACATCCTCACTGAACATCCCCAAAATATGTATGGATCTGTCTGTAGTATCAAGTTTACATGGCAACAAAATAACAGCAGACAAGGACTTGAGAAAATACTGTCTCTGAAATCAGAAACATTACGGGGCCTAGTTTGCATGCTTGTGCTAGTCACCACAGAGATCACAAAAATACATGGCATACACCACTGGAAATATGGCATGGCATACAACAAAACACATGTAGAGCTCATGCCCATAAGATGCACAGATTAAATGATACAAAAATAACAAATCTCCAAGTTCTGATAAGAACCAGCAGATAACAGCAACTAGCACTCTTGCACCAGAGATTTGGGCATCACGATGACCTCTAATGAACATGGTGCAATTGAACAAAATGTAGAGCATCACGAGGCGAACATTTCTATATATTACACACGCGAAACAAAGCTATATGCAGAGAGTTATGATGCTATGAACATGGGCACATGCAGTAAAAATCAAAGACTTCGAAAAATCAGGGTCTCGGGAAAAGTCAACCTTCGTTCTTCCAGATCCAGATCGGGGCTCGGGCTCGTCGGGTCTTCGGCCGGAGCTGCCGCCGGAGGGAGCAGAGGACGGGGCGGAGAGGAAGGAGGAGGCAGCGCCGGACGGGGAGGGAGGCGCCGGCGCGCGGGGCGGAGCCGTGGGCGCGGGCGGCGGTGGAGGCGACGCGGTGGCGCGGCGGCAGCGGCGGGCGGCGACGGAGGCGGCGGACGCCGGCGAGTGGCGCGGCGGCGGAGACGGCAGCGAGCGGAGGAGGCGCGGGAGCGGGGCGCGGGCGGCCTCGGGCCGCGAGGGCCGGCCCCGGGCCTCGGCGGGCCGCGGCGGCGCGGGGTACGGGCGGCGGCGCGGCTGCCACGTGGCGTGCGCTGGTTCGCTCCGGGCGGCGGCGCAGATGCGTCCGGCGGCGGTGGACACGTCCGGTGGCGGCGGGGATTTTTGCTAGGGTTTCATCTGCGGATTATTTCGGGAGGGGAGGTGAATATATAGGTAGAGGGAGCTAGGAGAGTCCAAATGAGGTGCGGTTTTCGCCCACACGATCGTGATCGAACGACCTACGGCATGGAGACGACTTGGAGGGGTTTTGGGCTGGTTTTGAGGGGGGTTTTGCTGGAACACACAGAAGGCATCTACGGTTACCCGGTTAACCGTTGGAGTACCAAACGACCTCCAAATGGAACGAAACTTTACCGGTGGTCTCCCGGTGGTATACCAAGGCCACTTGACCAGCCTCGGTCCATTCTGAGAATGTTTGACACACGCTCACAAAAGAAAACAAGAGGGGTACGCGGGAGGGGATGGGAGCGCCGGATTGCAAAACGGACAACGGGGAAAATGCTCGGATGCATGAGATGGACACGTATGCAAATGCAATGCACATGATGACATGATATGAGATGCATGACATGAACAAAATGCAAAACGACAAACAAAACCCGACCACGGAGGGAATATCATAGCACATAGCCAAAAATGGCAAGAGTTGGAGTTACAAATATGGAAAGTTACATCCGGGGTGTTACAACACTCCACCACTACGAGAGGATCTCGTCCCGAGATCTAGGACTGAAAGAACTCCGGATATTCGGAACGGAGATGGTCCTCGCATTCCCAGGTGGCTTCCCGGTCGGAATGGTGCAACCACTTCACTTTCAGGAATTTGATTGACTTGTTGCGAGTCTTGCGCTCAGTTTCTTCAAGAATAGCAACGGGGTGCTCATGATAAGACAGATCTTCTTGGAGGTCAATCTCTTCGAAGTTGATAGTGCGCTCAGGAGTCTTGAAGCACTTGCGGAGCTGTGACACGTGGAACACATCGTGCACGTTCGCGAAGTTGGAAGGAAGCTCAAGTTGATAGGCGAGGTCGCCTCTTTTGCCAATGATTTTGAAAGGACCCACGTATCTAGGGGCAAGCTTCCCTTTGATACCGAAGCGACGAGTGCCTTTCATTGGAGAGACGCGGAGGTAAACATGGCTTACTATCATAGTAACTCTTCTGGCGCGATTACGCGGCTTTGAGATTATCATGGATGACTTTACACATTTCTTCAGCCTCTGTGATTAAGTCATTGCCAAGAAGTTGGCGTTCACCAGTCTCTGACCAATTGAGAGGAGTACGGCACTTTCTGCCATAGAGAATCTCGAATGGGGCCTTGCCCGAACTTGCTTGGAAGCTGTTGTTGTAGGAGAATTCGGCATATGGAAGACAATCTTCCCATTTCATGCCAAAGGAAATGACACAAGCCCTGAGCATATCTTCAAGAATTTGATTGACTCGCTCGACTTGGCCACTAGTTTGAGGATGGAAAGCTGTGCTGAAGCGAATGTTTGTGCCCATGGCCTTCTAGAAGGAGTCCCAGAACTTAGAGGTGAATATGCTTCCACGATCTAAAGAAATCAATTGTGGAATGCCGTGCAAGGAGACAATTCTGGAGGTGTAAAGCTCTGCCAACTGAGCTGCTGTGATGGATTCTTTGATTGGAAGGAAATGAGCCACTTTAGAAAGCTTGTCAATGACAACGAAGATAGCATCATTTCCACGCTTGGACTTTGGAAAACTAGTCACGAAGTCCATTTTGATGTGGTCAAACTTCCATTCTGGGATAGCAAGAGGTTGGAGGAGACCAGCTGGTCGTTGGTGTTCTGCTTTCACCCTTCGACAGACATCACATTCATTCACGAATTGCGCGATTTCTCGCTTCATTCGAGTCCACCAATACGACTACTTGAGGTCATGGTACATCTTCGTACTTCCAGGATGAATGGAAAGAAGAGAATTGTGTGCCTCGTTCATAATGACTTTCCTTAGATCACCTTTAGGAACCACAATCCGGTCCTCGAAGAATAAAGTGTCTCTGTCATCAATGCGGTAGCACTTGTATTTGGAAAGACCCTTGTCGATACCACGTTTCACCTTCTTCACCATGGCATCAAGAAGTTGTGCCTCACGAATTTGATCTTCCAAAGTAGGAGAGACTATGAGGTTGGCAAGAAAGCCTTGAGGAACAACTTGGAGATTCAGCTTGCGGAAAGCTTCACAAAGATCCGGTTGGAAAGGCTTGAGAATTAAGCTGTTGCAATAAGCCTTCCTGCTTAAAGCATCTGCAATGACATTTGCCTTGCCTGGAGTATATTCAATACTCGGATTGTACTCTTGAATCATTTCGACCCATCGAGTCTGCCTGAGGTTGAGGTTGGGCTGAGTGAAGATGTACTTGAGACTCTTGTGATCGATGAATATGTCCACTTGTCTTCCCAACAAGAGATGTCTCCATGTTATTAATGCATGGACAACTGCCGCCAACTCAAGATCGTGAGTGGGGTAGTTCTTCTCATTTGGCTTCAACTGACGAGAGGTATAGGCCACAACTTTCTTCTCTTGCATTAACACAGCACCGAGACCTTGGAGAGAAGCATCACAGAAAACTTCAAATGGCTTGGATTCATCAGGAGGAGTCAAGACAGGAGCTGTGACTAGTTTCTCTTTGAGAGTGTTGAAAGCAACGTCACACTCAGGAGACCAGACATACTTCACATGCTTCCGGAGGAGGTTGGAAAGAGGCTTTGCAATCTTAGAGAAATTCTCAACGAATCTTCGGCAATAGCTTGCAAGACCAAGAAAACTGCGGAGCTGCTTGACATTCTGAGGAGGTTCCCAATTCACAATTGCGGACACCTTCTCGGGGTTAACAGCGATGCCCTTGGCAGAGATGATGTGACCAAGGAAAAGAACTTCATCAAGCCAAAACTCACATTTTGAAAACTTAGCATAGAATTGATACTCTCTGAGCTTGTCGAGCACCAATCGCAAATGTTTGGCATGATCCTTCTTATTCTTGGAGAAGACCAAGATATCATCGAGATACACCAGAACGAATTCATTGGTATAGGGGTTGAAGATGAACTTCATCATCCGAGAGAAAACTGGAGGAGCATTGACAAGGCCGAAAGACACGACAGTATATTCATAAGAACTAAAAACTTGTTCTGAATGCTGTCTTGGGAATATCTTCTTCACGAATGCGAATCTGATGATAACCCATACGAAGGTCAAGCTTGGAGAATACTTTAGCACCTTTGAGTTGCTCGAACAGCTCATTGATGTTGGGAAGTGGATACTTGTTCTTGATAGTCTTCTTGTTCAATGGACGGTAGTCGACACAAAGTCGGTCCGTGCCATCCTTCTTCTTTACAAAAAGAACACCACAACCCCATGGAGATGAACTCGGTCTGATCAAACCCAGATGCTCTTGTTCATCGAGCTGTTTCTTCAATTCCTTCAGCTCGTTGGGTCCAAGCTTGTATGGACGCTTGCAAATGGGTTCAGTGCCTGGCTCAAGATCGATAACGAACTCAACTGGCCGGTGAGGTGGCATACCCGGAAGCTCTTCTGGAAAGACATCTTGGTACTCACAAACGACTGGAATCTGAGAGATGGCATTCAATTCGCCCTTCTCATTGAGAGAAAAAAACCGAATGGTTTCATCACAAGCGGCATAAATAATCACATCCTCAGAAGAGTGTGTCAATTGAATTTCCCTGGCAGCACAATCAAGTTGAGCCTTGTGCTTAGAAAGCCAGTCCATCCCGAGAATAAGATCAATATCCGAGTCACCAAGAACAACTGGAGAAGACAGAAATTTATAGTTGCCCATCTTGATTACAGAATCCCGAACGAATGCTCGAGAAGTCAGTTGTCGAGCCGGAGAAACAATAGACAGAGGACTCGGCAATACTTCAGTAACCATATCATGCATAGCCACGAAAGGTCTAGAAATGAAAGAATGTGATGCACCAGTATCAAAAAGAACTTTTGCAGGAATATCATTAACAGGAAGATTACCCATTATCACATCAGTAGATTCCTCCGCTTGAGCTGCATTCATCATGTTCAACTTTGCAGACTTTGGATTATGCTTGACCACTGCATTGCTGGAAGATCTGACAGGAGGAGGAGGAGGCAGATGCCTTTGGTTGAAGCACTTGTTAGCATAGTGACCTTTCTGCTGACACTTGTTGCAAGTCACCTCTGAGAGTGGACGGTGATAAGGAGCTTTGGACTTTGGAGCTTGATTCTGAGACTTGTTCTGATAGCCAGAGTTGGAAGAGTGGGAAGAACCATGGCCACCTTTGTTCTTCTGCTGGTAAGGCTGACGAAACGGAGGAGGAGGAGGCAACCAGAACTTCTGTTGCTTAGCTGCCACAAGTGAGGAAGAAGAAGACTGAACTGCGTCTCTGACTCTCTTCTTAGAAGCCTCACACTTGAGCTGAGCAGCCTCTTGCTTCAGTGCCATATTATAGAATTGATCAAACTGAGTAGGCTCAACCAGAACGAGAGCTAACTGCAGATCCTCTCTAAGGCCACCTCTGAAGTGATAGATCATGCTCTTTTCATCAGGAACGTCTTGTTTAGCGAAGCGAGCAAGTTTCTGAAACTGGATGTTGAATTGATACACTGACATGTTGCCTTGCTTGAGATTGCGGAACTCCTCACGCTTGCTCTCAACAACACTTTGTGGAATGTGGTGCGCTTTGAAGTCCCGACAGAAGTCAGTCCAAGTGATCACACGACCTCCTCTGGAATCTTTGTATTGCTGAAACCAATCAGCAACTTGGTCCTTGAGCTGAAAAGAAGCGAACTTGACATAGTCCTCAGGCCTGACATTGCTACATTCAAAATGCTTGTTGATGTCCACGAGCCAATCATCGGCATCCGTGGCCTCAGCACAGTAGCTGAAAGACTTGGGATGATTTGCGAGAAACTGGTTGAGGGTAGCGAAGTGAGGCTGATTGTTGCTTTGACCTTGATTTCCTTGATTGCCTTGCCCTTGGGTGCGTTCTTGCAAGAGTTGCAGAATCATCTGAGCATTGGCGTTGGTGGCTGCCATGATAGCTTGCCATGCCTCCGGAGGCGGAGGTGGTGGCGGAGGGTTCGCTTGACTCCCTTCATTGCGATCCGGATTCTGACGCGTTGGCGGAGCCATCCTGAAGAGGGTGACATCCGTTAGCATCTTGATAGACAAATAGATAAGTAGAATCAACGGATAGAAATTGCAACATATAGTCTTCACAATAAACATTCGAACGAGGATGAACGAATGAATTCCATAGTAAATCATCACACTTCCATAAGTTGAGAAGCCACTTAGAAAAAGATATGGAATCAACATTTGATTTCGAAGCAACTCGAATACCACCATACAAAACAAAACAAAGTATTGGCTTGCAGAATAAGCCGGAACAAACATATGATAGAGATTTCGTCCGAAGTTTTCGTGGTGGGGCCCACACGGGCTTAATCGTACAGCACCATCATGTACAAGGCTGTGCACATGACATACGAAGCATCCCCGAGTCGGCATAG